>NC_135445.1:21238125-21558125 GCF_051991255.1 Vanacampus margaritifer | reverse complement strand
ATGCGAACCAAGATGTGGCGGCTGTCGCTGTAGAAACTGCCAGCCAGGAGGCAAAGCAGTGACTCTTGCTGAGGAGAAGGAGTTATGTCAAAGTGACAATCAAAGCAAGGAACCCGCATTGGCACGCTAGATATCCTTGGCTGGGAGATCCTGCTTCCCTGCCAAACAACAAAAGAACAGTTGAGGCTACATTCCTTAGAACTGAGAAGCAGTTGGCCAAAAGAACCAGAGTGGAAGATTGCTTATGCTGCTCATGTACATGATATGGTGGAAAGAAAGGCTGCAACAAAGTTGTCCAGAAACAGAATTCTCAGCTGGACTGGGCCGGTCTGGTACGCGAGTCACCTCATAGCTCCTAGCCCACACTCAGTCACGACCCCAGTGAGACTTGTGTGGAACAGAAGCCAAAAGTTCAGAGGAGTGAGTTTAAATGATCTGCTGATGAAAGGTTCGGATGTCCTCAATCAGATCTGTGCTGTCCTCAAGTTTCGGAGTGGAGTGTATGCTGCTTTGGGGGACATAAAAAAAAGATGTATAACTGTGTGGCTGGAGGACAAAGAGTTGCATCTGCATAAATTTCTCTGCCGAGATTCAAACGATGCGGACTTGGAGGAGTATTCGATCACAAGGGTGAATATTGGCGATAAACCAGCAGGGTGCATTGCACAGCTTGCAATGCCCGAAACTGCTGACTTTCCTCCTTTCATCCATCTCAAAGAGGAACGTCAGGTTCATTGACAGCTACATTGACGACATCCTCACATCCCACAAAAACCTTGATCAGCTGAAGACAATCACTGAAAATGTGGAGAAAATCCTCAAAGCTGGAAGGTTTGAGCTCAAGCCCTGAATTTTTTCTGGGCAAAAAGGGAGGAACGAAAGCAACAACAAGCTGAAGGAGGCCAAGATAAAGTCTGTGGCCCTGCCAAATCAAATGCATGATGAGGACAATAAAGCACTCAGTCTAGGGTATCTGATGGAGAAGGACAAGCTTCATGTTATGGCCGGAGTCAACTTCTCAAAGAAAGAAAGAAAAAGATGAGACTTGGCCAAGACCTCCATTACGATCAAGTAAGAGACCAAACACCAAACCCGCTGACGCGACGAGAACTTCTTAGCCAAGTGTCAGGGCTCTATGACGCGGTCGGGCTGGTGACTCTTATGAAGCAAAAAGGAGCTTATACTAGTGAGATGGGCATTCCAAGAGGCGAAGCAGGAAAGTTGTCCAGTCAAGGACTCGTGGGACATAGCTCTCTCGCACGGCTTAAGAGAGGATGCAATTCAGCTTTTGGGGGAGTACATCTAACTTGGTAAAGTCAAGTTCACCAGAGCCTTAACTCCACCGTGCTATACTGGAAAACCTGTGGCAATCACATTCTCCGACGGAAGCGAGCATGGCTGCATGACCTGCAAGAAGGCAAGAGCAAGAAAATGCCAGCAAGTAATGGGTGACTTGCCACCAGAAAGAACTGCACCTGCTGTGCCCTTTGAATTCACGACAGTTGATCTCTTTGGCACCTACCAAGTAAAAGGTGACATCAAGAAGAGAGTCACATTAAAGGTCTGGGGGGATGTCTTCTGCTGTATGGCCAGTAGGGCAATCCACACAGAACTGGTGAATACCCTATCCACCGTAGGGTCTCTGATGGCCTACCAAAGGTTTATGGCAATGAGGGGGCACCCTAAAAAGATTTGATCAGACCATGGCACAAATTTCATTGGAGCAAAGCCAGTCCTCGAGAAACTGTACAGATATTTGGACAGTCTGAACAAAGCAGCCTTGGGGGAACTGGCAGCAAAAATATGGAACTGAGTGGATATGGAAGGTTCATCCAGCTGATTCACCACGCAGAAATGGCGCTGCAGAAGCTGCAGTGCGTGTTGTAAAGAGAGCACTACAAGGCCTTAGAAAAGAGTCTGGGCTGACTTATAGTGAGTTCCAAACAACTCTTCAAATAGCAGCCAGCCTAGCAAATGACCGTCTGATTGATGCCAGTGTGCAAAGCCTAGATAGAGGGCTGCATTCAATATGTTTTACTAAACACGCTGCTGCTTGGTCGAGCATCTCCAAGTGGGGAATTAAAACATTCAACTTTTCCAGCTACCCATACAAGAGGCTGAGAGCAATGCAAGCGGAAGTGAACAAATTCTGGAGTCTCTGGAGTCAACTAGCTGGCCCCAACCTGTTTGTAAGAAGCAAATTGCATACGACAGAGAGGAACTTCGCTGTTGGAGACATCGTTTGGCGAAGTGACCAGAATGCGCTCAGAGGTCAGTTCAAGCTTGGCAGAGTTGTCAGCACCAATCCAGACACCAAAAGCATTGTGAGGGACGTTAACATCAGGATCTTTCCCAGCTACAGTGTGTCTGTGGTAAGAGCTCAGAAAGCAAAAATCAACCAATCTGCCTCTGATGGACAGTAGGAGAAGATCCAACTATCCTCCACAGAGACGTCAGGCGGCTCGTCGTCTTGTTACCAATTGAACAGATAGACAGCCAAGTCGGGACATTATCTTGAATGTTTCATGAACTTTGTGCAAAGACTAAAAAGTTTGCCTTTAAAGTAGGCGCCCTTCTCTAAGCTTCCATTTAGGAACGCCGAGTGGGAAGTGGGAAGTCAAACCAGTGGACTCAAACATTCTTTTAATTTTATAGAGAATGATAGAGATTCAAATAAATAAAAATGAACAGTTTAAGTATATTAACGTAATATTAAGTTTATTTGATATGAATAAAAGTAGAAATTAAAATTATACAAATAAAGAACGGAGAGAATGTAGAAAGTAAATGAATCTTGTAAGATAATTTTCAGATTGACAGGAGCAGACCACCTGTTGCAACCCAGAGCATTTAAGGAGTGGCACCGTTGGTGTCACGTTAAAATAAGCCCTACAGTTAGCATAGCGCTAGCTAGCAGCACCGTGTTGCACTCTTAAGTATCGCTGACAATTGTGGAGTGATCGGCGTGCAGGGCAAGCTTTCAAAAGTTGACAACACAGACGGTTTTTCACCTAATGGTCACCTAATGATCAATGCCTTGGAAAAAATAAAAGTAAGAAAAGGAAAACTTGTTATTGAGTGAAACCTATTTGGAATCTTCAAGTGAATGCTTGTCTCTCTTTCAAGTTGGAGAAACTGCAATTAAATCAAATAACTTGACAATTGGAGCCAATCATTGCTGTCCAGTCATCGGTGGCCTTGGTCACATATACAGTTTGTTTTACTATGTGAATGGATTGATAGTTTGTATTTTTTATTTTTTTTTTGCGCTCCTGTTTTGCCATTGTTTCTCCTTCTCTGTTATTTGTGTTATGGTTTTGCTTTATTGGACTTGTATATATTGGGTTTTGTTTTTCCCTTCTTTTCTTTTTTTTGCCGTATTGTTAAGGTGGGCCTGTCCTCCGAAAAAACAGCATTTTTCCAAACGTGTTTTATGAAGGTTTCCCTTATTCCGTGGCTAGGGTGGGTAGCTGGATAGTGTTTCACCTTGTCTTTCCTCTATTCTTATTTTTAGTGGATCAATATATGATCAAAAGGGGGGAATGTTATGGAAAATAATTATTCAGTACATATTAACATACGTTTATATATAATGGCTATTTTTACAATTTTTTTCAGAATATTTTCGGTGGCCAAAAATTTGGTGCATCCCTAGTATATCAGCCATTCCCACACCATGTTAATACTTGGGCGAGCCGCCCAAGTAAACTGGCCGCCTCCCAAAAAGTTTTCTAGAAAATGTACCGTGGTTTCAAGACTTCAAGGCAAAATATTCTTATGTGTGCACCGAGTTCCGGAGACGTTTTCCTTCAAGACCCCTCGGGGTAAATTTTGCTGTTGCCAACACACCTTTCTGACTGGTTGGCTGACGGACGGAGCGGAGAAGGCAGAAGAGAAATGCAGCTCTATGTAATCGAATGTGGAGATGGAACGAGAAGGTGAATAAAAGGAGAAAATAAAACGCCAAATTGCAGTGTGACCTCCTGTCTCCTGTACTGCATTTCGTCTACCGTGTTTGGACCCTACCTTTATGGCGACATGCAGCCGCCGGGCGCTATTTGCGGAGACGATTCTAACACCGGCCGAGACCGAGCAGGAACGCATAACAAAATATCGCCGGTATTTGCATTGTGCAAAACAACATCAGTTTGAAACTTCGGAAAATGGCATCAGCTAAGTGACATGCTTACGAGGCACAATTTAAACTGCAAGCTATCACTTACGCGGTTGTACATGGGAATAGAGCAGTCGCAAGATAATTCCACATCAATAAATCCATGATTCGGAAGGGGAAAAAAGCAAGAAAAACGAAGTTGGGGCCTGCCATCATTCCGGGAGGATTAACAAAGGAACTCCAACTGGTCATTGAAACTGGGCTTTGAAAGTAAAGTTGCGAGAAGCATGGGAGCAATCAATGAGAGAAGGCAAATACACTGGCTGGACAAGGTACGCCACAGTATGTGAATGGATTGTGAACGTCTGGATAAAAGTGTCTGATATTTTTCATTGTTTTGCTTTCTTCTCTGTAAGGCAAAGCATTATTAACTCTTTGACTGCCAGACGTTTTCAGAAAAGGGATGCCGCCAGTGCCAGCCGATTTAAGCATTTTGACTGATCTTTCAAGGTCCACAGAAAATGTTGTGTTTGGACTATGGAAACACACATACTACCAAATGAAAGATTGAACTCTCATCTTTCATCAGAAAAAAAAGTTTGTTTCTACCTTATTCCGATTTTCAGTAATCAACAATAGAAAATGTTTAGTTTCACCGAAATGCTCTGTTTTGAAACAAAAAACGGAGACGTTTTTGTGAAACGATGTTATTTCATGCACTCTAGTGAATTGTACACTTCTTTTTGTCCATGAATGATGCCACAAACACCTAAATAGTGCTTTACTTCTGTAAAACACTACCACCAACAATGAAAAAGTTTTTTTTGTTTTTAGATTGCAAAATACGTTTATTTCCATTCAACAGTGTAACAATTTGACAAAATAATTTCGGAAACTATTTAGAAATGTGTGCAACTGTGGTACTATTTACAATTGTGTGGATGTTTCAAATACAGTTTTTCTTTTTGTAACACTCCCCTGCGTGCAAGGAGACGGAGCAGGATTTGCACAACAGATTCGTTTCACTGCGATTGCCCCTTTCGCGTGCAGACGTTACACTTTCTTGACGGCCTTTTTTTCCGGGGAATATCAAGTACCAGACTGTACCCACTCCTCCGATGAATATGCATTGGACTCGGGGTACTCTTCATCGTCCGATTGAACGTCCGCCTGTGCAGAAGTGCTCGGTTGTGCGCCGCATTTTCCGGTGTTAGCATCGCTCGCCGGTGAGGCTTTATGACGCGGTCATAGCCGCCGCGTCAACGCTTCCAACTTCGGCGTCAATGCTTCCAACTTCGGTGTCAACCCCGGAGCCACAATCATCATCATCGTCGTCATCACTGTGCTCTTTAGCATTGGTCGATGAGCTGCTTGCAACCGGTCGCCATTGTTCGCTTCCTCAGCCATCTAGCTCCGCCTCACGTCTTCTACTGCCGCGTCAACGCTTCCAACCTCGGAGTCACCATCATCATCATCGATGATGATCATCGTCGTCATCAATGTGCTCTTTAGCACTGGTCGATGCTTTTCGTCTTTGAAAAAAATGCTCAAGCGTGAGCTGCTTGCAACCGGTCGCCATTTTCGCTAACTAGATCTGCTTGAAACTTTCACCACAGCTGGCCAAGGCTTTCCTCCACCCGTTTCAAAAAAAATAATTAAAAAAAATGGAGAATGTCTTTTAACGTCCTTGGCGGCCCTCCGTAGGTTTTTACTAAACGTCATTTAACGTCCTTGGCAGTAAAAGAGTTAATTTTGGCCAGAATTATCCCATAATATTTTCTCTTTAACCACCGCGAAGCACTTTATGCTCGCAGTTTGTGCTTTGGGATTGTGTATTCACGTCCAATCCGTCCCGATCCAGTTTTTTTTCCCACTTACAATCCGATATGACAGAATTATTTTATTTGTATTATTATTTTAATATAAAGTAAGTAAAAACAATATGGAGTCAATGAGTAATGTTACAACAACATTTTTACTGTGAAAATTCACTAGAATGCACGATATTAAGTGCAAAATGGCACTATTTTTTTCCGGAAAGGGGTGTGGGGGGCTTGTACACCCCTACCCCTCAACATTTCAAATCTGTGGGAAACACCGTATATCCTGTTCTTTTTGCATGTTATTTTCTAGTTTCCTGTATCCACTGCTGAAACAATGAAAATGTCCTAATTAAAACTATAACAACAAAAACACTTGAGAAAGTTGAAGGTTAAATTAACACTACCTGATTGAGAGGATGATCTTTCTTTCCATTGAATATTTTTACATTTGATTTGGTTTTGACGCTCCTTTCTCAGTCTTTCAAGTCTTTGGGCTGAAAAAAAGGAGCACAGATACAAAATTTCAGTCAGACTAAAAATGACCCCCCAAAAAAAGAATGTTATGTTACTAAAAACAAGCATTGCATTGCATAAATAACAACTGAAATGTGCTTAAAACACAATGAATCTTCAAGTGGACCATCCCTCTTATCTTACCAGCAGCCCCGGGTTTCTCATGGCTATCTTGTTGGAGCCCTAATAAAACAGCCACAACATATCAATTCTTAAATCCAGTTTGAAAGGATTGCAGCTATCTGACTAGAAATACACATCTTGACCAATGTTTCACCAATTTTACAATAAGAATCCAGAGAGCCCAAACTAAACATTCTGTCTACCTTTAAATTCACCAACCCCAAATGAATTTAACCATCCAAAAAAGAACTAAAAAATAAACTACGGAGCCCCTCTGGTGCCAGGGTATGAAAATTTTTTTTTTTGCTAATCTGTACCTACAATTTTGTAATCTGTACCCACAGTTTACAAATATGTACCCACAGTTTAGTAATATGTACCCACAGTTTAGTAATCTGTACCCACAATTTAGGCCGTCAAATAAGAAACAAAGAAGAACACAAAAAGAAGAAACGGTAGCACTCTGCTAAAATTGCCATAAAGTGAATAAAAGAAGAAATGCAAGGTGATTCTTTGAGCATACCCCACCGACCTAAACAGATTGGTCGGAACAGGAAGGCCCGCGGCAGCCGGCAGACTCAAATTGTGACATTTATTTTAGCTTGCGCAACATAGCTACTAATGCTAACATGTAATGTGTAGTGCGCACGAGCCATGAAGCCCTCTGGCTCTCGCCATAGATCCTTCAATATCGGCAAATGTATACAGTATTCAGTTTAGCTTCCACAAGCGCTCCGTCTGGCGGGAGATATTGGTAAATTTGATGTGAGGATTAGTTATGTATTCTACAAACGATGGATAACTCAAATGAGCAGTGACGATTAAGTTGGCTCTAGCGTTGCACTCCCCGTCTATCAGCCTATATTATGAAACCTAAACCGCAATTGCATTTTCTGGCCTGAAGATGGATAGTGTTTTCACAGTTTTGCGTTGGTAAAGACACTGGTTTCCTCGTTGCCTACAGTTTTAAAAAACACTGATTTTAACCTGTATCAATTCCACAAAATCAAAATGGCATGGAGTTTCTCACCTGTTTCACACTCAACACTACTCCAGTTTTCAAATACAGTAAATCAAACTTGTATCGATGCATTAGAGTGTAACCCTAACCCGACGTGCTTAACTGTGGGTACAGATTGCTAAAACTGTAGGTAGATTCGTAAACTGTAGGTACAGATTAGTAAACTGTGGGAACAGATTAGTAAACTGAGGGAACAGATTAGTAAATTGTGGGAACAGATTAGTAAATTGTGGGAACGGATTAGTAAACTGTGGGTACAGATTGTGAAACTGGGTACAGATTAGCAAAAAATAATAATAATTCATACCCTGGCACCTTAATAAACACCCCCAAAAAAAAACACCAGCAAAAACCAAAAGCAATTAATTAAACTCATTTAAACCCATCACACCACAACAGCATAAAATGCTACTAGATGTTAATGTCAAGCAAAAAATTTCTGCAATCATTTCTCCACAACTATTATTGCTTATTAACAGTACTTTTGATGATTCACTGCTTGATTACCAGTTAAACTTTTGTGTTGCAAAAATGTGGTCAAATGTTTACATAGAGTCTGGCAGTTATTCGGAATGATAATTGTGCAAATATATATTTGAACTTTACTTTTACATTAGTTGTTTGAAATTTTGTTTTGACAAAATGTTTCTGGTGTGTTTATCAATTTTTAAGATTAGTGAACTTGTGATGTCCCTAAAGATGGCGAAGTAATGATGGTATATGTTTGGGATCACAGTGTAAAAAATCTTGGTTTTCGAAATACTATATGACGGGGGCGGAGCATCAAATTGTGTGTATCATATTTACTTCGCCATGAAAGGGGAAATGCTTAACTCCCCGGTCTCTTTTTCTTCTGGCTTTTCCCTTCAGGGGTTGCCACAGAGAATCAGTTGTCTTCATCTAACCCTGTCCTCAGCATCCTCTGCTTTCACACCAACTAGCTTCATGTCCACTTTAACTACATCCATAGACCTCCTCTTTGGTCTTCCTCTAGACGTCCTGCCTGGCATTTGGAAACTCAGCATCCTTCTGCCAATATATCTCTCCTCTGGACATGTCCAAACCATCTCAGTCTAGCCTCTCTGACTTTAACTCTAAAGTCTCTAACGTGCCGTCCCTCTAATGTACTCATTCCTGATTCTATCCATCCTGGTCACTCCCAAAGAGAACCTCAGCATCTTCATCTCTGCCACCTCCAGCTCTGCCTACTGCCTTTTCCTCAGTGGCACTGTCTACAGAGAACAACATTGCTGGTCTCACCACAGTTTTATAAACCTTTCCTTTCATTTCAGCTGAAACTCTTCTATCACACATCACACCTGAAACTTTTCTCCACCCGTTCCAGCCTGCCTGCACATGCTTATTCACTTATTTTCCACACTCTCCACTCTGGACTGTTGAACCTAAATACTTAAACTCCTCCACCTTCTTGGTTTCTTCTCCCTGTAACCTCACTCTTCCACTTGGGTACCTCTCATTCACACACAGATACGCCGTCTTGCTACGGCTAACCTCCATTCCCCTCCTTTCCAGGCCAAACCTCCACACTTCTTGCTTCTCCTCCACCTGTTTCCTGTTCTCACTACAGATCACAATGTCATCTGCAAACATCATAGTCCATGGAGATTCCTGTCTAACCTCGTTTGTGATCCTGTCATTTACCATAGCAAACAAGAAGGGGCTCAGGGCTGATCCCTGATGTAGTCCCACCTCCACTTTGAACTCCTCCATCAGACCTACAGCACACCCCACCACTATCTAACAGTCCTCATACATGTCCAGCACCACTTAAACATACTTCCCAGACTCCCATACTCCAGACTTCCTCATACAAAACCACAGTTCCTCTTTGGGCACCCTGTCATAAGCTTTCGCCAGATCTACAAAGACACAATGCAGCTCCTTCTGACCTTCTCTATCAACATCCTCAAAGCAAATACTGCATCTGTGGTCCTTTGTTTTTAGCATGAAACCATACTGCTGCTCACAAATGTTCACCTCTGCCCTCAGTCTAGCTTCACCTACTCTTTCCTATAGCTTCATTGTGTGGCTCATTAGCTTTATTCCTCTGCAGTTGCCACAACTCTGTATGTCTCCCTTATTCTTAAAAATGGGCACCAGCACACTTCTCCATTTGTCAGGCATATTCTCACTATCTAAGATCCTGTTGAACAACCCAGTCAGAAATTCTACTGCTACCTCTCGTAGACACTTCCATACCTCCACAGGTATATCATTAGGACCTAGTGCGTTTCCACTCTTCATCCTCTTCAATGCACTTCTCACTTCATCCTTACTAATCTTTGCTACTTCCTGGTCCACAACAGTCATTTTCCTCATTCATCAACTATTCAAAGTACTCTTTCCATCTTCCCATCCCACTGCTGGCATCTGTCAACAATATTCAGTTATAAATATAGCGCCACCTAGCCCTTGGGGGTGGGGGGGGGGGGGGGTGTCACATAAGGTGTTTTGTCCAAAATTTGGATACTCTTTGTAAGTGTGATGACTAAGTCATTTATGAATATTTATAATATATGAGTCCACCACTCAAAATGTTCAGTGGCATCAGACCTATCCATACATATGTACTTTTTATTTATTTATTTTTGATGCCCTCTAATAAAAGCATATATACTTTTAAAAAATGCCAGCGGGGGAAACTCATTGCCCAAAAAATTAAAAAATAAAATAACGTTTTAGGGTCTTATCACTGACCAAAAAGCTTTACACACTCATCACACCTGGCAACAAAAATAAAAACAATCCATATGTAAAGGTATATTATGCAATTTTCAAATAAATTTGGCTTTGAATGTACCTGTACCCACCCCAACATACCTGAGGCAATGTGTGTGAAGTGCCTTGCCCAAGGACACAACGACTTGGGGAGAGCAGGGATCGAACAGCTGACCTTCTGGTTACTGAACGACCGTCTCTACACCCTGAGCCACTTACTTTTACATATCAGAAGAAAAGAAAAAAGGTAACTACTTACTTTTACAAAGCAGTAACTCCATTGCTAACGGAATTACTTTTTATAAGAAGTAATTTGTAACTATAATTACCTTTTTAGGGTAAAATGCCCAACACTGCTGACCATTTGACAATTATTTAGCGCAAAGAAAACATGCATTGCACTAGTCCATCAATAGCACAACGTTTGGTTTCCATTTCATTGTTGTCCCTATGAAGTGCCAGTAGCATATGCAAAGTTTCTAATCTTTTCACGTTAGGCCAAATATGTCTGGGATTATTCATTCATTCATTAAAAATTAAGGATCTAATTTTCAGATTCATGCTCTGTCAAGTAGAACATAATATTCATGGTATCTCTAGGAGCTTCTGAAATTAGACTTGTCAAGGCAAGAGAGAATGATATTTTTATCAGTATAGTGTTCCCTCACTTGTTGAGGGTATTCCGCTTGTTAGATATTGTAGCATTTTTAATTCTTTAATTAACCATTGTTACACACTATGAACATCCCAATTCTTTATATTAACCTTGTCGAAATGTTTTGTGTCCTGAGCAGAGCAGAAGGTGTTGATCTCGGTATGGTCTGACCTTGGGCTGGTGCACATTGATTGGTCCAAAATTCCTTGTTTTACTTTGTACACGCACATTTCGGTCTTGAAAACAAAATTTGCTTTGAAATAACACACACACACACTCTTTACTTTCTTCATCAGTCACGGCCACCGTAAATTTGGTTCAACTTGTTTGTGAGATTTTGTTATGGGGAAAAATAGAACCTTCAACTATATAACATATTCAGTCCCGAACACACACCCAAATCTGACCTTGTTTACGCCATCTGCTCTGGAAAAGTACTCAGAGATATGTTTTGTCTACAAATAAAAGAGAGGAGGTCCTTAAACTATAAAAGCCGTTCGACACCCGGAAGAAGCACATTTGATGCTCTGAATCCCACGATGTTTAAGTGATGATAGAGGCTGTTATCTGTCCAGAGATCTCAGATTGATTAAAAAATCATTTTTGCAAAGGTGTATTTTTCTTACATTAAATCTATCTTCATTTTTGGAACACGCAAAGAGGACAAAATTCCTTAATTCCTTCAAAATGGTGACTCCCGACGTAGCGACGTTTTGCAGCGGGGCGTTCAAGGACGGGCAGAATTCCCCGGCCACATATTAATCACGGTGAGTGGACACTTTATCCACGTTTTAGGAGTTCTGTCTGTCTGAGAACGCTGCGGCTGATAAATTTGTCTTGCAAAATTATTGAGGATGGAGTTTGTGTAAGAAAAATAGTGATAAATTTTGAAATCGTTTGGTTGGACGTGAAGTCCCAGATTTCGGATTTTGCCACGGTATTTGAAGTATACACTAGTGGTGATGTAGCGCTATTTGCGGAAATGCTGTCACGTTGTACGCGATCGTTTTGTAGTCAGTTTTGAGAAACATTTTGTTTTTACAAGACGAGGGATGCATGGAAGATTGGCATAATTTCCTTGTATAATAAAAGACGTTGAGTTGTACGCAATTGCTTTGTAGTCAGTTTTGAGGGACATTTTCTATTCTTACAAGACGAGAGATGCTTGGGAAATTGACATAAATTCCTTGCATAAAATAGAAGCTGAAGTGGAAAACAGCCTTGTTCACGCAGGCGAGAGGCACTTTTGGATAATTTGTTTTAAAGGTCCTTGTGCAAGGAACGCAGTTTGTTAGACGCAAACGGGAGGTTCTCGGATGAAATTGCGGAGGAACTACGAAATATACAGCGGAATTGTACTGCCCTGATTGACGTCGTTAAGATCCGAGAACATATATTCAGCTTTGGTAGTCAGGTTGGCAATAAGCGGAGTTGATACGCCGTTTTGTGATCAATCGTGAGGTCCTTGGATGATTGAATATGGATATTCATGGACAGATCTGTTCAGCTGACAGATAACAGAAAGATGAATGCGCAGATGAGGATATATTACCAGACATTGGTACGTAACGTTACGAGGGGTTTCTGCACAATTGAATCGAGTAATTGTGAACAGACAGGCTATATTAGTCGAGAGACTGCTTCGTAATTGACTTAAAGCGGTATTTATTATTTTGAGAGAAGATCATGATATTTGTTGTGTATTATTTGTATGTGGTAGAATAGTCGACGTCATTGTTATCGTCTTTACGGGGGCGCAAAGAGATATTTTGTTGATATTCGTTTGTTTGTATGCCGTCTTGTCGGTGAAGAAAATCTGACGTCACGGTAAAATCTTAAAGTGACCGCGATGAAATAAGGTGTTGACTAATTCTGTTATAAGTGAGACGTCACTGTATTTATAAATATTAATACGACTTAACATCAATATAATATAATATAATAAGCTATAAAATACGGGCAGCAATAATTAATAGAAAGTATGGACACTATTTGAGAACTACAAAAATGGTTTGAGCCGAATGCCGCGTCATGAGGCGACATGGAGTTGTGAGCGCATGCGCATTTGCGATCGGGGAAATGCCCAGTAGACATATCCGGGTTTTGAAAAACTAATAAAATGGATGTACGATTGCGGTGGAATAAATCTTATGGCGCCGTTATAAGCTACGGTAAGTTAATTCTATTGATGGAGGATGTTGAGGCTCGCGCCGCCGGGCGTTCGACGTAAAAATACGAGATATAAGAACGCGTTTACGAGTGGAATAAAAACGACACATAATCGTGTATTTTTGGATAAGATAATGAATAATGCTAGAATACTAGCTTTAGGTATTTTTGCGAAGTTATAACCATTTATATAACTTTGAATAAATTAATAATGTTTGGCTACGGCGCGGTTTTATTCTGAAGGACTAAAAGACTTGACCTGATATTATTCCGCTAGACGGAACTAGAGCTTCCGTGTTAGATACTACCGTTAAGATAATGATATAAAATATATTTAATATTGAACGACGGGACTTAATTATATTGTGAAAAAGGTTAGTTTATTCTAATGAGATGTGTCATTTGTTCGGTGGTTTTGGGGGCGGCAGTTTAACTTTGAATGTGCGTACACGGCGACCGCCCGTTAATAATGTTATGAGTGTATGTAATATTTATATAGAGGAATATCCCGGACGTAACTTTAAGAAAAGTGTATTAAATGATGATTAATGCTGTAATATTGACTTTCGATTGTTTCATACAAACAGCTCGTATGATTTTGAATTTACGTAATAAAGAATGAAACCGTTTAATAACGCTGAACGGGATAAATTAATTAGACGGTAAAAATACTAATAAAATTTCTAACGCTAAAACCCGCAAGTGTCTGCGTTAAATAATTGAACGACATTATATAAATTGTTGCCGTAACTGATTTTATAAGCCCCTTATATAAATTTCTTAAGCACTAATGTTGAATACTTAATCTGGCTTCACGAGTGCAAATACGTCATATTTAAAATTATGTTTGATATAAAACGAACGAATATTAATACACAAATAACATAGAGAGGTATAGTTTTAAGATATTATAAAATTTCAATGCATATATGATGCTTATTGAACATAAATAACTTTGACTGATTGTAGTTGCTATGACTCTAGCTGACCGCCAGGTGTCATCCTTTTATAAATTAATGACGCAGGTCAGTTTGAAAATTTTAGTTGCTGTGACTCATTCTGATCGCCAGGTGTCACCCTTTTTCAAATTAAAAATGCCAAAGGCCAATCAACCTTTGTAATGAGGTAAAATAAAATGTTTTTATAAAAGGAAGATGTTAATTGTGTGATTGTTAATCTGCTTTTAAAGTTTAATGAGAAAATATATATGTAACTTTTTTGGATTATCTTTAGATTAAATAGTTTAGTCTCTACTCTCCTATTTTAATAATAATAATAATAATAATAATAATAACTAAAAACAAATAACTTGGATGGCGACTAATGTGGAATAATTCTTTATATAGTTGATTGTTTTTCCCTTATGATTTTTCTTGTATGCGAGAACATTATTTAACCTTGAAATATCTTTTCAGAAGCAGCTATCACCCATTAGAAGGAGTGGAGACGACAAATTCCTTATCTGCCGTCCTGGGGATGAAGTAATGTGTTAATTATAATTTAAAAAGGAGTTTTTTCCCATGTTTATAAATAGAAAAATAATTTTAATCTCTCCTGAATATATTTAACCTTTGAATTCGACATTTGAAGTCTCATTTCAGAATTGAACTACGATACTCTGGAAGATTGGACCGTTTCATGGGGAAGCTATCTGGAAGAATCACATTTTTGACATAATTTGAGGCGCTATGTAATTAAAAAATCATTCCTGCTTTGATGTTTGACCAAAGGCTGACTACGGGCTGCGACCTCCATTGAGAAAACATTAATTGAAAACTACACACTTATTAATTTACTATATTTGTAAATTGTTAGAGTATATCTGTCCTATCTTATCCTAAGTATTATTTATGAAGGTATGCAAAACCTATTAAATTAAATATTGTAAACCATAACAAATATTGACATATAATTACCAATTATTTAAAATTGTAAACTTTCATTGTTTTAATAATTTTTATTTATTCATTTTTTTTTTTAAATTTAAGAAAGAAAAAAATTCCCAAGATTTTATTTTTTTAATCTCTTTGAAATAAAGAAAGTTTTTGTTTTTAATATTTACTGACATGTTATAACCTAAATACTGTTGGGGCAGATTTTAATGTTTTCAGTCGAGTGAGGATTATTGGTCAGGGGTCATTATTTCAAAACAAAGTCAACTGGCGGGACACAGATCTCTTCAAAACAAAACCCCCACCAACAAAGAAACTGCAAATGCTACCACCAGCAGAGGGACGAGGTGCGGCCATCCCCTGATCAGCACTCCACCTGCTTGGGCTGCCACCTGATGGAGAGCAGAGGTTCCTGGCGCCACCTGGTGGAAAGTTTCCACAATGACTGCACCCTGAACTCATATACAAATGTGATAAAACAAAACTGCTCCACTACCCAATGCACACAATGACTGCACCCTGAACTCACATGCAAAAGTCTTAAATGAAAAACTGCTCCAATGCTTCCTTAATGCATTCCTGCGTCCAGAACTGTCCTATGAAAAACTGCTCCACTACGACGGTGACTCACCCCCACCAACAATGCTTTCTTGAGTTAGTGATACCAAACCATATGATGTGATACTGACTGTTTACACTGGTATCTATATTTTGACAGATATAAGGTGATAACATTTACAGTAAAACATTTCGTAAATATAACGAACTGATTGACAACACTATATACACACAGATTTATTATATTTTGAAACTTTTGATGTCTATTCTGTTTTGATCTGATTTGTTTATCTCTGTCTATTTTAAAAACAGTCAGCTTTTTGGACAAACATCAACAAGGGGGACTAGCAACCTTAATGGTAACATTAAAACTAAGGGCAACTTTATGTATCAATATTTGATGATTGGCTGAAAACTGAGATTCTTTGTAAAATTCATTAAGGTTAGGCTACAATATTTTTATAGTACAAAAGATAATACTGGTAAATTTCGTCTGGTTTCAGAAATTGAAAACAGCTAATGTGAATACAGATAAGATACAATTTATTTCAATCTTAATTATTATATTTTACTTTCGTTAAATTTGGTCTTCTAATATTTTCCCAAATTCTCTTTTGAAATTTAAATAGTTGCTTGAGACGCATTGTCGAATTTACTGGTTAAATGTAAAATTTTCCCCTCTTTTTAAACAGAAACGCAAGCAAAATTTATTTACTGCAAAACTTTATATTTTAGTCTGAAAAATTCTCTAAGCGATTTTTTCAGATGGGGGAATTATTGGTCGGTCTGGGTATATCGTTGTGAAGGACACAAACAGTCCATGTTGAATTAAATAAATATAAAATTAAAAGTTAGTCTTAATGTGATAATTATAGATAGTCCGTGAGAATGAATTTTACAGGAGGACAATTGGGGATTTCCTTGACCATGGAGAAGGAGTAAGTTTTGGCAGAGACGGCGAAAATAAGGTGAATATGTTCCATTTCTATTTTTCCCTGGAGCCCTGGGGTTAGATGTTATTTTTTGATTTTATTTGTTGCCGAAAGTTGCATTTATTTAATGGCTGGGAGCACATTCATGCTGTATCTATAACAGTAAATATTATAATAAAACATTTCAATAATCATTATATTCTGTAAACAAAATTGGCCTCGTCAGATTTGAATTGGCTAAGATTTTCATTTTTTGCATTAATGAATGTGCTTAGGTCATTAAAGTCAGCCGAAGGCTGGATCCTAATTGAATGTCACAACAAACAGATTTTTTTCCCACAGGACAGGCCTACAGAACTTTACTAACATTTACTAACTCCTAACTAATAACACTACCAAAATGCTCTTTCAAAAAGAAGGGATGTGAATAAATGTTTATTAGTGACTAAATGAAAATATTTTGCACCCAGATGAGGTGATGAAAAGGTCAATCTAGTCCAGTCCACGGGGCACCTGGTTCCACATCTTGCCTATTAGACCAGCCGGAGGTCCGCCCTCTACTCAACCCCCACCTTCAGGAGCCAGCCACCAGCAGGAGCCAACTGAGAAACCAATCAACTGCTCCAGCCACCTGACGAATCAACAGAGAAACCAGTCAGCTGCTCCAGTGACCAGACGTGCCAGCTGAGAGGCCATTCAACTGCTTCCAGTTTCCACCAGACGACCTGAGGATTACCCAATGGAGATAGGAGGAATGTGTCCCTTTTCCGGGCGTTCCACAAAGAATGAGTCACACCTTGGGCCCGGTGATCATCTCTGGCAGTTGATGTGGGTTCTAAAAAAGCTGAAGGATCCATCCATCCATCCATTCCCTTGACGGCTTGTTCTCACAAGGATTGTGAGGGTACTGGAGCCTATCCCAACTGGCTTCGGGCAGTAGGCGGGGTGCAACCTGAACAGGTTGCCAGCCAATCGCAAAGCTGAAGGACTCGGTTTAAAAAAAACAAAAGCAAGAACAAAAACGGAACTGACAAACGTCAACAAAAACTTCCCTAGCCCAAACGACAACAAGTCTTCAATCGCGTCTCCAATTGCACGTACATAATGACACTCTTTCTCATACTGACTGTCATGCCAATTTGCTATTTCTGGGATCCCCCACCACAATTTTTAACATAATCACAACACACTGTCTTCATATATGATATGCTTATTTTACTGAAAAAAAAGAGAAAAACACACACAAAAAAAAAAAATCTTTTAATGAATCACATTGTTTTGACATATGACTGACCTCTCCTGCTAAAAATAATGTTTTTTTTTCCCTTTTATTCTACTGTTGCACCTGCCATTGCGATGATGAGGATCCCGCTGGAACCTTTGGTAAAAATGTTTAAATATTTAGTTGTTGGGCTTTATTTAAAAAGCCCAAAGGAGGGACTGTTAGATATTGTAGCATTTTTAATTCTTCATTTTATTTTATTAACCATTGTTACACACTATGGACATCCCAATTCTTTATATTAACCTTGTCGAAATGTTTTGTGTCCTGAGCAGAGCAGAAGGTGTTGATCTCGGTATGGTCTGACCTTGGGCTGGTGCACATTGATTGGTCCAAAATTCCTTGTTTTATTTTGTACACGCACATTTCGGTCTTGAAAACAAAATTTGCTTTGAAATAACACACACACACACACACTCTTTACTTTCTTCATCAGTCACGGCCACCGTAAATTTGGTTCAACTTGTTTGTGAGATTTTGTTATGGGGAAAAATAGAACCTTCAACTATATAACATATTCAGTCCCGAACACACACCCAAATTTGACCTTGTTTACGCCATCTGCTCTGGAAAAGTACTCAGAGATATGTTTTGTCTACAAATAAAAGAGAGGAGGTCCTTAAACTATAAAAGCCGTTCGACACCCGGAAGAAGCACATTTGATGCTCTGAATCCCACGATGTTTAAGTGATGATAGAGGCTGTTATCTGTCCAGAGATCTCTGATTGATTAAAAAATCATTTTTGCAAAGGTGTATTTTTCTTACATTAAATCTATCTTCATTTTTGGAACACGCAAAGAGGACAAAATTCCTTAATTCCTTCACGCTCTACGCCCACCCGCGATTAGTGAATTTCCGCTAAGTAGAGGTCTTTTTTTTCCTTCTTCAATAACCACTAATACTGTCTGTCACCTTAGTGAGCTCTTCTTGCGTGTTGCGTTAACGAGCCTGTTGCAGTTAACTGCCTTCAATTAACTTGTTTTTCTACAAGACACACACATTGGCCTTACTGTGTAGGGTGTCATAGGTTCCAGAGTGTACAACTGTGATCTGTTCTAAAAATGGCTCACCAGTGATGGGGCACTGACTTGCTTCTTAAAAGAAGAAACCTTTCTAAAAAAAAATTTTTTAAACTTATAATGGTACTTAATTTACCAAATATTCTATATTTCTGTTAAGAAATGTAATATATTGTGTTAAATAAAAGCAAACTTTTTATTTTGTAAAAAAAAATTACACACAAAAAATAAAAAAAGCAGCATAAATTAGTCCGCATTAATTGAACTGCAAAGTAGTGAGGGACCACTGTAATATAATTTCTGCATGCTTTAACTGGAATCTGGGTTCACTTCAAGGGACTAAACACTGTCGATGACAGTTTAAACCCAGATTAGTCACACAAACCCTTCAAACAGTGCAAAGCAAGATCTCTGGGTGTCCTTGCACGCATCAGGGTTTTTCCTGCATTCAAAATTCGGCCGACTCCAGCTAATTTTTACGCCGCCCCAAGCCAGAGCGACTGATATCGCTCAACACAACACTCTAGCTATGTTGTTTGAGCTTGGCAGCAATGTATTTTTACTGCAGTTGCAGCGTTGCGCTACTATGGAGGTGCTACATCAACAGCAGTGCGCCGGAAAGCCAGCCTGAAGCAACTACCGAAGAAGAAACAGATCACGGAGCAACTCCATTGCACATTTCCATTTCCTGGTTTCAAGCGAAGCCTTTGCTTAAGTCATAAAAATACAGTATATACAAAAAACATAACAGTTTTACAACACTGAACTATATTTAAAATTTAATATGTACTAGTGCTTTAATTTTTGATAATTATAGTAAAAAAATAAAAAATAGCATGCACACACACTGCTGCCGGGTTGCAGCCGAGCCATCCACTTGAATGAGAGCCTGGAGCCTCGTCGCTCCCCCGGCCCATGGTCATGGCTCCAGCTTCAGGAATGGCGACTTGAGCATTTTAAACAGAAATAATTTGTTAAAAATAAAAGACAGGAGCTTAAAGGGACCTCTTTCAGAATGAATGACCAATACCCGAGAGAGATTAATGAGCAGTGAAAGTTTCCTATAATGAGATAAAATAGCAAGGAGAGTAAACGGACTATGATAGTCGTTGATAAGCTATACATCGATGGCCAACTATTCTGGAACCCCAACTCCACTCCCTGGCTGTTCTAATTGGCATTGGTGGAAATAAACTTTGTTTGATTATTAGATGTATACATATACTGTATATGTGGTTATAAAACCTAAAATATGAATACTCATTATGTTTAGGCTATATTACAAATATAATATTGATACATAACTATATCTAAAATATATTTAAACTAAAAAAATATCGCTTAGGTTACCAGTTACTGGTGTATTGTTTCATGTTTAATCCCCCGCTAATTTCCTTCACTTTCACCTCCCTCCCCGTTTTATCACTGTTATATTCACTTACACGTTACCTCATATTTTACACAAACTACATAATACAACTAACCACTTTGATTCTATCCTATAACATGCCAATATTAACAAATAGCCTATACAGATATATACACAGGACTGAGTCTTTATTGTTTGTATGCATAAATTAGTTCTGGTTTCCTGGAATGTTTGTGGCGCTCGCTCACAGGCAAAAAGAATACAAATTTTAGACCATCTCTTAAAATTAAAAGCAGATATTTGTCTCCTACAAGAAACCCACCTGCAAAAATCAGAAGAAAAATTACTTATTGATAAGAATTTTAGTCAAATGTACTCTGCCCCTTATAACAGTAGACAAAGAGGAGTCTGTATACTCATACATAAGAATTTATTATTTACTCTACTAAATAATACAGTTACAGACCCAGAGGGCCGATACATTATTATTCACGTGACTATATTTAATAAAATATATACATTTGGTAACTTATATGCCCCTAATAATGATGATCTGGCTTTTTTCCATGAATTTTTCTCTCAGCTGTTTGATTCAGCAGCGAACTCTACTATTATTATTGGAGGAGACTTTAACACAGTCGTAAATCCATTAATAGATCGTTCTTATAATACAACATGTATAAGGCGATTACAATCTACTAAAGTAATAGGTATATGGACGATTTTGGCCTCGTCAACATCTGGGGACTTAAAAACGCAACCAAGAAGGAATTTACCTTCTTTTCCGCTGTGCACCGGTCTTTTTCAATAATTGATTTTTTCTTACAAATAATTCTATTGCTGATAAAATTGTTACAAAAATACATCCTATTATTATTAGCGACCATGAACCAGTCTCCCTTACCCTACAAGTTGATTATACCTTTAAACCACCCCCGACATGGCGTTTTAACATCTCACTGCTTAATGCCGCAGAGTTTGACAAAATTATAAGAAGAGAGTGGGCAGACTTTTTGGAAATAAATGACTCTCCAGACTTATCTCCATCTCTTCTCTGGGAAGCGGTAATTAGAGGTAAAATGATATCATATTCATCTTATAAAAAGAAACAGGATCAAAAATTAGAAAAAGACTTGGAAGATAAGGTTAAACACTGACGGATGAGTAAGCAATAAACCTAAATAACCAAATATGGACTGACTTACAAAATACAAAAATAAAGTTAGACGATATGTTATCTAAAAAGACAGAGTTTATAATACAACAATTGAGATACAACAACTTTGAATATAATAACAAATCAGGTAAATTTCTTGCAAACCAACTTCAAAGCAATCGGGAAAAATCTCTCTAGGCTCTAACCTTATTGGCATGTCACAGCGGCATGATAAAAAGGCAGTTATTATATCGTTGGATGCAAAAAAAGCTTTCGACAAAGTTAACTGGTCCTTCCTCTTTGCTGTTTTAAATAAATTTGGCTTTGGGAAGTCATTTATTCACTGGGTGTCAGTATTATATGATTCTTCTAAAGCTACAGTTACTACTAATGGGATTATATCTCAGAGGTTTACTCTACAGAGAGGCACACGACAAGGATGCCCACTGTCCCCTTTATTATTTGCAATATTTATTGAGCCGTTTGCATTAGCTATACGCCAGGAAAGAAAGATTCAAGGAATTAACTCTGGGGTAACAGAACACAAACTTAATCTATATACGGATGATATTTTACTTTATTTAGAAAAGCCTGCTATTTCGTTAGGGGACGTATTTAACTAACTAACTAACTAACTAACTAAATTCTCACATTTATCAGATTATTCTGTTAACTGGGCAAAATCAACACTACTACCTATTACAGAAAATTCATGAAACCCTGCAAGCCAGGACCCACACTACTCATTTCCTATAGGTAATTTAAAATACTTAGCCATAAAAATATCACCTAAATTAAATGATTTAATTCATTTAAACTTTACTCCACTTCTGGATAGCATTTATAGTGACTTGGAGCGCTGGAATAATTTTCCCATTTCTCTAATAGGACAAATAGCCACCATTAAAATGTAGGTTTTACCCAAAATACTTTTTTTTTTTTGTCAATGATTCCATTTAAACCTACGTCTAACTGGTTCCAGTTGTTGGACTCGGCCGTTACTAAATTTTACTGGAATAAAAAAAATAAAGTAAAGCTTAGTCTATCTACTCTTCAAAAAAGTAAATCCAAAGGAGGTAAAGAGGCACCAAATTTTATGCACTACTATATAGCTAACCAGCTACAATATATCATTTTATGAGCACAACCCAACAGAGATACTAACTGTTGGCCGGAACTAGAACAGAAGGGTTTGTAATAACCTCAGACTTTAAGATATACTCTTTATTAAAACATCGATTAAGTGACATAATTGTTTTAAAAACCCAATGATTTCCGCCACCCTGACTGCCTGGTGGATGGCACTAGAAATTACAAAAGCCCAAGTGTAGCCCCTGCAGGCTTTCTCCCCTATGGCATAACCCCGACTTTCAACTTAACAACCAATCAACCAAGTTTTATTTAGGTGTGTGGGAGCAGAAAACAATTACAAATCTCCACCATCTTTTCTCAGATAATATGTTTATATCATAAACATCCTTGCTCCAAAAATACAAAATAAAAAACGGAAATTTTTTGCATTATCTGCAAGTTTTAAAGTGAATTAATGAGTACACACTCACGCACATACAACATTTAAAAAAAATTTAAATAAAAAATTTAAAAAGAGAGCAACGTTAATGACATGTCGAATCGGTAAAATTACCGAATGAACAATACTGAGCTCTCTTAAAAAAGACAAACAAAAAAAAGGGGAAAAAAAGGAATGGCGGCTTTGGTGGCCACTGGAGGGCTTCAGGGATGCCGGACAGTGAGGATGACTACCCGTTGACTCGGAGAGGGGGCCAAATGAATGAGAACTTGAGCTCTCCATTCAGAATGAATGTTTTTGGTTGTGTTTTGCTGGTTTAAACCCAGAAATAGCTTTTTCGTCTATACAGGTCCTCAACTTACAAACACAATGGGTTCCGAGAGGTTGTTTGTAAGTCGAATTTGTTTGTAAATTGAATCACATAAAATTTTGTTTCAAAATTAAATTTGATCAAATTATTTTTTTAAATAAAGTAATAATAAACAAATTAAATTATATACCTTACATATACTTTCTATAAAGTACATAAATTAAATTTTAAAAAACATACATTA
Source organism: Vanacampus margaritifer (assembly GCF_051991255.1). Taxonomy (NCBI): domain Eukaryota; kingdom Metazoa; phylum Chordata; class Actinopteri; order Syngnathiformes; family Syngnathidae; genus Vanacampus; species Vanacampus margaritifer. The sequence continues at coordinate 21,534,674 of NC_135445.1, read as the reverse complement.
AATTACATCCTCCATCCATCCATCATCTGAACCACATTTTCTCTACTGTAGACTCTACTGCCACTCATGAAATGTTACGGCAGAACCGTTTTAATGAATTAATGTTTGTTGCATTTATGTATGTTGCCTGTAAAAGAAAGCAAGTCAGTTTAATTTAAAGAATACATGTACGTTATGGTGCATAGTCAGGATCAGGTATGTTCGATGTCACTTTTTTGTCCAACTAATACAAATCTAGTCACTGATATTGACACCAATGCAGATAACACTAGTAAATAAAATTCCCCACGATTTAAAGAAATTTAAAAGAAAGACCCAAATGTCCCAATATATTATTTTTCCTTAAAATTGCATAAAATTAATGGCAATTTTCTTTTCTTATGATTTCTAAATTCTAGTTATTTATCGTAAACGGCCACCGCTGCCAGTACGAGGCCTTAAAATAAAACTGTATTGGCACTGATACCGCCTCAATTTGAGCCAGGAAAAACCCTGATTTACTGCAAGAAAGGCCTCACAAAAACCCTGCCCTGCTAATCAGGTGACCCCTAAGGTAAACCTACCTGTGTTGGAGCGTCGACGGATGCCAAAGTCCCAGCTGGAGGTAATGTCCATAGACTGGGAGAGGTCACAAGTGTGACTGTCTGTCATGGTGCCGAATCCCTCATTTAAGGAACCAAACATTGCTGACTCACAGATGCTGCCAGGTACCCGAGTCAGATGACATTTCTCCAGATCCACATCTTGGTCGATGAGAACCATTTCACACATTCCTGTATCATCACTGGTCACGTGTGACTGTCTGATGTGGGCCAGAATAATAGATGGATTGTCCAAGAAGGCCATTTCTTCCCCTTTGTGAAAACTGAGACAGAAACACATTAAGTTATTCTGACCATCATTTGCCAATGGCACAGGTTCCTTTTCAATTAATTGAGAAGGCAGGTGTTGAAAAGTGATTACCAGTGAGAGGTTAGGTTCACATTGCAGTTCTTAATGTGCAATTCAGATTTTTGGGTGAAATCTGTTTTTTTTGTGTATAATCGTTCATATTACATATTAATTGCGAATTCAGTCACTCTTGTGTGAACCAAAGGCATCCCGAAAGAGACCTGCATGCGCAGAACAAGAGACGACATCACTCACAATGTAGTGTTTACAGAAGTAAATATGGTCAAAGCGTGTATAGCAGTTTGTGTAAAGTGTGTTCTGATGTAGTTTGGGACTTATGTATTTATTGGACCAAATTAGTTCCAATATTTACATTTTTTTAAACATCTTTACATTCAAATACTAATGTTTCAAAGGCAGTGACCTCCCACCATAGTCAAAACATTTAACATGACACCACACACTTTATAATTATGAACTTTACAAGCAACAATTGCAAAGTTCTCATTTGCCTTTTAAAATGTTGAAAGCATTATCAAATCAGTTAATTGCAGGAAAAAATAACACATTCTCTTTTACGTCACCGGAAAGCTTCCAGCCAATCCTGTTGCGTAACATCATCGGCATGCGCGCAAGCCGGCCGCCGAAGGTCCCCAAGCCGATTTGACTACCTGACCAGATCTGGTACCTATACCGGCCATTCTTGCCACTTGAAGTCCATCCATCCATCCATCCATCCATCTTCAACATATTATTAAAGAGACGCTGAATATGGGCATGCCTAATTGCATATGCTTGATGTCTTAAGCACTGACTACATTTACATGCAGGCAATATTCGGGTTATAATCAGTTTGGAATAACCTGATGTAGGCGCTACGTTCATGACTGTGGTGTTTTGTTTCAAACGCAAGCTTAGTTGAACCCGATGATATTCAATGCTAGCATATAGCAAGCAGCTAGCCGACGCTCGCCCCATCGTCATCAATACGCATTACGACGAACTTGCCGACGTTAGATTGGGTTATCAAAACTTGGGAGGCAAATATTGACCGTACTGCAAATCCCCTCGAAATAAAAGGTGGAAATCTGCAAATACAGACGCTCCCCTACTTACGAACATTCGAGTTACGAACAACGGTACATACGAACATTTCTGCGCGTACAGTATGTCGAAAAATGTTCGGAAAGAAATGCTGTAAGTTAGATTTTGTATTGCGCGTAGTGCTTCTTTCCGCCGCTAATACCGACGCTTGGCGCTGTGAGAGCTCATTGGAGGCTCAGCAACGTGTCGAGGGGGAGGAGGGAGAAACGCCGGTCCCCATGAAGGAGGAAATAACTTTTGAAGCCGATTCCAGCGACGACGAAGAATCTCTCATGATATAAAATCCTCCTCTTCCTCCTCCTCCATCATCTCCTTAAGCATCGAGTACATCTTCCAAAAGTAAGTTAAACTTCATTTTATTTATCTTATTACGTACATGTACATACTGTGTGTGTGTCTTTCGCTCTCTCTCTCTAACATACGTAGTACAGTACAGTACTGTACGTATTCTCTCCATTTTATTAAAAGTTTTTTTCAGTACAAACCAATGCAGGTTACTTGTACAAGCCTTAAACATACTTATATAAACCTTCAATATACTTATATAGGCTTTAAACATAAATTATAATACAAAATATAGCACTGAAGCAATTTACGAACAAATTCACCTTACGAACGATCGTCCGGAATGTAACTCGTTCGTAAGGTGGGGAGCGTCTGTAAAGCACATCTTGCCCGTTTCATTTGAAGTCCAGTGTGGTGGTGTTAAAGAACATGAATGAAGAGATGACTAAAAAGCCTGTAGCAACTTAGAGCATGAGTTAAGCTCATTCCCAAATCATGTAGAGAAAAAAATAACAAGATAAACATTACTCTGTCCATATTAGATATGAATTATGACATCTTTGTCTTATGTTTATCAAATAAGACTTATTGAGTAATTTCATTTTATAATAGCATAATTGTAATTTGATCTGAGAGTAATTTTAAGGCCAGGAGGCAGTGTTTTCCAACCTTATTTTGCATAAGAAAAATATCACGGTAAACCAGCAAACAAAAATAAAAAGTTAACTCACAAATGTGTACTGTGTGAGAAATTTGGGCTTGTATAGGTTAACACAAAGCTGATATATTTGCAGGTAACCATGACTTAAGGCGCACTCACACTAGGGCCATTTCTTTCGTACCTTACTGAAGCCTGATGCCCCCCCACCCCTGTCACTCACGTTGCTCTAACCAAACCGTGCCCGGGCCCAGTTGCCTCCAAAATATACGTCATCATGTTGATTCATGCAAGAAGACAACTTCATCATAGGGGGACTGCACTTCATCATCAGACCAACGTGAGCCCTATGCTGCTGCCATCTCTTTACTAGGGACGCTCTGATTATTCTAGGGTCGCTCGCTCGCTGAGTCGCTATAATTACGTTGCACGTACGTATGTGATGTCATGGTTACGTTCGCGCGGCGACTACTCGCCACGGCTGTGCGCAAGTGCGGCCAACCATACCGTTCTCTAGCTTACGTCTCCCAATTGTGCTCAACTGGGGATGAAACCGTACTCAGGTGCGGATCGATTGCGCTCACACTATCGGACTTTAGCAACAAGCATGCTTGGGCACGGTACAATGGCCCTTGTTAGGCTGAGAGCCAGGTCCACTCCTCAGGATGTTTTTTGTTACCTTTTTTTGACTATTAATTCCCGTTATCTCATACCTTGGTCCATCAGAAATTCATAGGGTCCACCCCCAACTCTGGGACGTTTGGGCACAGAGGCTAAAAAACACCCTTTTTGGGAAAAGCTTCTGGGGAAATTGTGTAATTGCAAATGACAAGGTATAGCAGCTTCATAAATAGTCAGAAAACTGTTAACTCTTTCACTGCCACTGACGTTTAAAGACGTCAAGTAAAAACCTACGGATCACTGCCAATGACGTCAAAAGACGTCATCCAATGATTTTTTTTTTTTTTTTTGAAACGGGTAGAGGAAACCCTTCCGCATGTCTGGTGAAAGTTTCCAGTCTGTCTGTTGTGCCTAATGACTATTTTTGGCCCCTAGAGGGCAGCGATGACTCTCTTTTGACAAGATCGGGTGGGCGTCAGTAGAGGCGGAGCTAGAGCGTCGAGCAGGAGATGAGAATGGAAGACAAAGGAAAAATGGCGGCCGGTCGCGAGGAGCTCACGCCCGAGACGTTTTTTTCAAAGACCAAAAGCATCGCTGAAAGAGCACATTGTTGACGACGATGATCATCATCGATGATGAAGATGAGGGTGGTAACTCCGTGGTTGGGAAGCATTGACAATTCACTAGAGTGCATGAAATAACATCGTTTCACAAAAAGCTCTTTTTCTCCGTTTTTTGTTTCAAAACAGAGAATTTCGGTGAAAGTAACCATTTTCTATTGTTGATTACTGAAGAACGGAATAAGGTAGAAACAAACTTTTTTTTTCTGATGAAAGATGAGAGTCCAAACACAACATTTTCTGTGGACCTTGAAAGATCACTCAAAATGCTTAAATCGGCTGGCAGTGGGGACAACCCGTTTCTGAAAACGTCTGGCAGTGAAAGAGTTAAATTTTGTATAGTGTATCCTGACACATGGGGGAAACTAGCAGGAAAATAATCATGGGCTTCCAGTATTTCAATTCTCAAATATCATCCTCAACATACACTAAATGACCAAAAAGTCTCTCTGGCTGACAAATTACTATCAAAAGTGATCCATTTCAAACATTTTATTGTACATCTCACTGCCTCAAATTTATATCAAAAACGTCCCACATTTAAATGCTTCAATTTAAGTCCAAGATGAGCTTTATATCTGGAGTACTAGAGGAGCTATGACCAAAATACTCCACTGTACCCTGAATCGGGAAAAAAACTGAAAATTCTAGAAATACCATTTCAAATGGGATTAAGCTATTTTTCTGCATTTAAATAAAATTGTAAACAATATTTGAAACATGGGTTATGTAGTACTATACTACATGAAGTGAATTACATAAAAAGTGAATAATGTTGTGCCCCCAAGTGGACCAGGGTATCAAGGCGCAACATGTAAGGGCACTATCCGGAGTTTTAAACATTTCTGTTTCTAATCAAACCGTCTCTGTTTGTAATTGATAAATACTTACACCCTAATTTTCAGTTTTTGAGTTATAAAAACAAGTTTGAAATAAGATAGACACTTTGGCCCAATCCCATTACTTCCTCTTCACCCTGCACCCTTTGTCTCGTTTCTCTCTCCCCTCTTCCTTCTACTTCTTTGGGGAGGCAAAGAAAAAACATAAGCACATAAGAAGAGTCAACTTCCAGGTATGCGTTTGGAAGAAGGCTCATGAGCAATACCCAGAGATCCCATCCCCTCTCAACCATGGATTTCACATGAAAGCAGAGACTGGCAAGTTAGAACCACTATGGTTTGCGGGTGACGTCATACCCAAAGCCACAGGTGTGAGTCCGGTCCTCAAGGGCCTGAGTCCTGCATGTTTTCGAGGTTTCTCTACTCCAACACACTTGATTCAATGATCAGAATCATTATCAAGCTCCTGCAGATGATGAGCTTAGAAATGAATCAGCTGTGTTAAACGCGGGAAATCTCTTACATATGCAGGACTCAGGCCCTCGACGACCGCACTTTGACACCACTGCCCAAAGCCCTTTTGTTGATGTCTTGGCAGAAGAGGAAACAGATGAGGATGACTTACCAACTGATGAAATCCATACAAATATGGATGATGATCAGGAAGAGGAAGAAAAGGTTGATTAAAACCTATATATAGATAGATAAATTTTATCATAGTTCAATTGTATGGTTAAGCTGCACTTTACTATTTCTAAATTTGGCTACACAAAATGTTAATCTATTGTTAATAAAAGTTCACAAGTCATTTTTATTCCTTGTCAGGATCTTGTTTTTTTCTAAATCTCCTATTTGGTACCCGGATTTTGTGTGATTATGTTTAATGTTGCGCCTTGATACCCTGGTCCACCTGGGGGCATAACATTATTCACTTTTTATGTAATTCACTTTAGAGCGCGCTCACAATAGGGCCATTGTACCGTGCCCAAGCACGCTTGCTGCTAAAGTCGGTAAAGTGAGCGCAATCGATCTGCGCCTGAGTACGTTCGGATCCCCAGTTTGGCATGATAGGGAGAGGTGGGCCAGAGAACGGTACAGTTGGCCGTACATGCGCACAGCCGCGGTGAGTAGTCGTAACCGTGACATCACATACGTACAGTGCTGCTCAAAAGTTTGTGAACTCTGTAGGCATGGTCAGATTTTTTGTATAAAATATTAAAATAACCTTATTAAATGTTTAGTCATACTCAAATCTACAATGCTGACATTGAAAATAATGGACTTGAACAAAAATAATAATAATATTGTCATTCATTCTTAAACAAAAGTTGTTGATTTAAGAAAAACTAAGATTTCATTGGTGCAAAAGTATGTGAACCTCTCACTTAATCAGACATTGCACGAAGGAACTGTTCACCGATCTCCAGTCTGATTCAGAAAATCAACATTACGAACACGCGGAAAACTTAAGGATCGTTTTTCCAACACTTAGCAAGCCTTCCATGAAAGCCTTGTCGATTGACTTTTCTTCTGATTGTTGAAGCATGCACATGTGTCCCAGATGCAGCAAAAGAGGTCTGCAAATCCCTTGATGTGATGTTTGAGTTGGGTTTTTACTTGAATTATCATTTTTCTTGTGGTTCTTGCTGATATTTTAGAAGGTCGTCCACTTCTAGGCAGGATTGTAGTAATTTTCAGTGTTCTCTAGTTGCAGATAATCTGCTTCACAGTGGAATGATGAAGCTCAATTTTTTTAGATGACTTTATAGCTTTCCCCACACAGATGTGCTGTCACTACCCACTTCCTGAGGTCCCCTGAGATTTCTCTTCCTCTCAGCATGACTGACCTGTATGGGTTCACCTGGGTAAGACTTAAGTGACGTGGTTTTGTTTCAGTCAGTCATGCACAATTTCTTTGCTAAACCTCTCATTTCATTGGTCCAATTAAGTGGTTAGTTTAACTACCAATTTGTCCTACCTGATCCTACTTGACTTGCTTGTTTTAAGCAATGCAGCTTAGGGTTCGCTTACTTTTGCAACTACATGAATTGACCATAAATTATTTTTAGATAAGTTTTGACTACACAATTTATTAAAAAATAATAATAATAACAATGCATTGAATTGATAAACCTACACCTCTTATTTCATATAAAATGTAATGGTTCTGATTGAACAACAAAATCAGGTTGAAACAACTGGAAAGTCCAAATTGCTCAAGAGCTTCACAAACCTTTGAGCAGCACTGTACGTGCGACGTATATAGCGGGGCCATACAACAACAAGAGCATCCCGAGCAAAGAGATGGCAGCAGCAAGGGGCTCAGTTGGTCTTAGACCGTTAGATAGTATAGTATTACATAACCCATGTTTCAAATATTGTTTACGATTTTATTTAGATGCAGAAAAATAGCTTAATCCCATATGGAATGGTAACTCTGGAATTTTTTTTTTTTTCCCTGATTTAGGGTACAGTGGAGTATTTTGGCAATAGCTCTTCTAATACTTCAGATAAAAAGCTCATCTTGGACTTAAATTGAGGGGGTCAATCAGGCTTCAGTATGGTTGTCATTTCTTTACAGAATCATCGCACTCCAGGACCAGGCGGAATTCCGAGAGAGATCTTTAAAAATATATAGTGATGTAGTAAGCCCATATCTCCATAAGACATTTACTCAAGCTCTTCTTGATCAGGTCCTTCCACCAACACTTACAAAGGCAGTTATTACTGTGATACATAAAAAGGCTAAAGATAGTGAAGAGGTGGGCTCTTATCGACTTATTTCTTTATGGAATCTTGATGGGAAATTATTTTCCAAAGTCTTAGCCAATAGATTGAGCCCGTTTCTGGCTCGTCTGATGTACCCAGATCAGACGAGGTTTATACCCGGGAAAAACTTTTTTTCTTATCTTAGACGACTGTTAAACATTATATATTCTAAAAGTAGACTTAATGAGGACCGAGCAGTTTTGTCATTGGATGCTGAAAAAGCATTTGACCAAATAGAATGGTCATACTTTGAAATCTTACACAGGTATAAACTTGGTGATAATTTTATCTTAATGGTTAAATTGCTTTACACTAATCAAATCTCCTCTGTTTTTTTCAAACCATTTATTCTCTCCACGTTTTACTTTACATAGTGGAACAAGACAGTGTCTCCTTTGATTTTTGCTCTGGCAATTGAGCCGCATGCAGAAATAATTCGTTCGGACCCGTCAATTTGGGGTTTTGACAGAATACATCAAATAAAATTTTGTTATATGCAGATGACATGCTGCTAATTATTACTCAACCAGAAACCACCATCCCTACTCTTTTGAGTAAAATAAACTCGTTTGGCTCGTTCTCTGGATATTGGATAAACTTAAATAAGAGTAAACTTTTGCCTGTACGTGTAATCAACTCCGCTTGGTTACAAAGTCAACCTTTCAGCATCACCCAGGATAAATTTACATACTTAGGGATTCAAGTGACAAAATGCTATACTTCTCTATACAAGTAACATTTTTCACCTTTAACGTCTAAATTGCAATCAGATATAACTTTCTGGCACATGTTTCCTATTTCATTAACTCTTTGACTGCCAGACGTTTTCAGAAAAGGGATGCCGTAGGTGCCAGCCGATTTAAGCATTTTGACTGATCTTTCAAGGTCAACAGAAAATTTTGTGTTTGGACTATGGAAACACACATACTACCAAATGAAAGATTGGACTCTCATCTTTCATCAGAAAAAAAAGTTAGTTTTTACCTTATTCCGTTTTTCAGTAATCAACAATAGAAAATGGTTAGTTTCACCCAAATGCTCTGTTTTGAAACAAAATACGGAGAAATCAAGCTCTTTGTGAAACGATATTATTTCATGCACTCTAGTGAATTTGACACCTTTTTTTTCCTTATGGGGTTACAAAGTACAAATAATTGCCAGACGACATCTTAGCAAACTTAAAAAGGAAGGGGGACCAGCACTCACTGACTTCTTGAAGTCTATTGGGCTTCACATTTTCGGCTTATGACTTTTTGGTTTGGTAAAAGTATGGAACGTCTCTCGTGGTTGGAAATGGAACAGGAGGCCTGCCAACCTTATTTAATGGGCGCTCTTCTTCTGTCTCCTACACCAATTGGAAAGATATTATACTAGGACAGTGTTATGATTCATAGTACTATACGAATTTTTAAACTAATGCAAAAACATTTTAAGATCAAGTCTCTATTGCTCATCATTCCAATTACAGAGAATCCATCCTTCAAACCATCACTTTTAGCAGGGATGTGATTTGACCAAAGTGAAATTATCTGAAAATTTAGCCCGGGGTCTGGGGGCCCCCCGGAGCTCATGGGTTTTCCGTGTTTTTAAGTACTTTCAATGCACTCACATGACAAAGAAATAGACAAAACAACAGCATAAATTTTCAATGTATATTGAACTATCCCATATAAAATGGCAGTTTTAGTCAACTCAAAATCAGTCACATTCAAAAACATTGGACTGCCTTTGCTTTTAAAAACTATCACTGAGAATATCATCATATCTAACTAATGTGATTACTAAGTTAACACATAAATAATGCTGAAGAGTTCAAATTTCATGAACAAATAATTGTATCATGACCAAATGAAAAGTAACTCATATTAGAGCATACCACAAATGTCTTTGTTATAGCAGAAGATCTTATCTGTCGGAGTCATGTGCATACACAATGAAATACAAAAAAAAAAAATCGGATTTTTTTTTTGGGGGGGAGATAAAAAAGCGGAATTCCGCGAATTAGCGGAAAAATCACATCCCTGTTTTAGACCACACATTTAAAACTTGGAGACAAAATGGTATTAACACTATTCGTGACCTATATTTTGGGGGGGTTCCTAATTTAAGCAGGTTCAAGAAATGGAACTCTTTCCAGGCCGTGACTTTTTCAGATACCTACAGATAAGGGATTAAGTGAGGAGACATCGGCACGACATTGAGGCTTTTGCCCCCACCAATGCCTTATATATGATCCGAATTCAGAAAAACTAATCTCTCACATCTATGCTATTTTGTTATTATTGGAGCCAGTTAAGTCTGTGTTAATAAAATCAAAGTAGGAGGAAGAATTGGGTATGACTATCACTGAGGCGCAAATGGGAAGAAGAGTTGAATTATATTAATAGATGCTTTCGTAATGCAAGGCACTTTGTTTAATCCAGTTTAAGATATTGCATCATCTTCATTTTTCTAGAGCAAGGTTACATGCCATCTATCCAGAGGTCTCCTCCACCTGTGTGAAATGTTCCTTATCAGAGGACAGTCTCAGATTTAGTTTTGTTCTGTGTCCGTAGTCAAAGGTTCGTGGATACTGGACAGAAATTTTTGAAATTATGTCTGAAATCCTTCATATTCAGCTGGAACCTGAACTTTTGGTGATTATTCTTGGATGTTCTGATAACATTATAAATTTGGGTCTTGCAGAACGTTATTTCATTTTCTCACTGTATTGTAATTGCAACAAAAATGCTTCTAATGCACTGGAAAAAGAAGGACACACCATCTCCAAGACACTGGCTGATACAAACACACGTCACCTGATAACATTGTAAATTTCAGTCATGCAGAACGTTGTTTCATTTCTTACTGTATCGTAATTGCAAAAAAATAGCTTCTAATGCACTGGAAAAAGGCTACACCATCTCCAAGACACTGGCTGTAAGACCTTACAAACACACTTCACCTGGAAAGGATACAATTCATTCTCTCTGATAATCTATCAACCTTTAACAAAATATGGCAACCACTCTGTGATTATCTTCACCCATGTAACGTGATATGGATTTGGGTGTGTGTTTCTTTTTGCTCAAGTGACTTATGTTGGTTGGGATAGATGGGCAGATGTATGGTTCTTTTTTTATTTATGTAGTTATTTTTATTTTGTATTAATATAAGTGGGTAGATGCATACCATTTTCTTTATTATTAGAATTTGTACTGTACTACTCTATACTCTGCTTAATAAAATATGTTTTACAAAATGCTCATAACTGCAAAACAGTAGCAGCTCAAACTAAACTTTTTATGCCACAAACGTGACAGACTATTTCCCTCAAAATTTTCGTGGGGTGTGGGGCCAACTTCAAGACAAACAAAAAGCTGCATTTGATGGTCAAGCAAGCAAAATTTATTATACTTACCCGACTTTGGGCCTGGACTCGCACCAGGCTAGACTGGCGGCCCGCGTCAGGAGCCGGATTAGCGCTAGGTTAGGCTAGGCACCAGGGTCCCTTCCGAGGGCGACCGAATGGGGAAAGGAAAACATGAAGTATGCCCGTAAAGCAGTCTGCCAGTTTGTAATTTTTTTTGGTGTGGCAATGTTCCTATCACCCTCCTTTCAAGGTTGCTTGGTGCAAGTAAAAACAATACAGACCCCTTTAGGCAATGACAAAGATTCCATTCATCTAGCTCAGAGGTGGGCATCGAGGGCCAGAGTCCTGCAGGTTTTGCAGGTTGCCTTTCTCCAACACAGCTGATATATGATCAGCTCATCAGCAAGCTCTGCATAAGCCTGATAATGAGCCTGTTGATTGGAATCAGCTTGCGTTGGAAGTGAGAAACCTCCAAAACCTGCAGGACTACGGCCCTCGAGGACCGAGATTGCCCACCTCTGATCTAGCTCTAAGTCGATGTTTCATCAGCAGAGTTATGAAAACATGAAGTGAACGTTAAAAAGTTAATAGGCTTTATGTTTTAATTTGAACCCGAAGGCCATTCGTACTATAAGATGATGCAAAGACTGTGTATTATGTTAACAAAAACTTCGAGCCCGGCTTCTTTTTTTGTTTGTTTTCATTCCTTTGTACCCCCATATACTACTTTGTATTGTTTTTGTATGTTGTAATATTGTTTTTGTCAATAAAGCATTTTTTGACTGATCGGCATTACCAGCCTGAACCTAATCAGAACCATCGGTGCAAATAGGCTGTTGTCAAGAAACTGTGGTGGGAAAACAGTAATAAAAAAAAATGTACAGCGCAGGATTCGAACCCGTGACCGTCTTAACCATTGTTCTATATAGGACACATCTCTGGCGCATAATTTTTACTAGTAGTTCTCGCGCGATTGACGGCAAATAGCGCTAGATGGCGAGTTGATCGTGGCAAAAATATCCACTGCGAAAAATTTAATTAGCTTGAAACAAGTCTTTGTTTATCGGTAGCTAGTTTCCAGGCCACTTGAGCTATTGCAGCGGTTGCTTTAAAACCATGATTAGACATTCAACGTTTTAGACGAGCTGAAAGATTTGCCCCCCAATTCATGTGAACACCGACAAGGAGATAATAGTGTCAATAAAGGAGGTTTAACCCGTTACGCACTTCATTTTTCTATAAAACGAAATTGCGTTTGCCATGTTACATATTACTACGCGTCGTTTAACAAGCTATTATGTACAACATCATACATCTACAATGTAACAGCTACTGAGTTTAACAAATTGATAAGATAAAATATATAAATGGTGATAGTGTTAGTTACCTGATCGCGACCACCGTTGCAGCGGTCACACAATATTCATTTGAAAAATGTAACTGAATCAAATCGTATCTTCCAAGTGCAACTGACGTATGGCTAAATAAACGTTACATTGCTACTATAAACAATATTGCTGCTTGTTATTGCGTCTTGTTCTGTTCTCTTACTTCACATCTCGCTCTTTGGTGTACCGCTGCCACTTCCAGTTCCGGAGTGTGTTCTTCTTCATTCATTTCCGGCAGACTTGGCACGTCAAGTCATTGTTTGCTGCCCTCCGCTGGAGCAAAACCACTCTTCCTCTTTACTCGTGATTCGTGAAGCAACCGCTGTCCTTTTTATGCTTTATTGAACAAACTGTTGCAAACTAACATCAAACATCATCAAAGCGATCAAAACATATAATATAACAGCAAAAAATATGCCAGGGTGATACAACACTCTAAAAAAATATTAATGAAAATATAATTTCACTTTTTAGCCATATAACTTATATCTCAGCTATTTAATTCTAACAGGCATAAATTGATTGCAAATATAACTCAAAGTCCTTATAATGCCACGAAAGATGTTTCCAGTTGTTTCCGGTACCGGTTTGCGACACGTGGGCCGCGTCCCAGTCCTTGCGCTTCCCCTTTGTGTTCATCGGTTGTGCGTTCCTGTCGACGAGTGCGAGTGTGTAGTGTGTCTGTCTCAGTTGTCCGATGCATTTCAGAGAGCTGAGACGCCCTGCGGGCGGGAGCGCGAGGTTTGGGGGCACAGGGGTGGGGGTGCGAGTGTTGAAACGAGGCCAGCAGTGGCCGGAAACGGCGCTGATGTGTGAAACCCGGATGTAGGAAGTCCGTGGCATCTACCCCATAGCACTACTTATTATTTCAAATTTAAATTTCCTGTACATTTTACATAATCATTTTTATTTACGTAAATGTGTTATTAGATTTTTCATACACAAATGTTAAAACAAGCTTTTTTGTGGATAATTGGCATTGCATTGCAGACAAATAACAGTGGTGGCATGGGTTCGAAGTACGAACCCCAAGTGAGTGTGCAGTGCAGGCATGTTATCATGTGCCCCCTTTTTTTTCCTTTTTTTTTTAGCACCTGCCCCTCCAAAGGTCACTGCACGCCCCTGACACCTGGGTGTCAATACAATTTTTAAAATTTTCATGAAATGTATTACAGGGTACATTTTGTGTGAAATTTTAGAGGAAACCTCTTTAATTTTGTTAGTAATTATTTTTATTATTTTTTTAAACTTGGGAGGATACAACAAGATTTAAGACTTGGGATTAAAAAAAATTCACAGGACAGCAACGATATGTTGCGATTAGTCGACTAATTGCGGCTACTGTTGATGATTAGTCGACTAGCAAAATAATCGTTTGTGGCAGCCCTAGTTGTGAGTATATTTTGGTGGTCATGGACCATTATACACGCTTTGCACAGGCATATGCAACTACTAACAAATCAACAAAGACTGTGGCCGAAAAACTGTTCAATGACTTTTGCCTTAGGTTGGGTTTCCCAGGAAGACTTCATCACAATTTAGGGAGAGAGTTTGAGAACAGGGTTTTACACCACTTGAAATCAAAGAGGCAAAATCCCAAAAATCAAGACCCCAATTTTTACAGGAGTTGACAACCACAGATTTTCTAATATAATGGGTGTGATTTTTTCCACCAAAAGTTTTTGGGGGAACTGTTTTTTTCCATTTTCACAATTAACAAAACATTGCGCTACAAATAACAAACAACAAGGCAAACCCCTTGATCAAAAGAATAAAACTCACATGGAGAAAAAAAATACCTTTGTCACATCTCCAAGCACGTACACCGCCGAATCTAACTGAAAGATTTACTATTTTTACAACATTTTTCTAAAGTCCTTCAATTATAGGACAGTCCCAAAATATATGTACATAGTCACTAATTCCTCCAGTATGGAGGTAAATACACTGTATGGTGCAAAAGTAACTTGATACTGATACGGATGGACTAGCATTTCAAAAACAGAATAGCCAATATTCATATTCAAATAAGAGTAATGTTACATTGGAAAATTAAACTCAAGTAGAAATTGAAGAGGGTCTTCTGCCCAGATTTAGATAAAAGTGAAGTGCAGGACTGCAGTGTTTGCAGCAGGTATAACAGTATGCCTAAATCTAAACCTCCCCAGGGGCACTCACGATTCGGACGTGACTGCTCCTGGTCAGGTGGTTTCGATGGATTTCACTGACATGATAAAGCCAGTGTCAGGATACAGATATTTGCTGGTAATAGTGGATTCATTTTCAGGATGGCCAGAGGCATATCCCTGCAAATCTGAAACAGCAAATATCGTGGTAAAACATCTGATTAATCATTACATACTGTACCATCACATGGGTATCCTAGAAAAATTTGATCAGACAATGGAACCCATTTCAAAAACAAACATCTACAAGCAGTAAAAAAGGCATTGGGGCTAAAACACATTTGGTTCTGTGTATCATCCCCAATCCCAAGGACAGGTTGAGCGAATGAATAGAAATATTAAAGAAAAATGGGCTAAAGCACTGGCCTCATCAAACTTTAATTGGGTACAAGCTCTTCCTGTTGCATTAATGAATGTGCGAATGTCACTAAACTCAGCCAAAGGCTGGACTCCGTTTGAATGTCACGCCAACAGACCTTTTCCGGCTCCAACAGCTCCATTGGAAGAGACGCACGTTCCAGGACCTCCAGAACTCAAACAACTAACATTTACTAACAAAAAAACAACCAGATGCTCCTTCAGAAATAAATGATTGTGAATATGTATGGCTGAAAGTGATTAAACGAAAATGGTTTGAGCCCAGGTGGACTGGACCCCACAAGGTGACGGAGAGGACATCTTCTGCAGTTCGCCTGCACGGAAAAGGTGATACGTGGTATCACATCTCCTCCACCCGACCGGCAAGGACACCGGCTGGAGCCATTGTCCCTGCACCAGGCAATCGCCCAACAACAACCGAGAAGCAAGCCGGCTCCCACTGACATCATTCAACAAAGGTTGAGTTCACGGTATACGAGCAGAAGACTCAGCCTGGGACCAGGCAGTCTAACCTAAGGTCCTGAAGAAGCTGACAGCACCCTCCAACAGCAACCCAAGAACATCATCTCATCCGACGAAGAGGACGAAGATCCCGCTGGGATTTTTCTCTGAAATGTTTATCTGCTTGTGTCGGACTCTATTGAGTCCGAAAGAAGGATTGAAGAGGGTATTTTGCCCAGATTTAGTCATTACTGTCTTAATTTATTTATTTCCTCAGTAGAAATTTTATCCGTGGATGTGTCTTTGTGAGTGATGTCGCAATTTCTGCTCGTGCCGGTTTGTCTGAGGGGCCTCCTCTATTTCCACAACAATAGACCATTTGTCTGTGGTTGAAGTCAATGTGTTAATATGATTTCTTTGTAGGTCTTATCTCATGCCGGCTGTCGTTGTGTCTGTAGGGCCTCCTCTATTTGCGCAACAATAGATCATTTGTCTGTGGTTGAAGTCAATGTGTATTGAATGATGTCTGTAAAAGTCTTATCTCATGTCTGTTGAACTCCGGGTGGGCTGGGGGCTTGGGGGTTTTGTGGTACCGCTCTTCAAGATAGTATACGAATGTTGTAAGTCCTTTGAAATCTTCGCATTAGTGAGAGGCTGTCACCATTGTCTGGGAACTCACTTGTGCCCGGAATATTCCTTAGAAATAAAAGCTTCAAAGTGACTGTTCATCGATCTCCAGCCTGCATTCGGATAACCAACATTCTCACTACCCGAAAGAAAACGAACACGCGGAGAAAAGATCATTTTCTCCAACAAAATTAAAAGTGCAGAAAAAATACTTGCACAAATATTTCAGTACTGTGAGTGATGAGTAAACTAACAGTGTAAGAGCCTTTAAAAAAAAAAAAACTGTTTGCAAAGCATACATTGCAAAAATACTGACATTTATCAAGAAATTGTAATATTTAAAATAAAATGATTAAATACCGAGGATAAAAGGTTGTGGTTAAAATACCTGTAGTGGCTTAAAGATTCACTCGCAGTAAAAACGTTTTGTTTTCATTTTATTGTGATAGTAAGAGTACAGATACTTGAATATAATGTTACTCAGCTACAAGAAAAAATAAAGATACTCTGATTTTTTCAAAAGTTACTCAAATACAAGTAGCTGAGTAATGTCCACTTTTGGTTATAGGTTTAGGTTATCTTGTAAAACATTCAATAGTGTTCTGTAGCTCTATAGTAATTTTCACATCAAAGCACTGTTAGATATTATTAACATTTAAATTCTTTATTTCATATATTAACCATTGTTATACATTATTAACATTTTAATTCTTTATATTAACCATGTCAAAATGTTTTGTAGATGTGAGGTAGTGTTGAACTCAGTATAATTTGACTTTAAGCTGGAACATATTGTTTAGTCTAAAACAATTCCTTCTCAGTGTTCTGTGCGAAAACACATTTGGTCCTTGAGAACAGAATCTGCTTCGAACACACACCCCTGACTCTGTTTGCGCCATCGCTCACGGAAAAGTACCCAGAGAGTATGTTTTGTCGACAAATGAAAGAGAGGCGGTCTGTTTAACTATAAGAAGCCATTTTCCACGCGGAAGAGACACATTCGGACTCTGAAATTCCACCTGTTACGTGATGTTTGGAGTCTGTCACGATGTCCAGAGATCTCTGTTGTTTTTATTTAATCATTTTTGCAAAGGTGTTTTTTCTTACATTAAATCTGTCTTCAAATTTTGGAACACGCAAAGAGGACAAATTATTTTATTCCTCTTCAGCACTAAGCAGCAGTTTATGAGGTATTTTTCGATTATATATATATTTTTTTATAGGTACAAGCTATTGATCGTAAGTTTACACTGGTAGGCTTCAAATCTTTAAATGAAAATCGTGACTTCATTGTGTTCAGTTTTCGTGACAATTAGCAACATGAGATGAGCTAGCTAGCACCAGATTACGAGCTATGATCGTACAATAAATCTTACCTTCACACTAAAACTTCTTTCTTTCTGCCCCCTTTGAGTGCTCTGCATGTCAACCAACGTTTAAGCTATTCCACACGGTGTTTGTATATTGAACCATGTTGAAATTTTCACGCCTGGGACGTCCTCTTCTTCCAAAATGATGCGTAAAGTGGTGTGGCTACTCTGTTTGGAATTTCGGACTTGTGCATATTAATGATAAAAACGTGGCATCATTTAAGATCAACCCACTGTCGTTCGCTGAACAGATGAGGTTGAGCTTTAGCCCGCCCAAATCCTCCAGAGTCTGCCCTCTTCTTCTACGAGTGCAAATCACGGAGCTCTACAAGTACGAATCAGTTTTGCACCATCTGTAGCGAGAGATTTAGTGCAAAAGTCAAGTGACTGGACAGCAGCAGAAAAGACACTTGTGACTCCTAGTGATGACTTCTTTGACTACAAGTTGTCATTTCTACAGGTACAAATCACTATTACAGATACAAATGTACACTTTTTTGTACACGTACAAAATTGTTTTGGGTACAGGTACAAATCACTACTTTTACAGATACAAATTTACACTTTTTTGTACAGGTACAGGTACAAATCACTACTTTTACGGATACAAATTTTCATTACTTTTACAGATACAAATTTACACTTTTTTGTGCAGGTACAGGTACAAATCACGACTTTTACAGGTAAAACATTTTTTTTACAGGTAAAAAAAAAATTACAGGTAAAAATTTGTTGTTTTTTTTACAGATACAAATGTTTGTTTGTTTTTTTACAGATGCATTTTTTTTACAGGTACAAATCGCGACAGATAATAATTTATACTTCTTTCTACAGGTAAATTTTTTTTTTAATACAACGACAATTTTTTTTTTTTACAGGTACAAGTTACTTTTGCATCATATTTACCTCCATACTTCAGCACCTATCAGTCAAGGATGTCTTTACAAACATAGAAATCTTAAGAGTAGTATTAAAATACCTCGGTTATAATTTCCAATCGAATTCATCAATTAATTCCATTCTTTGTGACTGTCCCTACACAACTCTTCCCATGTCTTGTCTTGAATTGTAGTATTCGAGTGATATATATATCGCCATGACGATATAACTTTTTTTTTATTGTGCCCTTTCTTACCTATCGTCTCTATTGTCATTTACACTCTTTTTAGACAAAGATGTCCATACTGTATGCAGTATTAGAACGCTTAAGTATTATTTTTGTCATTATTTATGCACTTGGATTATCTAAGTGCCAAACAAGAGTAAGAAACAACTTTTGCAGAAGAATTTACGTCTCCGCAACCTTTACGTCATTTAGTTTTGCTTTGCGTTAGTGTTGTGTCGTTCACGTACGTTTCATTCAAAAAGAACAAATCCTTTCAGTGAACATGAGTGAACGGATCACTTCCTGAATGACCGAACGATTCGATGAATGAATCTTTTGAACGGTTCTTTTTAATGAACTGATTCTGAAGATTCAGTTCACTTAAAATAATTGTCATGCCCATCACTACTTTGCGGCATCGTGTATGTGGCGTTTAACAGCAACTTGCCTGGATTTGCAACACCACGCTGCTTTACGTTATTTAACACACGCGCAGTCTCACACAGATGCAAGTTCGACGATGGAGGAGGAAGAAGGCAAAACAACGGCTCCTGAAATGGAAGAAGTTGCATCTTCAATTCCACAGAAAGAAGCACTTGTACCGAAAAAAGGGGGTACATCTCTAGTTTGGTTCACAAAGTCCGACGCGGAGCAGAAAACAGTAATATGCAAGTTGTGCCGCAGGAACATTCCAGCACCCGACGCGAACACAACAAACCTATGTTATCACCTTGAGAAGAAGCATGAAAAAGAGCACATGGCTATCCTACAGATGTGAGCCAACAAAGATAATATCAGTGAATCCGAAACAAAACGCAAGAAGAAAAAACAAAGTCAACCGAACATACAGTAGTCCTTTGCGCAGGCCACCCCATATGAAAGAAACTCACCTCGCTGGAAAAAAAATAACAGAGCGCGTTCTGTAAAATGTATTTATTTTGTTTGATACAATTGAATTTACCACATACAAAGAATGTTAGGTACTGTTGATCTACTACTCTAGCTGCACTACAAAGCTACAGACATGAGAAAGTTGAAACTTTGCACTTTGAAAAAACATTTTTTGGGCATTTTATTTATTACCGAAAATGTTTGAATTTTATTTTGTATGCCTTATAAAAAACGTGTTGGCTTCTCCTTTGTTTACATTTATAATTTTATATTAAAGCACTACTGGATTCATTTGTGACGTCCTTTTCAATGTCACAAATAAAGTGCGAAAATGTAGGCAAAGTACGTTGTATTTTTTTTTTTAATGGAAGAACTGAAAATATATCAATATCGTGGTATATCGTTATCGTGAGATTTTGAGTCGTATTCTAGGTCTTTTGATTTGCCAGATAAATTTAGAAATTAAATTGTTCAGTGTCTTAAAAAAGGAGACTGGAACTCTTGTGGGTAAAGCTTGAAATAAGAAGAGGAGTCTAGAAAGTATATTCATTTTTACTGTTGCTACTCTGCTAAACAAAGACAAAGGGAGGACCTCCCATCGTGTCAAGTCATTCCTTTTTGTGTTGTTAATTTAAACAATTCTGATGGACGGTGAGTGAGAACTATCCTCAAATAACGAAAACCCTGTTTGGACCAGCGAAATGAAAAGTCTATACTTAATTGTACTGGACAATTTCCTGAAAGCATCATCGCCTCGGATTTCTTTTGATTATTATTTTTTTATCCCAAAATGACTCCGTATTCATCCAAGCACTGCATAAGTAATTATCTTAATGACAATTAAAATGTTGTCTGCAAAAAGTGCTACCTTATGGACTGCTCCCCCTTCATCATTGGTTATCCCCTGTATCTCATCTTTTTGGCATATAGCCTCTGCCAAGGGTTCAATGCTGACTGTAAAAAGGATCGGTGATAACGAATCCCCCTGTCTCACACCTCTTTCTACATTGAAAAAATCTGAGCATTGACCATTGACCCTTACTTTCGATTTTTGGTCTTTATATAGCACATCAATCCAATTGGCAAATTCCTCTCCAAAACCCATTTCTAATATTGTCTGAAAAATTGTTGATCCACCCTATCGAATGCCTTCTCAGCATCGAGGCTAAGAAACATTGAGGGCTGTATATCTCGTGTTGCTATTGACTGTATATTTAAGACTCTTCTTATATTATTTGTTCCTTGGCGTCCTGTAATAAATCCTGTTTGGTCCGGTTTGTTTAACTTCCTTATGTGTTTTTGTATTCTAGTCGCTATTATTGATGTCAATATCTTATAATCCACACACAGTAAGTTCATGGGACAATAACTGGGACATTGCACTTCCCCTCTTTATGTAGGACCGTGATAATTGCTTCCGACCAGTGGCGTCTCTGGCATGAAAAATTGAGTGGGGCACTTTACATCCACAAGCAGCAAAACCTACACAATAAATTCGAATTCAATTCAAGATCACCATCCGGTGCTATATAAATAAAGTCGCCTACCATTTATTCATAGCCTTACAAATTAAGGCTATGAATAAAACCTTCGAATGGTTCAAAATAGGGCTGTGCAATTAATCAAAATCCAATTACAATTTCAGTTATTACACTCCACAATTACAAAATTTGCATAATCGTAAACAAAAATAAAAGATTATTAATACTCATTTTGAGTTGTTTAAATTTATATATTTGCACCTTTTTATTTTAAAATGACTAATTTAAAAAAAATCTATGCTCCAAAAGTTACTTAGATAATTATAGTGTTTGAAATTTTTTTATTTTTCTTAATATTTTTATATGTTTAAACATTTTCTTGTTTTTTATTGTAAAAAAAACAATTGTTTGAATAATTGTGATTTCAATTATTACCAAAATAATTGGGAGTATTATTATTATTATTTTATATATAATGGAGTTGGCCCTAGTTCACCCACCAGGTGATGTTCATTCTGCTCAGTTTTTTCTAGCTTAACTTTATTTCCAATTGGCCAGATTTTCTTTGCTGCTTCAAATTCAACACATGGAAACGTTTTGCTGAAATTACTAAAACGTGTTGTCCAGCAGTGCTGCTATGAGGTGGCCACTCTTGCAAAATCCCACCTTCACTTTGAGCCACAAGCTTCCTTCATAATGAGACAGCCTGCAGTGTTTTGCCCCCTAATTTCTGTAGCGCTGCCTCTTTCTTGAGCGATAACGTCATCTACTTCATTCATATTGTTGGTCGTCTTTTGTTTCTAGATTTGAATACCCTGCGCTTTTTCTTGATGTCAGTGACTCCATAAGCAACGACAATAATAAAATGTTAATTTTGTAAGGAAGAACAAGCATCATCATCTGAAGAAAATCTTGTTATCCACACCAAAAGATGAAGGTGGATTTGAACTCTTAGACTTCATGGACTTGAATTACACATTTAAAGGGACTGCAACATGAAAAATCAACTTTTTGGAGCTTGTACCCATGTTAAAATGCTAATTCCTCACCAAAACCATGGCCAAAGTTGTGTTTTCCTCCATTCGCCCCTGTATGAGAATTTCTAGGTTATTCTGCTCTCCAAGCACCAGCCCCTCCCAACCTGAGAAAACGAGCTGTTGGCACTGTTTGACGTCATAGCGTGCGACCCCACCCCCACACCGCCTCTGCGGACAAAACGCACGCCCACTTTCTCTGAGACCTCCTTCCATGGTATAATGACAAAAGTCGCCTTTATCAATAAACATTCTGTCCAAATGAATTCAAAGCAATAATTTATTCTTCATATTTGCAATGCCAAAGTGCAATGAAATGACAATTGGCTATCTACAATCCAACCAGGTATGAAAAAAGTTCGTCCGTGACTTCTTTAGCTTTCTCCTCCTTTCTAATATTTATGCTTCAAACAGGCAGATTAAACTTCTGTAACCGTTTGCTGTCACTAAGACACGGAAGTGCACTCTACCTTGCCCCCTCGTGTTAGTGGCAACGCCTCTGGTAAATGTTTGTCACGCCCACAGAAATTCGAAAACGTGCGCCTTTTTCTTCCTCCTGCTCAAACGCATCAGTGAGAACAATGGCGAAACGATCAGGAAGAAGAGGTTGCTGTGTTTCTGACTGCAGAAATGAACATGCCAGTCTTTTTTTTTTTTAACTCCGTCGCCAGAGTCTTTGAGAAGACAGTGAATTGATTGCATTTTTGAAGGCTCATTACGCTGTATGAGATTTAATTACATGGTTACAATACAGGCAAATGGCTCTTTTGCCGTTCAGCGTCCCCATGAGGGCTGTGACGTCACGTGCAAAAGGTCAATAAGGTCAGCCTTGTTTTGATTTATCGCTGGTAGTCAAGCCTGCTTCCAGCTTTTCCTCATTCATATGTTAATTTCAAGCGAAACACCAGCTCACATAGGCTACTATACATAGTGGGAGTGGGGGGGTTGATAACATTTGTTCTATTCCTCTTGTGCTCTTCACAGGCCTGCACATTAACCCCCCTTTTAAAGATGCCAGCATCAAGAGATTTTTCCTGTCAGACTGACAAGGAGACACGTTCTGTTGGCACACAGCTGTGTGTGTATATATATATATATACTGTATATACACACACACATATTTACGTCCGCCATTACTTGTTACAGTCTTTCCAAGGACATTTTAGTTTGACTGTGCCTTCTTGTTTTTTTTTTTCGAAGTTTCTATATTTCTTCCATTAGCGGCCCCACTTGTTCCGGCTGGCTTTCGATGTTAGCCTTGCTAGTAGCAGTCGAGCTAATGCTAGCTGGACTCGGCGGTCTCCGTTGTTTATCGTCTTTTTTTTAAGCCTCTTGTTTGCTAGAGCCTCTATGACTTGTAGACGATTGCATCCTATACTAGTCAAATATGGTCGGCGAAGGTCGTTATCACAGATTTTTATATCATCCGGCGTAGCGCAGCGTTTATGCTGCTACTTGCCTCATGACATCACCGGAAGGCCGATCATTTTTTTGAGCAATTAATTTTCCAGAGACAGACAGGATACGGTATAAATGAGTCTCGAAATACCCTCAGCTTTTGACAAACGAACCGGGCCCCTCAATGACAGATCTCTCTGCAACCATTGGTTAAATGTTTTCTCTGCCGTATTTATCACTGGGTCAAAATTAAAAACACACCTTCCTTTTCTGTCTAAAGTAATGCTCAAATAATTGACTTTTGCCTTTACCAGAATGTTATCAATGGAAGTTATGTCACAAGTTCAAGCAAAGACCTGAGGCTTTAGAAAATATTTCGATAGTTTTGATGGCAGGTTTTACTTGCAGAGCGTTTCTCAAAAATAGTGCAGTATCGTCTGCCAGTTGACTAATTCCTACCCGCAATGGAGTTACCCTTCAGCTTGCTTGCCTTTATGTAGTGACAGAACATTTGTGTAGAAACAAGAAATAAACAGACAGTGGACAACCTTGTATCATGCCTCTTTCCAAACTAAATATTTGCGTAGTACCATTACTTAAATTAACGGAGCTGTTTCCATAAAGTGTTTTCATTGCATTACAAAGGTAAGTTCCAAATACAAATTTTCTGTTAGGTGCCGTGAAGCAAAAATAAGGCCAGGACCCGGTATGTAGTCAGAAACAGGAGCAAACAGTTTATTAGTTCTCAAAGTAGCAAACAAAATCACCTTGCTCAGGGAAAATACAAGAAACAAAGTATATGTTGTTTTCAATAAAACATACAAAATGAATGTGGGTCACTGTAACCTTTTATTCAACCAGCCTCAGCATGCTCAACTCTCAACAACAATATCGCTTACTCTACACACTAGTGGTGGGGTTCCTCTACTTTTCTTATCACTTCCAGTGACTCCATTTAATCCAGTTCCTTTTTGAGCTTGTCCTTAAGCGCTGGAACATGACAAGGTGCATGAACTACAGGCTGAGCTCCTTCTTTCAGCTGTCACTTACAGTATATGTGAAAGGCAATACTCCAAACCCTGCAAATACTGTATGTCTGGGTACTGATTCACTATTGTTTTCACGCTGTTTGGCTCAGAACTTCAAATGTTGTAGACCCGTCTGACTGGGCCTAGCTTCTCACATGCTTTATCTCCTAACAGTGACTTGTGTCCTTCAGGTACAACAATAAACAGCAGATTGTGATATTTCCCTTTAACTTGTACTTTGAGTATGCTTTTGCCTTTGGTATCTATTTACTGTCTATTATATGCTTTGATTGAACTGTTATTTTGGTAAATGCGTGCTTTTACCTTCATTGCATTTACGTACATCCTGCTAATTCATTAGATTGGCTTTGGCTCCTGTGTCCAGTTTATTTTTATTTTTTCCTGGAGCGCTCAGTATTGTTCATTCGGTAATTTTACCGATTTGACGTCATCATCATTGCTCTGTTTTTTTTTGTTTTTTTTTGTATGTGGGTGAGTATGTGTGTGTGCGAGTGTGTGTGTATTCATTAGCTCACCTAAAACCTATTAGAAAAATTACCGTTCACCTAAACCGAACACTTCCAGCCAGAGTCGTGAGGCCGTCAGGAGACCCGAGGAAGTACCAAAGAAAAGAAAGGAAAGTGAAATTCAGCACCGACCAGACACCACCCACCAGGCAACCAACCAGAGTCCTTCACCAACCCCAGAGATATCTAAATTCCAACAAATCAGGGAGACCTCAAGAGATCAAAGGAGAGACTGAGGAAAGGAAGGAAGGACAGACGAAGCAGAGTGAGATCCACAGACACCAGCCTCCACCGATTCAATGACCTGAGGAAGAAGCAGATTGTGTCTGAGTTTCGATAGATGCTGGTGTGGTGGATCTGGCATGCATGAAAATCTCCACCAAAGAGGGGAGCCGTCGACCCCTGCCAGGACAGAGCAAGCGCAACACCTCAGGGCCCCCCAGGCCGCGGCAGCGCCAAAGGACGACCTCCGGCCGGAGAGCAAACCCAGGAGCAGGAGCGCCCCCCACCCCAACACGGCCCGCGCCCCCAACGCAGCAAGACGGGGCATTGCAGGCACGCCAGGCACCCCACCGGTCCACAGCCCCCGTTCCCCCCACGACCCTCCCACCCCCAGCCGACTGGCGAACTCTTCCCCTAAACCTTGAATGTGACCCCACCCAGTGTATATACAAGTGTGTGTGTGTGTGTGTGTGTGGTGCATTAAAATTGGGAGCAGGTGAACCGGAGCAGAGGGAAATGATATCCCCACGCTCCGATCCACCCGCCTCCCAGGCATGTCAGTGAGTGTATGTGGTGCATTAAAAAAAAAAATAGGGGGGGGGGGGGTACACGGACAGTGTGTCCAGTTTAAACGTGACCAGGGCTTCGTTCACTGGTAATGTCTCTGTCCATTTATTCTGCTCCACTGTGTTGACCGTCACCTGCTCAATGGGTGTGTCCTGCTGTGTCACCATGTCCACAAAAAAAACATGTCACTGAGAGCAGTTTCTTCCATTGTGTGTACATCATTTTTTTGGTTTTGCTTTGGGTCCGTAATGCATTGCTTAGCAAAATGGTTTTGTCCTTTGCATCTGTTGCATATTTTACCATAAGCTGGACATTGCTGTCTTGCATGCTTTGTGCCACATCTTTTGCAATGAAACTCTTTTGACTCTTTGTTCGGCGCCATTTTATGCTGTGTTGTTACTGCAGCCACCAATACAGACGGTCCCCAACTTCGACTCACTATGAACCGGCCAGCTGAATGAAGTCCTCCTTATCGGCCACTTTCATCCCCGCTTAAAGAGGGGGTCAAGGGGCTGGAAGCATGTTCTAAATTACCGGCTGCAGTGTGTCTCATGTGACCCGAGGCACATAGTGTGGTGGTTTGCCCCACCTGCCACATTGTTGACAGCACATAATGCAATGAGAGATCTTTAAGCGAATCGTCATATGTAATATGTTGCATTGCTGAGAGATTTAATGTTTCCGACTGTAAATCACAATTTTCATAATGCACATACGTAGTCCAAACACTGCCAACAAATCCCAAATGTTGTTCTGGACACATAACACTCAACACATCAATCACAAATGTGTGACATATTGTTGCAATAAAAGTGTAAGTCATCATATATTTGCTAAAATGCTTTTTATACATCCATCCATTTTTTAACCACTTGTCCTCACAAGGGTTGCGGGGGGCGCTGGAGCCTATCCCAGCTGGCTTCAGGTGGTAGGCAGGGTACTCCCTGAACTTGTTGCCAGCCAATCAAAGGGCACACAGAGATGAACAACCAATCCTTCCTTCCTTCCTTTCCTCAGTCTCTCCTTTGGTCTCTTGAGGTCTCCCTGATTTGTTGAAATTTAGATGTCTCTGAGGTTGGTGAAGGACTCTGGTTGGTGGCCTGGTGGATGGTGTCTGGTCGGTGCTGGATTTCACTTTCCTTTCTTTTCTTTGGTCCTTCCTCGGGTTTCCTGACGGCCTCACGACTCTGGCTGGAAGTGTTCGGTTTAGGTGAACGGTATGGGATTTTTTAAAATAGGTTTTAGGTGAACTAATGAATACACACACACTCGCACGCACGCACATACACATAATCACCCACATACCGAAAAAATACAAAAAAAAAGTAAAAAAAAAAAAAAAATGGAGAGCAATGATGATGACATGTCAAATCGGTAAAATTACCGAATGAACAATACTGAGCTCTCCAGAAAAAGAAAAAAGAAATAGAAAAAAAAAAAGAGATGAACAACCATCCACACTCACAATCACACCTATGGACAATTTGGAGTGTTCAATTAATCTGCCATCTATGTTTTTGGAATGTGGAACGAAACCGGAGTACCCGGAGAAAACCCTCACAAGCACGGGGAGAACATGCAAACTCCACCCAGGAAGGCCAAAGCCCGGACTCAATCTCACGTCCTCTGCAATGGGAGGCAGACGTGCTAACCAGTCCCCACCGTGCCGCTTTTTATACATGTTAACTTTAATTGAACTGTTTAGGGCTCTAGCCTGTGTAACTGTGTCACGCAATCTGGGGCTCAGATCGAAAGAACTACGCCCAAAAATAAGGATGCTGATGGAACTTTCGGTGTTTGTAGCAGCTGGCAAGATACTCACATGCTTACACACTTCCACTCACACTCAAGCAGACAAATGTGTTATTTTGAGATAATGCAGCATTGCAGCATAGCGTATTTTCCCACCCCCTTTAGAGGTGCAATGCTTTTTCTTAACCTAGATTTGTGATACCTCCTTCTGTTCCCTCAGTTTCAGGACATTGACAAAATAAATGTGTCCAAGAAATTTTAAATTTTAAACCTCTTACGTCTGGGTCTTTTTTTTTTCTGTCTGGAAATCAGGAATAATGAACGGAGGTGCAAGCGTACACTTGCGTCTTGGAGCTTTGCAATGTTTTTTTTTTTGCCTATAAACTCCATTAGGACAGTTGAAACGGCACCAAGTGCATCTGTCGTTTTGTCACTTAAGGCTTAAAACAGATTAAACAATGCCTGCAAGTTTTAAGAATAGGATGTACAGTATCAGCACTCTAAACCCAGCCATTCAAATGACGGCTATTTTAGTAGCCCCACTTTTTTTAAAAACTTGATTTACACACATGTGCAAGCGTAATGCACACTTCTCTTATTATAGGTGGATTTTTGCTATTTTTGAGCCGGCCCAATCTCTATCCCCTGGGAAAAACTGGGAGCCACTGTACTCCCTTTAACAGGAATTCACCGTGAGTCCACGAGACTTTCACTGATGCTAGATCCAGATTGCAGTCCACAATTTGAAGATGCCTGGCTTAATGGCTTCAATCAATCATCACTCAACAGACAGTAAAATCACAGTTCATTTAATTAAAGTCCATCACATTAGATGTGGTTATTAGCAATACACGTAAAAGCGAAAACATATGTCAAGGTAATACATGTTTTAAGTCGTGAAATGTGTCTACATTGTTATTTTGAACAATGAGCTATCTCGTTACATTGTCACATTTAACGTCTGTTTATCAATTAAAATACTTCTCGCTGCCATTTCAACAGTACAATGAAAAGAAAGATCAAAACAGCTTCCACAGATTCAAAGTCACATTTTTTTCCTGTGCATAAGAGAAAGTCTAGAGTGGTGGCCCTCAGTGAGCAGGTCTATCCTGCTGGTGTATCTGCAGGGAGAGTTGTGAAGGTGGTATTCGGGGGTTCATCAGGCCTCAGAGCTCAGGGTTGTCCGAGTTGGACTGGGAGGGAGCCGTGCTGCAGCGCTGTGTTCAGTACGAAAACTGTAATCATACTGATAAACAACGGTTGTTTTTTAAAATTCCAAGCTTATGCAATAGTACATATGTCATTTCTAGCTCCTTTTATTTTTGGTTGAACATATTGCATCAGTGAAACATTACGGCTAAACAGTTTCAGGAAAGATGGCGATTTATTTTCTTTCTGTTAGATATTGCGATTTCCTTTAGATTCAGGATTATTGTTTTTCAAATTAAACTTCTGGAGAATTATCACTACATTTGCAAATCCATTCATCCATACATTTTCTTTCACTAATTCAGGGGTCGGGTCGAAGGGCCCGGGTCAGGGCAGCAGTTTTAAGAGGGAGGGCTAGATTCATCCCTAACGCTTCAGTGGGCTGTGAACCAAGAGTTGGAGATCAAGGCTTGATGAAGCCAACAGTACCACATCTTTAAATAGCAGAGATGCAATAATGTGGCCACTAAGTTGGACGGCCTCAACGCCTTGGCTGCCCCTAAAAAAATCTGTCTATAAAGCAGTCTTTTTCAAATGGGGGTGGGGGGGGGTGCAGCTCATTCAGAATGCTGCAGCTCGAGTTCTGACCAAAACAAAGAGATCAGAACATATTACTCCAGTCCTTAAGGCTTTACACTAGCTCCCTGTTAGCTGTAGAATGAATTTTCAAAATTTTGTTACTAGTCTATAAATCACTGAATGCTTTAGGTCCTGAATATATTCAAGAAATGCTGATTGAATACAAGCCCAGAAGGGCTCTGAGATCTACAGACTTGGGCCAACTAGTGGACCCCAGAGATCAAAGTAAACATGGTGAAGCTGCATTTAGATGTTATGCTGCACAAAAATGGAATAAGCTGCCAACAGAAGTGAAGTCAGCCCAGAGTGTAAATGCTTTTAAATCCAGGTTTGAAAACTTTGCTTTTTTTCCCACATATCTTTGATTAAGGTATGTTAATCAATTTAAAATATTTTTTTTCTTCCCTTTTAGATATTATTATTATTATTTTTAAACTTCCTTATGCTAAATGTTTTTAAAGTTTGGTATCTAATGTTTTAACAGTCAATCTATGCTCTTTTAGTACATTTTGTAACCTACTTTTGTTTTCTCTTTTTGCTCTGAATGTTAACTACTGTGTTTGTTGATGCTTATAGGTGTTGTCTTTTCCTTGTGTAAAGCACATTGAGTTGCCTTTTGTATGAAATGTGCTATACAAATAAACTTGCCTTGCCTAGCCTATAAATGAGTTGAGTATTTACAGTTGTGGCAGAGAGTTGGGGGGCGTGAAATATTTTCTTCCTCCTCGGGAGGAGTAACATAATAATTGATAAGCTCCGCCATTAAGGTTGTGAACAGAATTGGTGACAAAGGGCAGCCATGGCGGAGCCCAACCCTCATCTGAAACAAATACGATTTTTTGCCGGCAATGCGGACCTAACTCTAACATTAGTCACAACAGTTTGGTCCCTGTATGACTAATGTCAGAGTCTGTATCAGGGGGTTTGGTATCCCATACTCTCGAAGCACCCCCCACTCTCCAAGGGACATGGTCAAATGCTTTCTCCAAAACGACAACTTGGGCTAACTCCCTCGAGGACCCTCCAGATGGTGTGGAGCAGGTCCACTGTTCTACGGCCGTAATGAAAATCATACTATTTCTCCTCGACCCAAACCCATGCCTCAGGGACCGCTGAAGCTGCGTTCCACTTGGCCATTTAGTACCTATCAGATGCCTCTATAGTCCCACAGGCCAAAAAGGCCCGATAGAACTTCTCCTTCAGTTTGATGGCATCCCTCACCGCTGGTATGCGGCAACAGGTGCCGCTTCAAAAATGGAGGCACAGAACATGGTCTACTAGGATTCAATGTCTATTGCTCCCCGGGACGTGGGAAAAATCTGCCAGAGGAGGGAGTTGAAACTCCTTCTGACAGGGGACTCATTCCTAGCAGTCCCTCAATACGTTAGGGTCTGCCAAGTCGGACCAGCATCTTCCGCAGCATCATCAGAGCCAACACACAGCCAAGTGGTAATCAGTTGACTGTTCAGCTCTATCGTCACCTGAGTGCCCAAGATATGTGGCCGCAGTTCCGAGCAGCGGCCCTAACTAGAGATGCGAGCAGCTATAAAGGGCCCTAACAGCCTAGACCACTTTGGGGTACTTGCACGTTGGGTTACTGCTGGCACATTGGAATTAGATGTTTTATTTATTTATTTTAATGGCACAATATACCTTTATATATGGATTTAAAAAAAATGCGAGGTGTGATGAGTGTGCAAAGCGCAAGCTCAATGTTAAGAATGTGTCGAAGTCAAGTCACGGGAGATAAGATGTAAATGATGTGGGTTGAAGATCAGTAAGCCTCAAAAACCAAAACCAAATTTCCTTAAAAAACAAGATAACAAGCACCATGAGAACAGGTACGTACTTAATACACACTTGAATAACTTGAATAAATAAGAATTTAATAAAAATAATTTCTGAACATGTCTGACATAAAGAAACCTTGGAAATAATGCATGGAGAAGATCCTCATACTGTAGAGTGGAACTCTGGGGGAACAACCTTCTTCAGTTCTTGATAGATGTGCTGTGAACTTTTTTTTCGTGGATGTCACTCTCAGTCTGCTAAGGTCTTTTCTAGGGATGTCCTGATCACACTTTTTTGGAACCGAGTCAGCCCAAGTCACCTAATTTTGAGATCGGCCGATTCCAAGTCCCGATCCGATACCTCGGCATTTTATTGAGGAAAAATAGTTTTTTTTAAATTTTATTTTATATATATCTTTTTTTAATTTTTAATTTTTACAAAAACTAAAACTAGGTAAAACATTTAACCCCCCTTTTTTGGCACATGATGAGTTACTCAAATGGCTATTATTGACCAGTATATACATTTTTCACAAGAGCTTTAAAACCTACTCTAGCCGTTTTAAAGGATGCTACATAACACAAATTGATGGGCTAACCTAATGTTGAAGAAGAAATACAGTATATATGTGCGTGAAACAAGCCAACTTCACAACCAACAAAAGGCTGCATTTGAAGAGAAAGCAAACAAAATGTATTTAATCTTACCATATCCTGACTTTGAGTCTGGACTCGCACCAGGCTACACTGCCAACCCGGGTGGGATTTGGCGACCCTGTGAAAGACGTTTGACCCTCCGCATTCGAGCTAAGCTAGGCCAGGCGAGGCGCCACCTCCCTTCGAAGGGCGTCCAGAGTCGCGGGCGCCACAGCTGGATCCGCGGGAATGGCATGAAGCACGCCCAGAGTCGCCAGGGTCTAATGGCAGCATCAGTGAAGTGCAAGCGCAGCAGCGGCTAAGCATGCAAGGCATCTACTGTATATCCTTTCCGCCACATGAAATGCTCACTTTGCACACAGTGCAAGTCGCTCCGTCCGCTTTTCACATTAAAGATGATAATAACTTATCATCTACTTCCAAATACCTCAGCGCTATTTTCCTTGTATAGCCCCGCCGAATTATACCAATAGGGTCACTGAAGCAAAGTGACGCTATGCCACATGCTAGGCTGTGTGCAAAAATGAAGTCTCACTCTGTGCCACCGCGCAATACCAGATCTAATAAAAAAGTTATTTAAAAAAAAACGTGTATATTTATCCGAGTATCGGGAGACAACGTTCGATTATGATCGAGTCAGCAACCACGTGATTGGGCCCGATTTCCGATCACATGACATGGGACATGCCTAATCTTTTTACCCCTTGTCCTTTTTACCTCTTGTCTCAAATACATGCTGCCACACAAATTATTCATCCATCCACAAGATGAAGACATATGAAAACTTCCCTCCTGGACTCTGCTGCACTTGTCCGCTGCCTGTTAGTGTTCACATTCCTCAGTTCTACCAAAGGCTTGACAATAATATCCCTCTCTAATCAATTTTTCTTTAAGAAATACTTGGAAATCTCCTCCGTCTTTGATCCATCAAGTTGACTACATTTGAGTTTGAAAGATTTTATTTTTTTGCAGGCTGGAGATTGAGATTGCATGTTAATTTTTCAACACCATCTTTTTGTTATCCCAATCCAGGATTGGTGCGGCATTTTCCTGGATGTTGACATTCCAGGTCTCTGAGTTTGCTGTTCTCTTCCTTCCCAGATGAGCCTCTCACCGGAGGAGACAACCGAAAGTGCTTCTTCCTAATCAAAGAAAAACAAAGAAAATTTGTATGAGCGGTGTGACTTTGTGTACAAAGGACACATCACACACTTGCATGTGTGCAGTGTGTGTGTCTTTTCTATTTATCACCACTTTTACATCATATCTTTAGTACATCTACAAAAGTACACTTAAGTTCTACTTTCCCCCAAAAAATGCACATTCACCTGTAGGACCCTTCTGCTCTTATTTGCTACAGCTTCTCATTTGGAAATTCTATTGTTTTGTGTTTTTGTATGACAAAATTAAAGTTAGTATTAATTATATCACCACTCTTCACTTTCAGAGTGGTGTGTGCCACAATCATACTGTTCTTAACTTCCAAGTGAATCTTAAAAAATATTAAAAAGGAATACATTTTAGGGCACTGAGATAAAGATGCACATAATTTAATCAAACTACTAGTTATTGTTTTAAAATGCTTTAAAGTGTATGCGACACCTCAGGATGCATTTTAATATTCTTTTGAACAATTTAATATACACGACAAAATGAGCGGCTCATTGAATCAAAACATATTAACCGAGTATTTCATGATTTTTAAATATCCCACACAAAATCTGCCCAGTGGCGCGCCTCCCAGCAGCTGAATGGGACATGACATCAGCAACCCACGGTGTCCCTGCTGGCTGGCTGTTTTTTTTCTCCACCTGAATTTGTACAACGCGTCTCGTTGCCTTGCCAGTTTTTGTTCAAACTGACGGGAGGATGGTGTGAGAGCCTGTTTTATCTCCCGAGAGATATGGTTTTATGCAAAAAAGATGGAGAGCCGGAACGGCCCCTGCTGCAGATTTAAAGATGTTCAGAAAAAAGAACGAAACGGGTAACAAGTTCAACTAAAATATGTTAACTCACACACACAAGCCGACTATTTATAGTTGGCAACGTCTACTAGTCATCAATTCTTAATCCGGATTTATTATTTATATCCCATTTGAGCAGCAAACAATTTTCTATGTCACTCTGTTGGATGAATATGTCATGGTTTGCGAAATTCACAAAAATATCTCTTTTTTTTATGAAGCTGTTTCATCACAAAGTTACCAAAACAGTCACTAAATCAGATTATCTGTACTTGTATTCTTTCTTGAAAATGCTTTTACGCTGATTTTGTCTCATGTCTCATACATTTTAAGGGTTTAAAAATTCATTTTACAAATACTTTTCCAAATTCAATATTGACATAACGGTGTTGCAAAAAACTTCTGCAGTGTCCGACAATTCTATTTCTCTCCTAAACAGTCACCACTTTTATTGCCACTTTCTTCCTCTGTCCCTCAACTGAGAGCGAGAGACATGTTTATCCACATTGCATTTGCATATATCAATCAAACGACATGAATGAATAAAGTTTTATCTTGGTCAGAACTGGAATGACACATAAACAATACAGTTAGACATTACAGCTTAGGCGTAAATGTAGGTGTAAATGGACTGTGTTGACGTTATGGTTACGGCATATTGTTTGTTAAAGGTAACGTTACTAAAAATTGACAGCAGCAAAAAAATATGTAAGATAATATTGACAAACTTTACCTTATCATCGAAAGATGTCGGCTCTGTGACCATCCCACTGAGGAGGAAGTGTAAGCGGAGTCGTGCGAGCAGACACCGCGTGCCTTCCGTCGGAATGAGACGTCCAATGGACATGTAAATTTTGAATGACAAGTCTGACATCCAATTGACATATTTTAAATGCATGATGTCATAAAACACTTTTTCAATAACTTTCATTTCAAATAACTCATTAGATGTTGAAGCTGAATGCAGATGTCTGCTAAACGTAAAATTGTAAAAAAAATCAAAATATGGACACTTTTTTTTCACAGGGCAGCGACGATATGTAAAGGTTTTTGTGCCATTTTCAAAAAATTTTAATGTGCCGCACTCCAATGTGCAAGTACACTAAAGTGGCCCGGCTGCGAGGGCCCTTCTTAAGTGCTTGCAGATGTAGTTAAAAGTGTTTCTTTTTTACTTGAATAAATATGTCTTAAATACTCACTTCTTTCTCAATTTCAGCCAATGTTTTGATTGTGATGCCAATGAGATCCATATGCTGCAACTGAACAGGAAGATAATGTTTATTGAACAGGTCAGACAAGTCATCCAGTATTATGATCTAATAATGCAATGTAATCACAGCACACAAAAATAGTTGTACACCAGAGCTAGCTGTTAGAACAAATGTACATAAGTTATCCCATATTAACTCTTACAGTATTGCAAAGCATTTATGAAAAGCATTTATTCAGTATTATGACCTTGTTTTAATTAATGTAAGTTGGAGTTGTCTGTGAAAAGAGCAAAGCTTCGTGGGATGCTACTGCAGCTGCAGGGCTGGAACTGTGCCTTATCTTAGTTTGCGGCTGAAACACTTTGCGAATGAACTGTTGAACTGTTGAAACCTTCAGCGCTGAAGAAAAACACTGTATTATTATCTGTATAATGATTCATATCCTTGAAGGATGCTGCTGTGTGTTCCCCCTCCCCTTTAGAGGAAGCAACCGCTATGTAACTAGTGAATACTAGGGGTGAGACAAAAAAACGATTCGACCGGTAATCATTCGTCAAGGATAGTCATAAGGACCCTATCGTAGCAGACTCCTCAATCAATACAAAATCTGCCGGGAATCCATAGATACATTGCTTGTAAAGTTGTGGACCGGATATTGCGTGGCTATGAATCGGTTGCGTGTGAGGCTTTATGGTTTTCATCTTTTATAACATGAGCAAGAGCTCTGCGCCGTGCTCTACTTGTTTTGTTTATATTTCAGTAGCGCCATTATTCAAGCTACTAAACCCCGGCTGTGCTCCCAAGATAAGAGGGCAAAGTCCTTCAATGCCATTTTACAAAAGGAACGAAGCCTCCTCCACATCGCCATCCTGCAAATCCGCACAGAGTGCAAGCAGAATATGAGCCGGGGAGTTGCCCAGGCGTGCTGCCGCGTTATACAAACTAGTGAGCAGGTCGTCCATCACGCGACATTGAGGGACAGGGCACCTCACAGACTGTCTGAGGGCTTCCTCAAGGGAGACAATGAGAGATGCCACAGTGGGTTCCATATTAGATATCCGACCTAAACCGACAACCCACATGGATGCCAGGGCACAGCCGTCCACCGGGAGCCGAGAGTGGCACTCTTGCCGTGTCACTACAGCAGGAATGAAGGTCCACCACATAGTGTTGAGATGCAGGGACCAAAAAGAAGGCGAGGAATGATTTACTGGAGAGAGGCCACATTCAGGGGGAGGCTGAGAAAGGTCAGATGGATCCAACCGTAATCGCCGGAAGCACTAAGCAAAACAGTATGCACCAAAACTACTCCAGATGAACCAAGTACAGAGGGAGGAGAGGCAGAGACAAGAGAGCCCGTTTGCGAAGTCGCAGAAGCGCACGCAGTCTCTGAGTCCTGGAAAAATTATCCTTAGGCCACAATAGAGACAACATCATCATCATCATCATCATCATCAACCTGGGTGAGCACCGGCAAAGGTGCAGCGGGCAACGCCACCTCAGAGGTGGAAGGGAGCCAGCCTCCCCACTGAGAAGCCTGCATTTCCTTTAAGGCAGCCTCCAAACGGTTCCCCTTCAAGGTAAGCCGAGGATCAGACCAATACTTTTTTCTCTGCGAGGCAGAAGCGAGATTGGTCCTACGCTTTAATCTGTCCCCACGAGGGGTGGTGGTAGCCCGACGATGAATGACCCTGGTCAACATCGACAAAAGACTGAGGCGCAACGCTGACAGTAGCAGGTGACAGGCGGACAAGCGTCAGCGCCGGCTACACTGCAACAATTAAGGCAGTGGTCAATGCAGCCCACATTGAGTAAGAAGGATCAGCCACAAACCTTACAGAAAATGGCGTCCTCCATAACAGACAAAGAGTAGAAGTCACAACCCGATGCGCAGCGGAAAAGCATATGAAGAGGTGACAGGCTAACGGCCGGGAGAGGAGGCGGCAACCGCCCCCTTTAGGGTTCAACAAAGCAGCCGCTGCCAAGATGGCAGCCGGATGGCAGCGGCTGCGTATTGGTGTGTGACACTATGAGCTAGGAGAGGTTACGAGGTACAATACCATCGCTAGCAAAAGTTCATCAAAGCAGCCGCCGGTAAGATGGCAACAGATGCTGATACAACACAATATGCACCGTCAAACTAGTGTTGTTCCGATACCGATACCAGTATCGGGAGAGGCCCTGATACTGCATTAAAACGGTGGTATCAGCATTGGCAAGTACTAACAAGTAACATGCCATATACCATTATTTCCGACGCTAATATAGGACTTTGGATGCAGAATCTTGTGTATTGCTTGTGCAAGACATTCAGTGATGTGTGACGTGTTCACTGCATGCCGAGCCAAGATATCCTATTGGCCCTTGAATGCTC
This sequence comes from Vanacampus margaritifer, assembly GCF_051991255.1. Classification (NCBI taxonomy): domain Eukaryota; kingdom Metazoa; phylum Chordata; class Actinopteri; order Syngnathiformes; family Syngnathidae; genus Vanacampus; species Vanacampus margaritifer. Next base: position 21,497,356 of record NC_135445.1, on the reverse strand, counting down.
TGAGCCAATGGCAGGGCAGCTTTTTCATGTTGGAAAAAACAAACAAACCCGGTATCGGTATGGTATCGGCATCGGCCGATAATGCAAAACGGAATTGGTATCGGGGGGCAAAAAACGGTATTGGAACAATACAACGTCAAATGTGAAGAGGCACCCGCAATGAGGCGCCGTAATCTTGAAGAACGGGGAACCCCAGTGTCCACAGAATCACAAACAGGCGAGCTGCCAGTGAAAACAGCAGTGGCCGTGTCAAAATATTTCAACTACACAGGTAACAAAACGTGAAGAAAACACACAGCACGGTTACAGCCAAGGAGGGCAGAGGAAACCATTCCACAGCCCCAATTGACACGATCACAGGCCACCAGCAACGGACAAGAAGAACAGCAGTATGCAAAGCAAGAGAAAGTCAAACACACAAGAAGGTTTGAGAGACTGTTTTCTGGGTTCCATTCCCTATAATACACATGGCATACGTCACTCGCAGGACTGGACTACGTCTCCTTTAAGTATGCATTCTCGTCTGCACATGTACAAAGGCACTTTCCGCGCTGTTCTGCACTGCCACTTAGTGGTCGATGAGGGACGAAATTGAAAAGGTCTTCGTAAATTTAAGAAAATACTTTCTTTCATGTGAACAGTAAATCTCAAGAGAACAGCAAGCTAAAAAAAAAAAAAACATTTACACCTACCCGTCGGTGTTATTTGTCCATTTTCTGGCATTTTTATGTTTTTCTTTTTCATCAAAGAAAAAGCATTTGGAAAAAATACACTAGGGACCTGACATTTCACCAGGATTGCTAAAAAATGTAGAAGTTCAAAATGGCGCCATGCTGCAATTTATAATTATTGCAAACAGGAGGGAGAGATTCACTCGAAATTCTTGTAATAATGTCAGATTTTGGCTCATTGACTCCCGTTTTAAATCACAGTTTTTGATATGCTGTAAACCTGATGTGTTATAATGCATTTTCCGTGATTACTGTTGCAATTGCAATTTGTGTGTTGAGTTTTAACACCCAAAAATCCACTAGGTGGCGCCATAGGCTAATAAATGAATTTGCTTGTGCAAAGCTCGCTGCAGATTGGTCAAAATGAATGTGATAAAATAGGTTGGCATTACAAAAAAGTTTGGTGTTGATGTGTCTGAGCTCACTTTCAGTCTATTTGAGAATGCGTATTTGCAGGTGTGCACAAGAAATTACAAAGGTACTGCCCACAAATGCAAAAAAAATTTCAACTTTTACTGGTTGGGTGTTGGAACTTCTTTACTCTTATTGGTTCTGGGCATTTTTGAGGTCGTTCTCGCGATGATCACTACTTTGCATGTCTTTCACCACAACTGGTAGCAGTGGCTAGAAAGATGGTATTGGAGGACGTGATTCGGCTCGTTTTAGAAAGTACCAATTCCGAAGAAGAATTTTATTCTGACGCTAGTTCGGAGAGCTCGGAAAAGGTTGAAGAGTCTACTCTTGGACTTTGAATGCCAGAGAAGGAAGAGGATGATGACGATGAATACGGAGATGAGCATGACGAGGTGTGGGAAGTGGACGCAGATGATCGCGAAGGTGAGAGCGAGGAGGGTGGGGGGTGGTGTTGGGGGGGGGCGCCGATGAACACGACGAGGAGGCAGATGATGATGAAAATGACGGCGATCAGGGCAAAGAAATTAGTGAGTGTCTCTCAAAAAATTAAAAACTATTATGGTCTCCTACTCACGAAGTGGCCACACATTATTTCCCCCATCCCCTTCCTAATACCGGGGCAACCCTCTACGCAGTAGCCAGTATCAGCAGCCCTGAAACTGCGTTAGATTTGTTTTCCAACTAGGGCATCATACAGCGAACCATAAGAAAAGCTTCAAGCGGCTTGAGGAACTAGGTAAGGCTCTAATTTGGCCTGAAATTTTGAAACGGGAAGCAAAGCCTTCTGCCGAAGGCTTGGTGGAGCAGGTGGAGCATGCAGAGCAGTGTGCTGGACCCCCGTCTAAGTGCAAACAATGTGGCCTTTGCACAAAGCCACTTCGGGCTTCAAACGTTTTGCGCAAAATGTGGAACTTACATTTGCAAAAAACACATAAAGACCCATTGCATGAAATGTTAAATGGGGAAAAAAAAGTAGTTCTGGTGTTTAGTTAGTAGTAGTTCTTCGTTTCAGTAACTGGTGTTTCATGTTCATGAATTCTGCATATTTGTTCTTAAGTGTTACTCATAAATTCTGTCATCAAAATCAGTTATTGTGACTTTGACCTTCTTATTCTAAAGAAAAAAATATCTTGTTACGTCTTATTGACTTATTCAAGGATCTAATTATGTCATATGAAATATTTTACTTTGATTTATATCTATCCATAATATATATATACAGCATAGTTAGTTTTGCTGTTAGCATAATGTATAGATAGGTCTGATGCCACTGAACATTTTGCGCGGTTGAAAGTGAAAAAAAGTTTTCATAAATTATCACACTTCAAAGGAAAAGCCTGATTTGGGACAAAATTACAAGAATTTTATGCAGAAAAATGCCATTGTGTAAAAACTGGGCATGCATAAAAAAAATCTATTGTTATGATTTATGGACTTGTTTGAGCCTCTAACTATGTCAAATGAAATATTCAAATTAGTATTTTATTTTATATATATATACATATATATATACAGCATAGTTAGTCTTGCTATTAGCATAATACTGCTATTATTGTACATAGGGGGAATTAAAAAAATAAAAATAAAAACTATATATATTTAGATAGGTCTGATGCCACTGAACATTTTGAGCGGCTGAAAGTAAAAAAAATATTCATAAATGACTAAGTTATCACACTTTAAGGGTTATATATATATATATATATATATATATATATATATACAGCATAGTTATTAAAAAAATATTTGCCATTGTGTAAAAACTGGGCATGCATAAAAAATTCTATTGTTATGACTTATGGACTTGTTTAAGCCTCTAACTGTCATATGAAATATTCAAATTAGACTTTTATTTTATATATATATATATATATATATATATATATATATATATACAGTATATATACATACAGCATAGTTATTATTGCTATTAGCATAATAATGCTATTATTGTTCATAAGGGGCATTAAAAAAAAACTATATATGTATAGATAAGTTTGATGCTACTGAACATTTTGAGCGGTTAAAGTGACATTTTTTTTCAAGTTATCACACTTCAAAGGAAAAAACTGATTTGGGCAAAATTACAAGAATTTTGTGTTATTCAGAAAACTGCCATTGTGTGAAAACTGGGCATGCATAAAAAATTATATTGTTATGATTTATGGACTTATTCAAGCCTCTAAATATGTCATATGAAATATTCTAAGCAGACTTTTATTTTACATATATGTATATATATATATATATATATATATATATATATATATATATATATATATATATATATATATATATATACAGCATAGTTAATTTACTGCTATTATTCTCCATAAAGGGCATAAAAAAATACATATATTTTTCTAACTATATCTGGAGTTTGCTCCAGAGTCCCAATTATTCTCTTCATTGTCATTGTTCATATCCTCTTCCAACTGTCATTTTTTGCGAGATTTCACTCCAAGTTGGGATCAGAATTTATCGCGCTACGTGCACATGCCTGTTCTTGAAAAACTGCACAAAGAACCAAAATAACACTAATACAATTATTTAGCATCGGTTCTTGTATTACTGCTTAATTTTGTTCTTTATGTTGTTTATAGTAAAGAACTTTGCTTCTATTTTTGTTATTTGTAATATTAATTTATGTTATTACTTATACTTTATTAATGTTATATCTTGATTTTTTTTACTCCATCCTTTCTGGCTCATGTGTTATGAATTCATTTTCATTTAATTTTATTATTTGTCAGAAAATCTGACTGATTTTAATTAATGAAAAATTACTGTTAAAGTGAATGTTATTTTTTATTATTTTATTGTCAAATAAATTTATATTTATTACCACAAACAACAGAACAACAGTACCAAAAATTGGTATTGTTTAGTACCGGTATTGATACCCCAGCACCGACAATTGGAACCAAACCGGTTCAAATGAGAATGGTACCCATCCCTACTTAAATGCAGCACGTGGTGTTTTTCCACGGTCCAATAAATGTAGCAGAGACGTTCACATTTTCGCAAACAGTTTTTCTTGAGGCCATAAAATCTTGTACATTAAAACTCACCATCCCATAACCCTTAGGCTGCACTTGGCACCAGCACACCCTAGGCCGCAGTTCAATGATCGAATTTGTAGTCGTGTCATCGGGTTTGCGGCCGCATGTTTTGCACACTTGGGTGAAGAGAGGGGCAGAGCTGTCAACTGATCACCACCTGGTGGTCTGTTGGCTCCGATGGTGGGGCAAGATGCCGGTCAGACCTGGCAGACCCAAACGCAGAGTTTGCTGGGAACTTCTAGCGGAATCTCCTGTCGGAAAGAGTTTCAATGCCCACCTCCGGCAGAACTTCTGTCTTGTCTCGGGGGAGGCGGGGGGTTGAGTCCGAGTGGGGGCCATGTTCTTCGCCTCCGTTGCCGAGGCGGCTGATTGAAGCTGTGGCCGTAAGGTGGTCAGTGCCTGTCGTGCCAGCAATCCTCGAACTCGCTGGTGTCCACCAGAAGGGATGCGGTCAAGCTGAAGGAGTCCTATCGGGCCTTTTTGGCCTGTGGGACAGCTGACAGATACCGGCTGGCCAAGCGGAATGCAACTTTGGTGGTCGCTGAGGAAAAAACTCTGACATGGCAGGAGTTCTGTGTGGACATGGAAAACGACTTCTGGACGGCTTCGAAGAAATTCTGGTCCACCATCCAGCGTCTCAGGAGAGGAAAGCAGTGCACCATTAACACTGTGTATAGTGGAGATAAGATAAGATACACCTTTATTTATCCCACAGTGGAGAAATTTACAGCGTTACCAGCAGCAATACACATCATCACACATCATATATAAATAATATGTATCACAAAAAATACTTATGCAGCCTATAGATAAATAAAAACCGAGAAACACAATACAGTGTAGTGCAAATAGATGGCATCATCATCACATTTGTTACATTTGAAACTAAAACATCACATCACACCACATCAATGGTCTACCAAGAGTACAGCTGATGGTTAAGTCTAACAGCAGTGGGTAGGAAGGACCTTCGGTACCTTTCCTTGTTACAGCGTGGGTGAAGAAGCCTAGCACTAATGGTGCTCTCCATGGCTCGAACAGTCCTGCACAGGGGGTGGAGGTGTTAACCCGGATAGATGACAGCTTTGTCACCATTCTCCTGTTGCCTACCACCTCTACCGTTTCAAGACTGGAGCCTGGAACAGAGCCTGCCTTCTTCACCAAACCACACCGTAAAATAAGACCGAGGCCACCACAGTCATAGAAGGTCCTTAATAAGTCCTTCCGCACCCCGAAGGTCCAGGTTCCAGGCACCAGTCCAGGTTCCTAAAGTACTTGTAAGAGTCCACTATCTCAATGTCTATTCAGTAGATGTTCACCAAAAGGGGGTGGGTTAAATTACCTTTATTCAGGCGAAAATCCACCACCAGCTCCTTAGTTTTTTCTGCATTAATTCGGAGGCGATTTTCCTCACACCAGGCCACAAAGTTCTTGTTCAGTTCTTGGTACGCTGTCTCATCTCCATTGTTGATGAGACCAAAGATGGCAGAGTCATCCGAGAACTTTTGCAGGTGACAGTTCGTCGTGTGGTATGAGAAGTCGGCTGTGTAAATGGTGAACAGTAGAGGCGCTAGAACAGTCCATTGAGGCGCCCCCATACTGCAGATCATCGTATCAGACACACGGCCGCTCGTCTTCACATACTGCAGCCTATTGGTGAGAAAGTTCAGAACCCATGATGTTAGCTGGTGGGACACCCCATTGAGCTCCAGTTTACCCCTCAGGAGATCTGGCTTGATGGTATCAAAAGCACTGGAGAAATCATAGAACATGATTCTCACAGTACTTCCGGGCCTCTCCAGATGGGAAAGGGATCTCTGGACGAGAAAGATGACGGTGTCCTAAATCCAATTCCCTGCTGGTAGGCAAATTGTTGTGGGTCTGCCAAAGTACTCACGGGGGGGCGCAGGTGGTGGAGGACCAGTCTCTCCAGGGTCTTTGCCAGGTGGGATGTCAGGGCTAGTGGTCGGTAGTGGTTGAAGTCACTAGGCCGAGATGACTTGGGCACCCGGTACCACGCAAGATGTCTTCCGCAGCAGTGGCACCTTTTTCAGCCTCAAGCTCATGTTGAAAATATGCTCCACAATAACACACAGTTGCCTTGCGCAAGATTTGAGGAGCCTTGAGCTTAAGCTATTCGGACCAGTAGCCTTCTTGACCTTGAGCCTTGACAGTTTTCTTTCAACCTGTGCTGTAGAGCAGGCCACACTGGATACAGAGAGGGTCCTCTCAGTAAGTGGGGGAGGAAGTTGCAGCAGAGTTGGTTAAGTCGGGAGGGTGTTTGATAGATGGTCAAACCGATTAAAAAAACTATTTAAGTCATTCACCCACTCCTGATCCTTGTCCCACACAGGTCTGAGGTTACTGTGTCCAGATATTGTTTTCAAACTCCTCCAGACGCTGCTGACATCATTGGGCTGCAGTTGTTCTTCCATCCTTCTCCTGTAGCTACTCTTCCCCTCTCTGATCTTCCTCCTTAGTTGCCTCTGCACCATCCTCATCCGCTCCCTGTCCCCCAATTTAAAAGCAGATCTCTTTTTTTAGGAGCATTTTTATAGCAAGAGTGATCCACGGTTTATTGTTCACAAACTGTCTTACAGTCTTAACAGGAATGGTAGCGTTAACACAAAAGTTAATGTAGTCCGTCACACAGCTGGTTAGATGGCCAATGTCCTCCCCGTGGTCATCACAGAACACATCCCACATTGTGGAGTCAAAACAGTCTTTCAATGTCTCTACAGCCTCCTCAGACCACATCTTCCTTGTTTAGGTGGTGGCTGGTTGTCTGTGTACTAAAGGCTTGTACACAGGGAGAACATAAACAAGATCATGGTCGGATCTCCCCAGAGGAGGTCGAGGTGAGGATGTGTACGACTCCTTGATGTTGGCATTAAAGAGATCAAGGGTCTTATTTCCTCTGGTGTGGCAGGTGACATATTGGCTGAAAGTTGGCAATGTAGAGGAGGGAGAGGCATGGTTAAAGTCACCTGCTATCGAGAGGAGGGCTTGTGGATGCTATGTTTGTAGCCTGCTCACAACCGAGTGGAGAGTTGCGCTGGCAGTGTTAGCATTTGCAGAGCGGGGAACATACGCTACGATTGCAATGACATGGGAGAATATGGCCACAGACTAATGGCCAGCTGTTCAATGTCCCTACTGCAGAGTTTGTTCTTGCAATGTAACATACAACAATCACAAACACAACGGAGCTGCTGTAACAAGCAGCCACTCGGGTGAAGAAAAAAAAAAAACTTGACTCGGAACATCGTGAGTCGGTGGGGAGAATACTTCGCAGACCTCAATTCCACCGACACGTCTTCCTTTGAGGAAGCAGAATTGTAAGAGTCTGGGGACTCTGAGGTAGGCTCTCCTATCTCTGGGGTCGAAGTCACTGAGCTGGTTGGAAAGCTCCTCGGTGGCGAGGTCCCGGGGGTGGATGAGATCTGCCCAGAGTTCCTAAAGGCTCTAGATGTGTTGGGGCTGTCGTGGTTGACATACCTCTACAACGTCGCATGGACATTGGGGACAGTGCCTCTGGATTGGCAGACCGGGGTAGCGGTCCCTCTTTTTAAGAAGGTGGACCGGAGAGTGTGCTCCAATTATAGAGGGATCACACTCCTCAGCCTTCCTGGTAAGGTCTATTCAGGGTTGCTGGAGAGGAGGGTCTGTCAGGAAGTTGAATCTCGGATTCAGGGGCGAGCAGTGTGGTTTTTGTCCCGGCCGTGGAACAGTGGACCAGCTCTACACCCTCGGCAGGGTCCTCGAGGGTGCATAGGAGTTTGCCCAACCAGTCTACATGTGTTTTGTAGATTTGGAGGAGTTCGACTGTGTCTCTTGGGGAGTCCTGTGGGGGGTGTTTTGGGAGTACGGGGTACCAAGCCCCCTGATACGGGCTGTTCGGTCCCTGTACAACCGGTGTCAGAGTTTGGTCCGCATTGCCGGCAGTAAGTCGGATTTATCCCCAGCGAGGGTTGGACTATGCCAAGGCTGCCCTTTGTCACTGATTCTGTTCATAACTTTTATGAACAGAATTTCTAGGCGCAGCCGAAGCGTTGAGGGGGTCCTGTTTGGCGGCTTCAGCATTGCATCTCTGCTTTTTGCAGATGATGTGGTCCTGTTGGCACCGCCACCAGCCCAACCTCCCATCCTTTTATTTTATATTTTTTAAACAGTGCTTTTATTTAAATCGTTTTAAAATTGTACGTGTCCTTGATTGTTAAGAAAGGCGCCTATAAAAATAATACATGATTATTATTATTATTATTATCATCATCAAGCCGTGATCTCCAACTCTCACTGGAGCTGTTCGTAGCAGAGTATGAAGCGGTTTGGATGAAGATCAGCACCTCCAAATCAGAGACCATAGTCTTTAATCGGAAAAGGGTGGCATGCCATCTCTGGGTCGGGGATGAGATCCTGCCCCAAGTGGAGTTCAAGTATCTTGGGGTCTTGTTCCCGAGTAAAGGCAGGATGGAGCGGCAGCTCGACAGGCGGATTGGTGCAGCATATGCAGTGATGCGGACTCTGTACAGGTCCGTTGTGGTGAAGAAGGAGCTGAGCCAAAAGGCAAAGCTCTCGATTTACCGGTCGATCTACGTTCCTACCCTCACCTATGGTCACGAGCTGTGGGTCGTGACCGAAAGAACAAGATCCCGGGTACAAGAGGCCGAAATAAGTTTCCTCTGCAGGGTATCCGGCTCTCCCTTAGAGATAGAGTGAGAAGATCGGTGATCCGGGAGGGACTCTAGCCGCTACTCCTCCACGTTGAGAGGAGCCAGTTGAGGTGGCTCGGGCATCTGGTTCGGAGGCCTCCTGGACGCCTCCCTGGAGAAGTGTTCCGGGCATGTCCGACCGTAGGGAGGCCCCGGAGACAACCCAGGACACGCTGGAGAGACTATGTCTTTCGGCTGGCCCAGGAATGATTTGGGAAGCCGGAGGAGCTTGTTGAAGTGGCAGGGGAGAGGGAAGTCTGAGTTTTATACCTAAAGCTGTTGCCCCTGCGACCCGACCCCGGATAAGCGGTAGTAAATGGATGGATGGATTCTGAATTTAAGCCTTTTCTAATAGCCTTTCCTGTAAAATACAACCATTAAACACAGCACAATCAAAACAGACTCAACTCTACAGGCATCTTACGCACATTCTTCTCATAGAAACAACTGTCAAAACTTCAGCAGTATTGGTCTTCAGCAGCATTGGTTTGCACAGCCCCATGGAAGTACCGTATTTTTACAACTGTAAGGCGCACTTAAAAGTCATAAATGTTCTCAAAAATCGACCCCTAATAGTGAGGTGCGACTTTTGTGTACACCGAGTTCCAAAAACTGTAAATGTTGTGCAATTTTGGTCAGCACTCCACTTGACTGTCTGTGTGGAAGCATTTCTGCCGACATATTGCTTATATATAGGAAATCCGGCCCTGGTTGAGGACTGGCAGGCATTAGAACCCGAAAGACTCAACTGAAAGATGACGCGAGTCTTTCGGTTTCTCATGCTTGCCAGTCTTCAACCAGGGCCGGATTTCCTGTATAAAAGATAAAACTGGACATCTTGATGCTCTCCACTTTTGCTTTATGAAACTGCTAAAGCGAGTTACGCCACAATTTGTGAATGGATCGTTCAAGCTTGGACTAAACGTGTCTGCTTGCACTAATCGAGCTTTCGCAAAAGCCGGCATCATTTCTGATGAGCCGCACGGGGTCGAGACCGACAATACAGCAATGATGAGAGGGAACGTGGCGTGTTTTGGTGGAGAACTAGCCCAGTTGTTCGTTTCAGATACAGGAGATGAGGAGTTTGAGGAATTTGTGGATGAGGATTGATCAAAAGTGATGGGAGGGCAAAGATGACAGCTTCTCAGAATGCCTCACAAAAATACGTAGTTTCCCTTTAATGCATGCATGTTCCATAATACAATACAGTTGTTTGTGTTGTTTGCATCAGAGTTTGCAATAGTGTTTCATCTCTTTAATTTTCTTATTAACTATTAGTTTTGTTGCATGCAGAACATAAAATTAATCTATATGCCGATGACATCTTACTTTATTTAAAAAAGCCGGCTACTTCGCTAGGGGAAGTATTTAATTTAATAACTAAATTCTCACAGTTATCAGATTATTCTATTAACTGGACAAAATCAACACTTCTACCTATTACAGAAAATTTATGGTAACCTGCAAGCCAGGACCCACACTACTCATTTCCTATAGGTAATTTAAAATACTTAGGCATAAAAATCTCACCTAAATTAACTGATTTAATTCATTTAAACTTTTCTCCACTTCTGGATAACATTTATAGTGACTTGGAGCGCTGAAATAATCTTCCTATTTCTCTAATAGGACGAATAGCCACCATTAAAATGAAAGTTTTACCCAAAATAAACTATTTTTTCTCAATGATTCCATTTAAACCTACGGCTAAATGTTTCCAGTTGTTGGACTCAGCCGTAACAAAATTTTACTGGAATAAAAAAAAAGCAAAGATTAGTCTATCTACTCTTCAGAAAAGTAAATCCAAAGGTGGTCTAGAGGCACCAAATTTTATGTACTACTATATAGCTAACCAGCTACAATATATCGTTCTATGGGCACAACCCAACAGAGACACTAACTGTTGGTTGGAACTAGAACAGAAGGATTGTAATAACCTCAGACTTCGAGATCTACTCTTTATTACAACATCGATTAAGCGTCATAATTGTTTTAAAAACCCAATGATTTCCGCCACCCTGACTGCCTGGTGAAAGACACTAGAAATTACAAAAGCCGAAGTGGAGCCCTGGGGGCTTTCTCCCCTATGCCATAACCCCGACTTTCAACTTAACAAGCAATCGTTTTATTTAGGTGTGTGGTAGCAGAAAGGAATTAAACATCTCCACCTCTCTTCTCAGATAATATGTTTATATCATATACATCCTTGCTCCAAAAATACAATATAAAAAACGGAAATTTTTTACATTATCTACAAGTTAAAAATATGATAAAGAAAAAAATTCCAACACTTCGGGGTACGCTCCAACCGCCTGTTTTAGCTAAAGATATTAACAAGCTTTCTCCGACAACAACAAAAAAACTTTCAAAAATATATAAGTTACTTTCATATACTGATAAAATGTCTTTACCCATCTCGAAATGGGAGACAGACTTGTCTATAGCACCGGAACCTGACTTTTGGATTCAAGTTTGTGAAAACGCATTTAAAATGACAAAACACACAAATTTACAACTTATCCAATATAAAATTATTCACAGAACATACATTACTCAATATATGATGAAGAAAATGGGACTCTCAGACTCCGACATTTGTCTCCAATGCTTACAAAACACATACAGACACTTATGTTCATGCTTTATGGTTATGTACTCCGGTTATGTATTTCTGGACTAAAGTCTTAGAAAAACTTTCCGCTATTTTGGACTGTAGGATACCTTTATCTCCAAACTTGTGTTTGCTAGGTGACCTAACAACAACTGACTTACCACATAAACAATTTCAATCTACACTTGTAGCCCTTACTATCGCTAAAAAAACAATTCTTGTTAACTGGAAAAATAAACAAACTCTGAATATCGACCAATGGTCTAACCAACCTCCTCATAAATCACATTTTAATGGAAAAAATATCTGCCTCAAATAAAAACCAAATATCAAAATTTATAGAAACATGGTCTACGTATATAGAATTTTTAAACCTAATTCTGGTTACTTAATTCTGTCTGTTAGCGAGAGCCACTACATTGTGATAACTTACATTGATGTTTCTGCATTTGGCAATTTATTATTATATTATATTATTAGTATGGGATTTTTTTTAATGGACTTTAGGTGAACTGATGAATACACACATGCTCGCACGCATGCACGCACGCACACACACACACACACGCACATACAAAAAAAAATATATATATATATATATATATATATATATATATATATATGTGTGTATATGTATATATATATGTATATATATTAAAAAAAAAAAACATTTATTAAATTTTTTTAATTTATTTGTTTTTTTAAAAAAAGAGAGAGCAATGATGATGTCAAATCGAATGAACAATACTGAGCTCTCCTGGAAAAAGAAAAAAAGAAAAAAAAAAACGTTTTGTTGCATGTGCATATGTGAGTGATGTACCGTAACTGAATAGAGATGGTAAACCTGCGCCTCATGTTACTTCTGCAACCCAGTGGTGATTGTTGCCATTCCTGAAGTAAAATGCCTGTGCTTTATTCTGTTCTTGTGACTCACTATCACCACAATGAAGTAATGCACAGTGACTTGGAGTAACCCTTAATATAATTACTTTGGAAATAGTAATAAATTATAGATAGCTAGTTAGAAAAAAAAGTAGTCATTTCGGAGTAATGTGGTAATGCGTTACCACCACCACTGGTTAAAGGGTCCAATTCTGCTTTCATTTTCTTACAAACTGTCTCACATTTTACTCAAGAACCTTGTGATACATTGTAGAATTCATGACAGAGTATGATGGTGAGCTGGCGAGGTCCTCCAAAAACATTACACTTCCACCTCCATGCTTCACAGTTGGTATGAGTTCATTTTCCTGGAACATTGTATTGTGCCAAACCTTCCTCCAAATAATTAAATTTTAGATTAATCGGTCAAAAGAACATAATTCCAAAGTCCTGGTCTTTGTCTATGTTCTCTCTGGCCAACTTAAGTCTGGCCTTAATGTTTTTGCTTAGTCACCTCCTTGCTGTTAGAATAATTGTACAAACCCAATTCCCCAAAAGTTGGGACACTATACAAATTGTGAATGAAAACTGAATGCAATTATGTGGAAGTGCCAAATGTTTATATTTTAATCAGAATAGAACATAAAGAACAGGTTTAAACTGAGAAAATGTATCATTTTAAGGGAAAACTATGTTGATTTTGAATTCCATGGAGTCAAAAAATCCAAGGCCATTTTCACCACTGTGACATCCCCTCTTCTTACAACAGTGCAAACGTCTGGGGATTGAGGACTCAAGTTAAGTAATAGGAATGCTGTCCCATCCTTGACTAACACGCCTCTCTCTAACTGTTCAACTGTTTTGGGCTTCCTTTGTTGCACCTTCCCCTTTCTGATGCGCCAAATGTGCTCTATAAGTGAAAGAAGTGGACTGCAGGCCAGCCATTTCAATACCTGGATCCTTTTCCTACACAGCCATGATGTTGTAATTGGTGCCGCATGTGGTCTGGCATTATCGTGTTGAGAAATGCAAGATTTTCTCTGAAAGTGATGATGCCTGAATGGGAGCATATGTTGTTCTCGAATCTGAATATACCTTTCTGCATTGTTGATGCCTTTCCAGATGTGTAAGCTGCCCATGCCACACGCACTCATGCAACCCTATACGATCATAAATGCAGGCTTATAAACTATTCTGATAACAACTTGGGTTGTCCTTGTCCTCTTTAGTCAGTATGATATAGCGCCCCAGTTTTCCACAAATAACTTCAAATTGTGATTCGTCTGACCACAAAACAGGTTTCCACTTTGCCACACTCTATTTTAAATGACCCCTGGCCCAGAGAAACGCTTGTGCTTCTTGGTCTGCTTTAGAAATGGCTTCTTCATTGTACTGTAGAGTTTCATCTGGCAACGGCGGCTGGCACGGTGGATTGTGTTCACCCACAATGTTTTCTGAAAGTATTGCTGATCCCTTTCTGAGATTGTCCTTACAGTAAGCATTCCTGTTTGCGGTGAGTGCCGTTTAAGGGCCCGAACATCATGGGCATCCAGTATGATTTTTCGGCCTTGACCCTTACACACAGAGATTGTTCCAGATTCTCTGAATCTTTGGCTGACGTTATGCACTGTAGATGATGATTACTTCAACCTTTTAGCAATTTTTCGCTGGTTTAACACCTTTCTGATATTTCTCCACTATTTTTCTGCGCAACATTGGAGGAATTGGTGATTCTCCACCCAGCTTTACTTCCGAGAGACACTGCCACTCCCAAAAGCTTTTTTTAATACGACAATCAAGTTGCCAATGGACCATTAATTAACTAATTGGACAATTAGTGGTAACTGGTCTTCCAGCTGTTGTTGTTTTGTTTTTTTGTGCAATTGACTTTCCCAGCCTCTTATTGCTACCTGTCCCAACTTTTTTGAGATTTGTTGGCACCATGAAATTTACAATCAACATATTTTTCCTTAAAATGATACATTTTTCTCAGTTTAAATTTTTGACCTGTCATCTATGTTCTATTCTGAACAAAATATTGAAATTTGGCAGTTCCACATAATTGCATTCAGTTTTTCTTCAATTTGTAGTGTCCCAACTTGCTACCTGTCCCAACTTTTTTTTAGATTTGTTGGCACCATGAAATTTACAATCAACATATTTTTCCCTTAAAATTATACATTTTCTCAATTTAAACTTTTGACCTGTCTTCTATGTTCCATTCTGAACAAAATATTGAAATTTGTCAGTTCCACATAATTGCATTAATATTTTATTCACAATTTGTAGTGTCCCAACTTTTTGGGAATTGGGTTTGTATATAAGTTATCCCATATTTACTCTTATAATATTGTAAAGCATTTATTCAGCGGTATAACGTTTGAATCATGTGAGTTGGAGTTATCTGTGAAGAGAGCAGAGCCCCGTGGGAAGGATGCTTTATCACAAGATAGCGGCTAAAAAACTTTGCGTATGAATTGTTGAACTTTGACTGTTGAAACCTTCAGCGCTGAAGAAACACACGTCTGTATTATTATCTGCACTATGACTCATATCTGTGATGGTTGCTGCTGTGTGTTCCCCCTCCCCTTTAAAGCAGCAACATTTGTGTAACTAGAGAACATCCTATTAAAAAGAGAGGACTCCGTGGAGTGTGCTTTCAGAGCGGGTAGGAGATTGTAATCTGTGCACATCTCAGTCTATTCTCATCGAGAGTAAAAATAATCTAAGTCTCTTGTCTTCCTTCTTTGTCTGTTAGTCGCCAGAGCCTGTAGTTGTCCCAGGAATAACATTTTAGGTGTTTTGAAGACTTCTGTTAGCATCTCGCGAACTGCTCTCCGGGTGAACTTGCTTTGATGACCAGACTTGGGCACGCTGGCAATTAATTTTTATGTCTTCCACTTGTATACAATTTTTTCTGAGCAGTGGAATAACCGATTTTAAAATGTTTTGAGATATTTTAAAATCCCTTACTAGACTTTCAAACTACAAAAATCTTCTTTCTGAAGAGCAGGGCATTCTCACCTGGTGTTCACTCTCATGTCAACGGTCAGGAGTACACCAAACTGCATGTCTGAAATTTAATTGGGTGTATTGCCTTCAAAATATTAACAATTGTGTTGTTTGGTGTTCTAATTTCTTACTTATTACTTATATATTTGTTTACATTTGTTGAAAAAATAGTTGCTGTACTGGTACGGAAAAGGATTTTAAAAACTTACTTCTGATGAGGCACATGCAAACTTCTCAGAGATCATGAAGGGCACTCCATCCATTGCTGAAAGACACAGATAAATAAATTCCATATATGACAGGTTCAGGCAAAAGGGCCCTCATGTCAAAAAATTAAAATTGAGATATTCATATCATAGTATAATACATGGGCGTACCTCAAAAATTGACAAGTTACAACAATTTTAATGTTGACAGGTTGAAATCCCTAGTTTTGAGAAAAAAGAGTTTAACGTTTTGGTCCATGCATCTTTCAAATGCCTAGAGCAACAAATACCTTAGGAAAAAGATATTGACATGACATTTTAAGGAACTGGTGACTGGAAAGTCGATTCCAATAGCAGATAGGGACATCATCCAAGATTTGAACCCTTTAAAACATAAGGAAGTTTGACCTTTCTACAGAGTAAATCAGCCTCAAACTTGAAGACCACATTAAGCTTACAATCCGTCTTCTGAGGCATCAGTCAAAGTTTGGTTATTTTATGGTTGCTCCAAGAAAGTTTATTGATTGATGTTATGTCTCCAATGCATTTAGTCACATAAAGAAAATTAAAATGTTATGATGGTTCAACAGTGACCCACCCCGCCTTCCCTTCGCTGCACACACAAACACACACACGCACAAGTACAGGCCAAAAGTTTAGACAAACATCATTCAATGTGTTAATTGCTTTATTGTCATTACTAATTTACATTGTAGATTCTCACTGAAGGCATCAAAACCATTTCAGGTGATGACTCTTGAAGCTCATTGAGGGAATGCCAAGAGTGTGCAAAAAAACCCTGAGAGCGCCAAGAGCCGAATGGACACCGTCTTGTCAGTTGGAGTGACCCCAAGCCACTTGATCTTTAGACGTGAGGCGTACTTTACTCAGCAACACCAGAAAATAGCTCTTAACTCTTTTACTGCCAAAGACGTTAAATGACGTTCTGCAAAAACCTACGGAGGAGCGCCAAAGACGTCCTCACATTTTTTTTTTTTTTTTTTTTGAAACGGGTGCTGTGAAGGCTTGCGGAGCTGTCCTGAAAGTTTCAAGCAGGTCTCGTGAGCCTAATGACTATTTTTGGCCCCTAGAGGGCAGCGATGACTCTCTTTTGACAAGATCGGGTGGGCGTCAGTAGTATAAAAGGCAAGGCGGGGCGAGAGCGAGAGCGTCGAGGAGGAGATGAGAATTGAGGAGAAACAAAAAATGGCGACCGATGGTAAGAAGTAGCTCACGCTTGATCGTTTTTTTCAAAAAGGAGAAGCATCAACCAGTGCTAAAGTGCACGTTTATGACGACGGGGATGATGATGGTGACAACAAGGTTGACGCCGAAGCTGCAGCGTTGACGCGGCGGCAGCTTCGATCACGTCCTAAGGCCTCAGAGGCTAGCGGTGCTAGCGCCGGAAAACGTCGTGCACGACCGAGCACTTCTGCACGCGAGGACGTTAAATCGGACGACGATGATGATGGTGACAACGAGGTTGATGCCGAAGTTGCAGCGTACACGCGGCGGCAGCTTCGACCACGTTTTAAGGCCTCAGAGGCTAGCGGTGCTAGCGCCGGAAAACGTGGTGCACGACCGAGCACTTCTCCGCACGAGGACGTTGATTCAGACGACGACGAAGAGTATCTGAGTCCGATGGATATTCTTCGGAGGAGTGGGTACAATCTGACCACGGAGAAAGTGATTCGGACAGTCTTTTATCCGCAGAAGACTGCGAAGGTAAGCACAAACTTGCTATGAGATACTTTTCCGGCACGCTGCTAGACCTCGTGTAACGTGAATGTGCATTCATAGATCGCGGATCGTGCTCACAGCGACGTCCCACTGCAAAGACGACAAAGAGAGGTATAAAAAAAAGTGTTTTCAATACACCGCAACAACAAAAGAAAACGGTCTTTCGATATTACTGTAATTGTATATATTTCTTTCAGCTGCAGCTCAGAGTGACACTCCTCAGAGTGAGCAAAATAAAGGTCCATCGACCAGTGGATCCCAGAAAAAAGGTAAACACATATATATATATATATATATATATATAGCATCACACTGATCTAAAATGAATATTATATGATATTGAAATGTATATTTGCAGATCCCAAAAATTCTGGCTGGCATGAAGCAGGCTGGCAGCCAAACTCATTCCCCTTTACTGCGGAGCCAGGACCGAGAGGTGCCGCAGCAGAGCTGAATTCGACCCGGCCAGTTGACTTCCTGCAACTCTTCATCACGGACGAGCTTCTGCAGCACATTGCTGATCAGACAAACTTATATGCACGCCAGTCTATGCAAAAACGGGCTGAAAGTCTGCCACACTGCAGGAGTCATGCTTGGAAGCCAGTGTCTGTGTCCGAACTCAAAACTTTTTTTGCACTGCAATTTCTTACTGAGTATATAAACAAGCCCAGTATAGAAATGTATTGGACTCAGGACGAAATAGAGACGACACCATTTTTCAGTCGCGCGATGCCTCGAAACCGCTTCCAGCTCATCTGGAGTTTCCTGCACTTCAACGTCAACGAGACACACAGTTCAGACGACAAACTATTTAAAATTCGTCCTGTGTTCAATCACGTTGTAAGCAAATTCAAGGAACTGTTTCAACCGGGCAGGAATATCTGCATTGATGAGGGAATGATGAGTTTCCAGGGACATCTTTCGTTCAAGGTGTAGAACCCCCAAAAGCCGATCAAATATGGTATCAAATCGTACATTTTGTGTGACTCCCAAACCGGGTATTGTTTTAATATGCAACCCCATGTTGGTATTAGTTGTTCTCTCCCTGACACAGTGTTCAACTTACTGGATCGTCTGCCAGGAAATGGGTACACACTATTTATGGACAATTTTTATAATTCGATTGCTTTGTGTGAACGTCTCCTGGCAGCACGTACCAATGTTTGTGGAACGCTGAGGAAAAACAGGGGTGAACCCAGTGAGATCACATGCCTAACCAACACTGGCCTTGGGGTGGGGGGGAAACTGGTAAGGCACAACACGAATGTTTTGATTGTGGCATGGCAGGACAAACGTTTGTTGAGGATGGTGACAACGTTTCATGAAGATGAAATGCGGACAGTGGAGGTGTGGCGGAAGGCACAAAAAAAAAAAAGTGCCTTTCCAAAAACCCATTTGTGTTGTGGACTACAATTCCAAGATGAATGGAGTGGACAAGATGGATCAAAACATCTCATACCACCCATTCACACGTAAAACTTTGAAGTGGCACAAAAAGTTTGTTGCATATATGTTCCAGATATGCATGTTCAATGCATACATATTGCACGAAGCAAAAAATCCTGGGAAGTGTCAACATTTTTTGGAGTTCATCCAGCAGGTGGTGAGAGGGTGGCTGTTGCCACAAGACCAGGAGGAAGTTGGGATGGAAGGACATGAAGCCAGACAAAACACCAGGTCACCACATAATGATCCTGAAAGCCGACTTGATGGCAACATGGCCAAACACACGCTGCAACACATTCCTGCTACTCCCCGGAAAAAAAAGCCAGCAAGAAAGTGTAGGGTCTGCACACGAAAGGGCATTCGCAGTGAAACAAACCTGTGGTGCAAATCCTGCTGCATCCCCTTGCACCCAGGGGAGTGTTTCCCTGTATACCACACAAAAAGAAAAATTGTGGAGTTCAAACTCCACACAATTGTAAATAGTCACACATGCACACTTTTGTAAATACTTTGTCAAATTGTTACGCTGTTCTGTAAATAAACTGTTATTTTGCAAACTAAAAACACTTTTTCATTGTTGGTGGTGGTGTATTACAGAAGTAAAGCACTATTTAGGTGTTTGTGGCATCATTTATGGACAAAAAGAAGTGTAGAATTCACTGGAGTGCATGAAATAACATTGTTTCACAAAAAGCTCTTTTTCTCCGTTTTTTGTTTCAAAACAGAGCATTTCGGTGAAACTAACCTATTTTCTATTGTTGATTGCTGAAGAACGGAATAAGGTAGAAACAAGTAGTATGTGTGTTTCCATAGTCCAAACACAACATTTTCTGTGGACCTTGAAAGATCAGTCAAAATGCTTAAATCGGCTGGCACTGGGGACAACCCGTTTTTGAAAACGTCTGGCAGTCAAAGAGTTAAGTGTAATATTCCATAGTCGTGCTCTTGGCTTGCTTGCAGCAGAGTGCCAGCGGCTCTGGTTTGCAGTAAAGCTTTGTCACTTTAATATCAATTCACATCCGAGAACTTAACAAAATAAAAGCATTCAACGTTGTTCAAAGGAGTCACTATAACACAGAGGTGGACATCGAGGGCCGGAGTCCTGCAGGTTTTGCATGTTGCCCTTCTCTCCAACACAGCTGATATATGATCAGCTCATCAGCAAGCTCTGCATAAGCCTGATAACGCTCCTGTTGATTGGAATCAACTTGTTTTTTTTGTTGGTTTGTTTTTCCGAGAGAGAGCTCAGTATTGTTCATTCGGTAATCTTACCGATTCGACATGTCATCATCATTGCGGTCTCTCTTCCCTCTTTTCTTTTTTTTGTGTGTGCATATGTGCGTGCGTGTGAGTGTGTGCTCATTAATTCACCTAAAACCTATAACAAATCCCATACCGTTCACCTAAACCGAATACTTCAGAATCCAGCTAGAATCGTGAGGTTGCCAGGAGACCCGAGGAAGAATCAAAGAAAAGTGAACTCCAGCACCGACCAGACATCACCAACTACCCACCGGTTTACCAACCAGAATCTTTCACCAACCCCAGAAACATCTAAATTCCAACAAATTTGGGAGACCTCAAGAGACCAAAGGAAAGACTGAGGGAAGGAAGGAAGGAAAGATGAAGAAGAGTGAGATCCACAGACATCAGCCTCCACTGATTCAACGACTAGAGGAAGAAGCAGATGGTGTTTGAATTTCGGTAGATGCTGGGTTTTTTTTCAATTTATTTGAAAATGGCATAATGAACTTTTACATATTATGGATAGTTTTTTTTTTTGCCAGGTGTGATGAGTGAGCAAAGCTCAATGAGGTTTTGCTCAAAGTTAAGACCCTCAAAATCAGCGTTTTATTTTTTGGCAATGAGTTGCCCCGATTTTAAAGTATATATATACACATCATCGTTAGTTTTACTCATAGCACAATATTGCTTTTATTTTCCATACAGGATATAATAAATTAATAAATAAATAGTAGAGTGGTCAAAAGTAAAAAAAATAATCCATAAATGACTTAGTTATCACACTTAAAAAAGTATCCAAATTTTGTCAATTGGATCAAATGTGTAGGAGAAATGGGCAATGCCCCCTAAATGTCCAAAAATCGGCAACAAACGGACATTCAAAAATTCGTACCTCACTTTCTGTTAATTTTAGCATATGGGTCCAAGAGACTTTTTTGTAGGTCTTAAGCTCCCTCATAAATATATTTTTTTATTCGTAGATCTTGCTTAAACATACAACCGGGGCTGCTTTGTTAAAAATTTCTAGGGGGCGCTAGTAAGTAATTTTTGTAAAAATCGCACAATACATAATAAAAAAATGCTCATTTTGCCAGGCCAGATGTGCGTGCCAAGTTTCATGAGTTTCTGTGCATATTTAGGCCCTCAAAATTGGCGTTGTTTTCTTGGCAAACAGTACCATGCCACGCCCACAGCGATTCGCGAAAACTCACAAACTTCGTGTTATGATATCATGAAGGCCTAAACTGGTAGATCCAGTAAACGTGGTTGGAGAAAAAAGTACAAGATTTTTTATTTTTATTTTTTTTAATTGCCAGTAGGTGGTTCTATCAGTACGAATAAATATAAGTTTGTAGATGTATTCAGACCTGGACTCTCATCAAATGTGTGAAATTTTGAGAAGATAGGATCATTTAGGTCAAGTTAACGCAGCTTTTATAGTCATGGTGAATCATCAGACTTCGCGGGACTGTAACGGCCACGCCCTTTGGCGAAAAGTTACAATATTTGGTGTTGGGCATGATCAACATCTTAAAGCTTTTCTGACAAAATTTTAATTGGATCCCTCAAACAAGCTTGACACAATCGATAAAAATGTAAAGTATGACATTTCTTGTCACCACTAGGTGGCGCTACATGTATAACTGAATATTATCATATAGATGTTTTCAGGCCATGGCTATTAAGATGCATGAGAAGTTTGGGATTTTTTGGAGCTTGTACAGCAGTGTTATCAAGCATTTCCTCTTTTTTTGATGAAGGAAATATTAAAGGCAAAATTTGAGGCCCTGCCTCCGTCATATAGTATTTCAAAAAGTCAAGATTTTTTCCCCAGTTGTTGTCCCAGGGCTTGAGATGATCCATGCCAAGTTAGAAGTAAATCGGATCAAAACTGTTGGCAAATGGGCAAAAATAATGACCACAGTGAATGTGCAAAAATGGGCCAAAATTGGACATTCAAAAATTCATAGCTCACTTCCTGTACATTTTAGGATATGGCTTCCACTGACTTTTGCGTGTGTCTCAGGGAGCTTCATGTGCCTGCCAATTTTTGTAGCCTTCGGTCAAACATGCTGGGATTGGTGCATATTTTTCTACGCTAGGGGGCGCTATATGTTATGTTGTTATGGCAACTTCATAATATAAAAATTTTCGCCAAGCCCGAGGAGTGTGCAAAGTTTGGTGAGTTATTGTAAATGTTTAGGTCCCCAAAAATGAGATTGTTTACCAAGAAGAAGGAGAAGAAGAAGAAGACGCCTGATAAGGATCCTGATCATGAATCAGATGTGTTAGTGGAGAGAAACATGGAAAACAGGCTGGATAGGGGCTTTCGAGGACCGAACTTGGCCACCCTTGATCTTGTTTAATTCAAAATGATCTAAATCTTGTAATGTTCATATTTGCAAACATCTGCTTTTATTTTAGAAAACAGTGAGCAACATTTTTGCATATGTAATGTTCTGACATGCTACAGACCAAATTAGTAACTTTTTCTTTGTATTTTACAATGCTGTTTTAACATGCATCTGCCTAATAAAATACTACACTCATAAGTTGTAACTACTAATAAATATATTTTTCTTTCTAGTACGTTTACTCTTTTTAGATAGTGTCAGATCCTGTGTACTACCCATACATAAGTTGATGTATACTTGTCATTTGAATAGTACAGGTTTAGCTGCTTTGCATCGCTGCCTGCTGCACCTCCTCCAGTGCACTTTGAGGTCAGCTGCAGGGTCGTCAGCTGGTGCCACCATTCACTGATGTTTCGCCTGCTGACCAGGACATCTTGCGGCGGGGGGCTGTGGTTTCTGTCTGGACGTCACCCCACGCCGCTCCCTGCAACTGACCTCACTGCGGCGTGTCAGACAAGAGTCTAGTAGTTGCACATCATATCGGGGGCGCTAATGTTTTTATCATGTCCTGAAAGCCCTCATTCTCCACAACGCAGTATGGCTTAAGTCTTTAACAATAAACCGGGTTATTAAGGTTGTTATTGACTTTCTTCTGGTCCAGTTGTGGGCGATTTAATGGGAAGAAGTCCTGTCTGTCTGTCCGTGCGTGGGGTTGAACACCGCGGATCCATGCCGGCTCATCAAGCGTGTACGTACATTGGCCAAACTCGCAGTTGACAATCTTTGCACATGCCGACACTTTTATCCAGTATTCCATTGTTCATATAAAATAAACATTATCTCTTCTATACTTTGTACATTAAACTTGCACGTTGTAAATCTTGTCCGCGTAACCCTGTCTCCATTCAACTTTTGAAAGCACAGTTTCAACCAGCTCCCTCGTGAATAATATTCTCATTTATCCAGGACATTTCATTCTCATGGCATTGAATCAATCACAACTGGACTTATTTGGTTGTTTTGGTAACACTTTATAATAATGATTGTTAGGTAATCATTTGTAATGCATTAGTAAAACATGAAGTCATGATAACTTATGTTGAACTAATAATTTGTAATAATTAAAATATTAGGAATAAGTACTTTACAAATTATTAGTTAATAAGCTGTAAATGTATTAGCAAACGATGAATTCATGAAGAGCAATTCTGAACTCAGGATGAACTAAGAGTTTGCAACTGTTGAATAATTGTTAACTAATAATTAGTAAATATTTAAAACATAGGGACAAGTAATTCACAAATTGTTAATTTGTTAATGCATTAACAAACGATGAACTCATGATGAGCAATTCTGAACTCATGATGAACTAACAATTTCCAACTGTTGAATGATTGTTAACTAATAATTAGTAAATATTTAAAACATAGGGAAAAGTAATTTACAAATTGTTAGTTAATAATTTGTTAATGCATTAACAAATGAACTCATGATGAACAGTTCTGAACTCATGATGAACTAACAAATTGCAACAGTTGAATGATTGCTAACTAATAATTAATAAATATTGAAAGCATAGGAAAAAGTAATTTACAAATTTACAGACAATGAACTCATGATGAGCAGTTCTGAATTCATTATGTACTAATACTTTGCAATGTTGTCGGATTGTGAGTTAATAATTTGCAAATCATAACTAATGATTAACACATGATCCAGAAATGTCCATTACTGATCATTATAATGCATTAGCAAAACATGATGTCATGATGATCAATTATGAGCTCATGATGAGCTAATAATTTGCAACTATTGAAGAATAACATTCACTGTCCTCGTAGCTCAGCTCCTCATCTGGGTCCCTGGAAGTCAAGGCTCCACTGGTGTGGTATTTAATGCAAACCTTTTTGCAGATCCACTCCAAATTTGAACATTGGTGATTCCACCAGTATTTGTAGACTGTTTTATCATTCACAACTTCGATTTCCATGTGTACAAATCATCTGTTATCATGAACAAACTATCTTTTCATATTAACTCATTTACTCCCCTTTTTTCAACCCCTATTCTAAAGTGACCACACATCCTCATGTTCAATTGATTAACATGTTCTTTGATAATATTTATCATGAACCGTCTTTTCATATTAACTACTCATTTTATAATCTTGTTGCATACCCTATTGTAAAGTGACCACGTCATCATGTTCAATTGATTAACATGCTCTCGATGTTTGTTATCATGAACAAACTATCTTTTCATATTAACTAATTTATTAATATTTTGTATACCCTATCTTAAAGTGACAACACATTATTTGCAAACATCCGGTATTCTGTATGTGAACAAGTTGTTAACTGTATTATATGATTTAGATGTTTTAGATAAACTTCATCCTGATAAAGAACATTGTTCTGAAAAACAAACATGGACAAGTATAGAACAATTTCTCGAAGATTTTATGCCATAGACTTCACAAGGATATAGGCAAACATGTATCGCATCATTTGTATCTTCTCCCAATGTCATGAATTAGGCAACCTAGGATCCCCGTTGTTTGGCTAACCACTCATGCCACTCGATCACTGAAAGGTGTTCCACTAGAGACTGCTCTGTCCCTGAGCCTCCAAATAGTTTCTTTGTAGCTTCTCCAGGCTCTCTCTAAATGTTGGGTGTGTGCCCCTGTTTGTGCAATAACAAACGCTATACTGTAGGGCTGGGCAATAAATCCAATTAATTCGATACATCGTCATTTAAAAAATCTAATCGTTCAAAATTTGCTAAATCGTGAAATCAAATTTTGTCTTCTGGATTACTAAAATATGTTGTTCTTATGTTCTGTTAAATTCAAATGTTTTTGTGAGTCGCAATTTTGGACAAGTGAATGCTAGATGGGTGGTTTACAAGACATGTTTACAATAGGTACCAACTACTTAATTGTGGCATTTAAGCACAAACTATGAAAGTTTTTATTATTTATTTATAAAGTATTTATGTTAAAACTAATTTGGAATCGGTATACATTATTGTTGTCTTAACATTTTGCACAGGAATTATTTTTGAATAAATTAAACCTTTAGATAAATGTTTGTTGGGTTTATTAGATTAAAATCGTAATTGTCCTGAATGACTGTAAAAATGTAGATTTTATTTTTTGGCCATATCACTCAGCCCTACTAACCCTAATAGTACCCTAATTCAGGCAAAGCACGATAGGCCCGCCAGTCATCACTGATGATGATAGATTCTCTCTTAGAGTGATGAACGATGAGAGGTATCAGCTCCCTCCTTGTTCTCCTTTGAACTAAGCGTAGAACTGGCTTTGGTGTCTTGTCTCTGCGGGAGTTTTCCCCTAGTAATCCAAAGACCCATTTTTTTCCTTTTCCAGGTTGCAACAGCTCGCTCACGCTCATACTGAAAAGAAAGAATAAAAAAATTTACACAAAATCATTACGATTCATGTATATAAAAGTCCACCATGGTCCTAATATGTGCTGCTAAAATTTGATACGTGTATTTTTTTGGTAATATTTGCCTACAGTAGTCAAGGCCAGGCACGGCCATGTGGCTACAACGGCACAATTGGAGAAAATGCAGTACAGACTTTAGAGCCATGTTTTCTATTTGGCTTGAAAAATTTAAAAAGCTGATTTATTGTGGAGGACCTAAATTTCTTGTATAGCTTGAACAAGTGCAGAATTGCCACATTTAGAAAATCTAAATAATTTGTGTCCCTAGTTACATGCATTAAGATGTTAACAATACAACAATTGGCTTTTCTTCACACGTGGCCTGATCACAGGGTACTCAAGCTCAGGTTCACAACTGTGTCATACGTGATAGCACACGGATAAGGTTTGAAGTAATGTAGATGGTCAGTGAACAGAATAGTGGACACCTCCATTATGCACCCTTCAGAGCGGTTGTCTCCCAACTATGAGAGGATGGTTTCGATCTTCAGCCCTTGTGACCATGTGGAAGTGTCCTTGAGCAAGACACTGAACCCTGATTTGCTACAAGTGTACGGCTAACTGGTTCCAGTTGTTGGACTCGGCCGTTACAAAATTTTACTGGAATAAAAAAAAAGCAAAGATTAGTCTATCTACTCTTCAGAAAAGTAAATCCAAAGGTGGTCTAGAGGCACCAAATTTTATGCACTACTATATAGCTAACCAGCTACAATATATCATTCTATTCAACTGTTGGCTGGAACTAGAACAGAAGGATTGTAATAACCTCAGACTTCTAGATTTACTTTTTATTACAACATCGATTAAGCGACATAATTGTTTTAAAAACCCAATGATTTCCGCCACCCTGACTGCCTGGTGAAAGACACTAGAAATTACAAAAGCCGAAGTGGAGCCCTGGGGGCTTTCTCCCCTATGCCATAACCCCGACTTTCAACTTAACAAGCAATCGTTTTATTTAGGTGTGTGGTAGCAGAAAGGAATTAAACATCTCCACCTCTCTTCTCAGATAATATGTTTATATCATATACATCCTTGCTCCAAAAATACAAAATTAAAAAACGGAAATATTTTACATTATCTGCAAGTTAAAAGTATGATAAAGAAACAAATTCCAACACATCGGGGTACGCTCCAACCGCCTGTTTTAGCTAAATATATTACCAAGCTTTCTCCGACAACAACAAAAAAACTCTCAAAAATATATAAGTTACTTTCATATACTGATAAAATGTCTTTACCCATCTCGAAATGGGAGACAGACTTGTCTATAGCTCCAGAATCTGACTTTTGGATTCAAGTTTGTGAAAACGTATTTGGTATTGGTCGTGGGGGGAGCGGGGGCTGTGGACCGGTGGGGTGCCTGGCGGGCCTGCAGTGCCCCATCCTGCTGCGTTGGGTTGGGGGCACGGGCCGTGATGGGGTGGGGGGCGCTCCTGCTCCTGGGTTTGCTCTCCGGCTGGTGGCCCATGCGGGGGTTGTCCCTTGGCGTTGCCGTGGCCTGGGGGGCCCTGAAGTGTTGCGTTTGCTCTGTCCTGGCAGGGGTCGACGGCTCCCCTCTTTGGTGGAGATTTTCATGTATGCCAGATCCATCACACCGGCATCTATCGAAACTCAGACACAATCTGCTTCTTCCTTTGGTCGTTGAATCGGTGGAGGCTGGTGTCTGTGGATCTCACTCTGCTTCGTCTGTCCTTCCTTCCTTTCCTCAGTCTCTACTTTGGTCTCTTGAGGTCTCCCTGGTTTGTTGGAATTTGGATGTTTCTGGGGTTGGTGAAGGACTCTGGTTGGTGGCCCGGTGGGTGGTGTCTGGTCGGTGCTGGATTTCACTTTCCTTTCTTTTCTTTGGTCCTTCCTCTGGTCTCCTGACGGCCTCACGGCTCTGGCTGGGTTCTGAAGTGTTCGGTTTAGGTGAATGGTATGGGATTTTTTAATAGGTTTTAGGTGAACTAATGAATACACACTCACATGCACGCACATACACACCCACATACAAAATAAAAATTAATTTTAAAAAAAAGAAAGAAAAAAAAAGAAAGAGAGAGCAATGATGATGACATGTCAAATCAGTAAAATTACCGAATGAACAATACTGAGCTCTCCAGAAAGAAAAAAAAAAAAGGAAGAGGAATGGAGTAGGAGTTATTATGAAGGGGGAGTTTGTTAGGGACGTCCTAGAGGGAAAAAGGGTGTCAGATAGAGTGACTAGCCTGAAGCTAGGAATCGAAGCTGTGATGATCAATATTCTTAGTGGGTATGCGACACAGGTAGGATGTGAGATGGAGGAGAATGAAAGCTTCTGGTTGGACCTTCATGAAATGATGCAGTGCATCCCTAGAAGTGAGAGAGTTGTCATTGGTGCAGACTTCAATGGACACGGTGCAGGAAACAGAGGCGATGAGGAGGCAATGGGCAAGTTTGGTATCCAGGAGAGGAACGGACATATGGTGGTTGACTTTGCAAAAAGAATGGAAATGGCTGCCGTGAATACTTTCTTTCAGAAGAGGCAGGAACATAGGGTGACCTACAAAAGTGGAGGTAGGAGTACACAGGTAGACTACATCTTGTGTGGACAGTGTAATTTGAAGGTGATCAGCGACTGCGAAGTAGTGGTAGGTGAGAGTGTAGCCAGACAGCATAGGATGGTAGTGTGTAGGATGACTCTGGTGGTGAGAAAGACAAAGACGGCAAAGACAGAGCAGAGAACGAAATGGTGGAAGCTGAAAAAGGAAGAGTGTTGTATGACTTTCAAGAAGGAGTTGAGACGAGCTCTGGATGGTCAGGAGATGCTTCCAGATGACTGGACAACTACAGTAAATGTGATCAGTGAGGTTGGACAGTCCTTGGTGTGTCATCTGGAAGGAAAGGGGATAAGGAGACTTGGTGGTGGAATAAGGAGGTGCAGAAATTAATCTAGAGAGCTAAGAAGAAGTGGGACACTGAGAGGACTGAACAAAGTAGACAGAAAACCAGGGAAATACAGCGTAGGGTGAAAGTAGAATTGGCAAAGACCAAACAAGGGTCTTCCAATGACTTGTATGCTAGGTTGGATAGCAAGGAAGGAGAGACTGATCTATACAGGTTGGCAAGGCAAAAAGATGGGGAAGGATGTATAACAGGTTAGGGTAATAAAGGATAGGGATGGAAGTGTGTTGACAGATAACAGTAGTGTGATGGGAAGATGGAAAGAGTACTTTGAAAAGTTGATGAAAGGAAAATGAAAGACAACAAAGAGTGGAAGAGGTGACTGTTGTGGACCAGGAAGTATCAAAGATTAGTAAGGATGAAGTCAGAAGGGCATTGAAGAGGATGAAGAGTGGAAAGGCACTTGGTCCTTATGATATACCTGTGGAGGTATGGAAGGAGAGGTAGCAGTATAATTTCTGACTGGGTTGTTCACCAGGATCTTAGTAAGAAGATCCCTGAGGAAAGGAGAAGTGTGCTGGTGACCATTTTTAAGAACAAGGGAGACGTGCAGAGTTGTGGCAACTACAGAGAATAAAGCTAATGAGCCACACAATGAAGCTATGGGAAAGAGTAGTTGAAGCTAGACTGAGGGCAGAGGTAAACATTTGTGAGCAACTGTATGGTTTCATGCCCCCCCCCCCCCAAAAAAAAAGAAGAGTACCACAAATGCAGTATTTGCTTTGAGGACGTTGATAGAGAAGTACAAAGAAGGTCAGAAGGAGCTGCATTGTGTCCTTGTAGATCTGGAGAAAGTTTACGACAGGGTGCCCAGAGAGGAACTGTGGTTTTGTACGAGGAAGTCTGGAATAGCAGAGAAGTATGTTCAGAAGGTGCAGGACATGTATGAGGACTAAGACAGTGGTGAAGTGTGCTGTCGGTGTTACGGAGGAGTTCAAAGTGGAGGTGGGACTACATCAGGGATCAGCCCTGAACCCCTTCTTGTTTGTTATGGTAATGGACAGGTTGACAGATGAGGTTAGGCAGGAATCTCCATGGACAATGATGTTTGCTGATGACATTGTGATCTGTAGTAAAAGTATTGAACAGGTGAAGGAGAATCTAGAGGCGTGGAGGTTTGCCCTGGAAAGGAGGGGAACGAACTGGTTTATTCCCTCTTTTTCCAACACAATGATTGAATAAAATTGAATGTGTAAGTTTGTTTGTTTTGCCAAATTTGAAAAATTTAATAAACAAGTAAATGTGTCATTAGAAAAATTGTCTCCTCGTTTTTTTTTTTTTGTAGAAAAAATAAAATAAGAAAAATTGTCTCCTCGTTTTGAGAACCTGCACCTAAGGACAAGCTATTGAGTTTTTATTGATGTCTAGATGACTAGATGTAGTCAGATTCGCCTCCGCACACAGATTGGGTTCTGGTACTAATCCTCTTGAGATGGGTTGGGTCTGTTCCAATCTAGAATTGCCCACAGTAAGAGGCGCAGAGCAGGTGTGGGCATACTTATTGCACCCCGGCTTGGCGCCTGTACGTTGGGCTTCACTCCGGTAGACGAGAGGGTAGCTTCCCTCCGCCTTCGAGTAGGGGGGATAAACCCTGACTGTTGTTTGCATCGAATAGCAGCTCTGAGTACCCACCCTTTTTGGAGTCCTTTGAGGGTGTGCTGGAGAGCGGGGCCCGGGGGGTTGTGCTTGCTCTGTCCTGGCCGGGGTCGATGGCTAACCTCTTTGGTGGAGGTTTTCATGCATGCCAGCATCTACCGAAATTCAAACACAATGTGCTTCTTCCTCTGGTCGTTGAATTGTTGGAGGCTGATGTCTGTGGATCTCACTCTGCTTCTTCTATCCTTCCTTCCTTTTCTCAGTCTTTCCTTTGATCTCTTGAGGTCTCTCTAATTAGTTGTAATTTGTTGGAATTTAGATGTTTCTGAGGTTGGTGAAAGATTCTGGTTGGTAACCCGGTGGGTATTAGGTGATGTCTGGTCGGTGCTGGATTTCACTTTTCTTTCTTTTCTTTGATCCTTCCTCGTGTCTTCACGACTCTAGCAGGATTCTGAAGTATTCGGTTTAGGTGAGCGACATGGGATTTTTAATAGGTTTTAGGTGAATTAATGAGCACACACACACATACTCACGCAGAAGAAGAAGCATGTGCAGGCAGGCTGGAACAGGTGGAGAAAAGTGTCAGGTGTGATGTGTGATTATAGAGTTTCAGCTCAAATGAAAAGAAAGGTTCATAAAATTGTGGTGAGACCAGCGATGTTGTTTGGTCTGGAGACAGTGCCACTGAGGAAAAGACAGGAGGCAGAACTGGAGGTGGCAGAGATGAAGAAGGTTCTCTTTGAGAGTGAGATAAAGTCAGAGAGGCCAGACTGAGATGGTTTGGACATGTCCAGAGGAGAGATAGTGAGTATATTGGCAGAAGGATGCTGAGTTTCCAAATGCCAGGCAGGAGGTCTAGAGGAAGACCAAAGAGGAGGTTTATGGATGTAGTTAAAGAAGACATGAAGGTAGTTTGTGTGAGAGCAGAGGATGGAGAGGACAGGGTTAGATAGAAGCAACTGATTCGCTGTGGCGACCCATGAAGGGAAAAGCCGAAAGGAAAAGAAGAAGCCTGTTGTAGACAAGCAAGTTGTTTGCAAGTAACCAAGGCATTTTATTGTGTCCGAATAGGTGAGGTTCAAATGGCCACATTGTCCCCATTACATAAGCCAAACTGCTATTTTCAAATTTTCCTATTACATTTTGATGTATCCCAATGCTTAACTGCCACTACTGGAGCACAATGGTTGGGTTCCTATGACCACTAGAGCCTGATGGCTATCATGTCATATCAGGTGTGGGGACACATCCACTTCCTCTGTCACATAAGTATGACATAGATGTGTTTGTAATGGTCATGACAATAAGGTTATTTAATGAGGGAACTCTTGAGAATTGGTAATAAAAAGAAATGGTAATTTTTGTGCTAAATTAATTGGTGCGTTCATGAGTTGAACCCACAAACCTCTGGTTGTGAGTCCAACTCCCCACCCACTACACAGTGGCTACTATTTTGTAGTGGTGAAATAGACCAGGATTGTTGTCCTTACCTTTCTTTTATGGCGGAAGTGACTCTCATCAATTCCGATAAGCTGTCTTCTTTCTCCAATCTCTTGTCTTGTCAGTCTCCTCAGCATTTCCATTGCATATACATGTTGTTCTTATTTTCTTGGCCTAAGATGCTGAATTTCCTGCAATTTCATCATCTATGATGTAATCTGACAGCCTCAATCCTTGAGAGAACCTAAAAATATACAATAATATGCTAATTACCTGGATACAGTTGAAGAGGATGTAATAGGTAAACCGTATGCTGATGGGTCATTGCAAAGAAATGCTTTATTTTTATTTTGCTAGTTAAAATAGTAAAGTCAAACATTTTCACAATGTGAGAGAATACAATAAATAGTATTTACAATTATTCATCAGAAAAACAAAGGTTTTAACATTTTTAGGGTCATTCATTAACCCATAGGTGGCTTCAAAGCCTCGGCATAAGGTACAATTGATATTTGCAGGAAAAGACAAAGGATGCTACCATTGAAATAGTATTTAAGCAGTCTCCTACTTTATTACTGGATAGCTTTGTGCATTATAATTGCCTTCCCTTTTTGCATGTCTTTTGGAAAAAAAAAATCTACAGTTAAGCGATTGCATCAGGTCAGTTGCAAACAATTTTGCTGTGATTTCACAATAATAATTGGATAAGTTAAGCAAGACTTTCACAGTAAGAATTATAGCAATATTCTGTGAAATGTACTCACGGTAATTTACTGTAATTTCACATTTGTGATATTAGAAGGCATTTCTGTAAAAGCACAACTGTTACCATAACTTCATAGCTGTAGTGGCAAAGCAATTACTGTGATATAACGGTACATTACTGGGGAATTACAAATTCTTACTGAAATCAGGCGATATTAAGGCATGTTGAAATGATCTTACCATTCATAGAAATCGATGCAGTCAGCTCGGCTCAGTTTCATTTTTCTTTTGCAGGCTCTGCAATGTTTCTTACTCCCAATTACTTTCTTCTTTTGTAACCACGAAATTTGGTTCAGCGTGTTTTTGGCTGTGGGTATTTTCTCCATGAGTTCCCTCACTTTCCTTGCAAAACGCTTCACCTTCGACACTGCGCAAGGCAGCTCAGGTAACCCAAGATGGTATTTGAACACTCTGACCCCGGCATTTTCCCTCTAAAAACAACAACCAATCAGATCCCGAGTTTCAATGTCATGGCCTTGCTTGAAATAAACACCTAAAGTACACTGAAAAATGTTTACCATGTTGCCAGTTGCAATCAAGAATTTGTTTCTCCACTTGATAAATAACCCCTGCCAGTATGTTTTGGGGGATTTTTATGTTTCTAAAATAGAAATAAGAAATTATGCAGCTATTCTACTTCCATGTTTCCTCTTTTATTGAGATTCTCTCTATTGTTACCCTGTTCTTATGGCAGCATTTTCTGATAATCTTGCAACCCATTTCGAGATGGCAACCCATTCTCTCGTCCTCCATACTAATGGTTGTAAGAGAGAACAAAGCGACATTTTTTTCAGCTCCTAACAGCATGGAGAAACGCGCTCAAGAAAACAAAACAGTAAGCAACA
This sequence comes from Vanacampus margaritifer, assembly GCF_051991255.1. NCBI lineage: Eukaryota > Metazoa > Chordata > Actinopteri > Syngnathiformes > Syngnathidae > Vanacampus > Vanacampus margaritifer. The sequence continues at coordinate 21,463,900 of NC_135445.1, read as the reverse complement.
GACTGCCGCCACTTCCGAAGGTAAGTTTAATGTAACACGTTAATTGTTGAAGTGCACCGCAAACTGTTATAGCATGAGTTAAAGTACTCAACATCAGTTTAATTAAACTACTGTGATGCACATGGAAAAATGCTAAATTGAGACGTTGGGTTTTTGCCAGTGGTTGCAATCCATGCAGTTCACTCTTCTTTGCGTTGATTCCCTAGCCGCGGTCTATTGTTGGATTTAAACTTTTACCATTAATCCACCTTAAAATATTTATGCTTATTCCGTCAAGGATCACTAACGGAGTGTGGACAGGTATACTTATGTATGTGTACTTGCGCATGATTTTTTTTCCCTCTTCAATGCATTTTTTTGCCCGGTGAGATTTATACTCTGGAGCAACTCGAAGGCTGTAATTTGAAAAGTAAGGTATAGCTACGTTGAGAGGAACCAGTTGAGGTGGCTCGGGCATCTGGTTCGGATGCCTCCTGGACGCCTCCCGGGGGACTATGTCTCTCGGCTGTCCTGGGAACGCCTTGGGGTCCCGTCGAATGAGCTGGCTGAAGTGGCTGGGGAGAGGGAAGTCTGGGCTTCCCTGCTAAAGCTGCTGCCCCCGCGCCCCGACCCCGGATAAGCGGAAGAAGACGGACGGACGGAGGTATAGCTAATTCCTTTGAGGGTAATGCGCTAAAATAGGGCAAATTGCGTGAGGTAATTAAATATAAAATAATCTCCATACTAGCAAAAGCCATGAATTTGTTTGTGGATGGCCTTTTGTGTCTTTTGACATTTGCAGTTTACTGGGATTGCATACAACCATTTGGCTAGGTTCCTTTTGTTGCATTTTACATTTATAACAAGAGAAATGGTGCAATCATAGCTAAAAATGGACATTCATGTCTGCTTTAGAAATGGTAGTTCTGATGAAAAATGCCATTCGAAAATCAAGAAGCAAAATTTGAATTTAAATCAAAGATCGGGGTGAAAAAAAAACGAAAAAACGGAAAAAAATCTCAAACTCTGACTTCTCACAAAACAAATAGTTTATTACCCCATTAAACAGGAAGCACATTTTGCTCTGTGTGTTGCCAATAGGTACTAGACAAGGGTTTAAGTTGGGCGGCACCTCAGAAAAATAAATCAATAATCATATCCTCCATGACTTTGTTTACAGCCAGATATTCAAATTGATTCAGCAAATGATTAGGCCATGTCAACGATTTTATGATATAGACTAGTACTACAACATTAAGTGAATTTATCATTATATATTTGTAGTAGTGACGTACCGAATATTCGGCCACCGAAAATTTTCGCCCGAAAATGGCAAAAACATGCATTTTCGGCATTCGGCCGAATAATAAAATTAAAGCCGAAAAAATATGGCTGAAAGAGGATGTTGTGGTGACGCAAGCAAAAAAATAAATAAAAAAATGTCCCGCTCCAAATAGCCTACAAATGCGTCATCCGCACCACATGCATCCGTGCCCGCCGATGCGAACTACTGTACATTGACTATAAAGTGCCAGAAAATGCTCAGTTGCTCACCCTGCGTTTGGTGTTTAATGTACCATTCGCCAACATTTCTCTGATATCTGTGGTGTGGACGCATTTCAATTTATATTGTGCTTTGTTAAAATGCCCTTGTTAAATAGGCCTAAATATTTTACAATAATATCCTAATTTTAATTAATTATAATAAATGCAATGATAATAAAAAATATTGCATAGTTTTTTTTCTGGCGTTTCGGTTTTCCGCCAAGCATTTCAATTTTTTTTTCATTTCGGCCAAACTTTTTTTATTTCGGTTGACTTTTAAATTCCAGTCAAATCTTCTCTTTTTCAGACAAAAAAACAAGACTGTTTAACTTTTAGTGCCGTATTTCAGGGACCATCATGCAAAAACCTTTAATGACACGGTGGTTGTAACATGTGTAGCCTACGTAAGAGGTGGCACACTAGGCGGAGAACATAGTTACTGTAGCAACAAAGTGGGCTGTGCTGTAGCATGTTTGGTTAGCCAGGATATTGCTCTCTGGGTGTCATGTTAAATGGCGTGCTGTTGAAATCACCCATTTTTGTCTAACCACAGTATGATTCTAAACCTCAGAGTATCGGAATCTATTTTACTATCACACCCATTGAGAGGGACAGTCCTTCTTTTGAACCCATGACATTGTCAATTGGAAGATATTAAAATTGTATGAAATTAGGAGAATATTTGAAAAAGCTACGATCAAAATTTGTCTGGAGTTAAAACATTCTACTATTCAAAGCTAGTGCCTCATGCCTAGTCTGTTTATTTGATACTTAGAACTGAAATGCCATGGTTTGATTCTACTAAATTAAAAAAATATATATATTACATGTTTTTACTTCTGCAGATTCCCCAACATACAAAATGGCAATGGAATCAAAAATTAAGGAACTGGAGAAAGAGAGGTCCTGTTAAAGGAACTATCGAAGTTTAAGTACTTATTCACTGGGTACTTCTAAACACGAGATATACTTTAGATATAATATATAATATATATATATATTAAGAAAACAGTTATTCCATTTTAATTGTTCATGTAAACCTAATTTTGTGTTTGACTCAATAGGTGCAACCAAAGTGTACCATTATTCACTTCAATGAATCATGTGATTCCATGTTTGTCTTTCACCAGATAAGAAAAAGGACATTGCTGGAACCAAAGAAAGTTTCAAGTGCTTTGGATTCAACACTTTACACCTCTGAAAAGTCCTCATCTTCTTCCTCATTCTCCTCATCCTTCCTCTGATGAGGAAATAAGGAGGAAGAAAAAGAAGGGAAAGAAACAAGAAGATGGTGAAGCACCCAAAGAAGAAAGAGACTAAGGGAAAGCACACTTTTGGAAGGTGTGCTACTGCGCTCTCTTTTGTTGACTTGCTTAAGTGCTGTACAGTAGTTGTTCACCAAGCGACTTTTTAAAAAAGGGCTATAGATGTACTATGATAACGGTTAATTGTTTTCCAACGTAAAAACTAATGGGATATGGATAGGCCACTTAATTGTAGATAGCTAAAAATGATACAATTACACTTCTTGGCTTGACTTATACTTATTCAATTATTTTGTATTGTAATAAAGATGAGTGTGCAGTAAATTATCATGGGATTCTTATGTAGCTTGTGGGAGGGTTAGGGAGGACAGGAAGGCGAGGAGTCTAGTGTGGGGGGTGCTTTTATGTCTCGAGCAGTCTTATCTTTTTTGATGGAAATGCAAATTCAAATTCAAATTTCATTTCCTGAAAAAAAAAAAAAAGAAAAGAAAAAAAAAGAAATGCAAATTCAAAGCTCTATCATTGTACTTCATATAATTTGCCTTAAACCTGTGTAACGGTATACCCTCGCAAACTATCTTTATGCTCACAAAGAGCTTTTCTTATTGCCATCAAATTATTAACAAATAAATAAGCATAAAGATAGTCTTTGCAACGTTTTGCATTGGTGAACTAAACCGAAAATGAACTAAACCGAAAATGAAATAAACGAAATGCCAAGACTCGCTAAATGCACACATCGTCGCAAGCCTGAGATAAGTGACATAGCCCGTCAAATAGGTTTACCCACCTTTCGTAAATAAGTACAATTACCCTGCGGTTGCTGGAATTCAACAAGATCTCCACATCTGATTTGGGATCAATAATGTACAGTAGGATTTACTGTGGTATTTTACAAACTGAGATCTCATATGCCAGCTATATGATCATGTAGGCTAGTGAACACTTGTGAGTATGGAGTTCTATGTAAATAAAAAGACGTACTCAACTCTGTTTGCACATGGCCAGCCCAAAACAATTCTGATTGGCTCAAGAATAGCTGGTTGCAAATGTGAAACATTTGCCAATCAGCATTTTTCACAGCGGTAGAAATGGTTTAAAATGCCATAGTGAAATAAACAATTGAGTTTATTAGAATTGTATTTCTCAAACTATCCTAACTGTGGACTTAAACAAAATGAATAACGCTCAAAATGTTACAATATGGACTCTTTAATATTGAATAAAGCAACGTTGAGAAAATAGATGATTCCATTTAATCAGCACTCATGTAAAGCTTCTCACCCAGTCAAATTACTTTTTAAAAGCAATTGTTGTATATACTTGTAGTACGTCATAAGATTCGTCTTACAGTTGTGTGGTCCTGCCCAAAATGATCATTATAATGGTCGCAGAATATACTTTAAGTTCTATGAGACATGGCTAAAAGTATCTTGTGAACCCATGAATGAGACTGAAGCCAGAGTATTACGCCCTGCATTGATCACTCTTTTCTTTCACATTTCCAGCTTCAACACCCGGGGAAGTTATAAAGCGATATATGAAGGTCCTCCATGTCTTTCGGCGGGGGAAGAATCTGAGACAATCATTTGAGGCTGTTGGTGTGGATAGCAACACAGTGTTAGCAGGTGTGTCTATTGCTGAGTTGAGTGTTGCCAACCCGGAAAAGAACAACCAGGTCCTTGAGGGATACTCGAGGGGCAAAAACTGAACGTTTATGTTTTGTACGTAACATACTTGCAGATGGGGAAATGTAATTATTACTCAAAAGAAAAGTTTAATACAATGACAAATAAGTTATCTGACAATGCATTCTCCATCATACACTTCAATTGTCGAAGTCCAAACCATAAAACATCTATAATCAAAGAGTTTCTAAGTGATCTAGAACAAAAATTTCAAGTGATTGCTACGACGGAAACATGTTAAAGGAAAGTCAAATTGATCATGTACAGATTGAAGGATACAACATTTACTATAAAAATAGATTGGATAAAAATGGTGGAGGCGTTGCTCTCTACGTCCATACGAGCTTAAATTGCAAAATCATAGCACAGAAAAGTATGAGTGATATTAATTTGATGGAAGTGTTAACTATCAAAATAACAAATTATATGGGTAAAAATATATTAATCACTTGTGTATATAGACCACCTGGGCCAGGAGCTGATTTATTATGGGACTTATTATTCCACGGATTTTTCTGCAAAAATGCGGCTCGTACCGTAGAACGCACTGGCGCAAATGAGTTATCAAAAGATGCGGCGATCTGACTCGCTGCGGCATTACTTTTCTTGGAATTCCGAGTTACCATGGCAACGCAATTCCCCAAAATTCCTGAAAAAAGGTCCAGTAGGAATGAATGGAGAAGGGGAAAAAAAGTCCACAAATCAATAACCTTTATCCAAGCCACCCTACGCTCACATACATAAACGACCAATATGATTTTTAGCTCATTTTGTTGAAATTTTTGCGATCTTTAGCTCAGTGTCATTTTTTTTTAAGGAATGTAAGCTCTCCCTCCTGTACAGGTTCAAAGAGAGTGAGCGAAATGAAGAAAAAAAAGGCTTTTAACATTGGTGTGTATTGCATCTGCCAGAGTGGAGCAATCAACATCAGAGTGCGGAGAGAAAAAAAAATATTTCGAAAAATCTCAATATTTGCTCACTAAACATCAAATTCGGACATTTTGTAGTCACAAGGGTCTTCTTTCAGACAAACCCACTTTTGTTTGGCAAAAGTGTCATTTGGTACCTTTCATTTCACTTTAAGCAAGGAAAAGCCACAGTTTTCCGGCCATTCAACCCCATGTTATTTTGGTCGCCTTTTTCTCCAAAAATTTTTAATATCACAAGTTTTCAACCCGCTCCAATTCGTTATTTTTCATCAGATAGAAAAAAAATGAGAACATGCTCGCATTCCCCAAACCCTTGCCGTTCTAATGAGCCATTTCTGGAATCTGCAACTTGAACCGTGAAGTCGTGAGAGCCTTTTGTTCGAGGTGTGCGCTTTCTCATACATTTCAGTTGAATGTGTGTACGTGATGTGTCCAATAAGTTAAAATCAAATGTGTGTGCGTGAATGTGCATGTTTCTTAAAGCAACAGTAAGGAACTTTTTGATTATGGTTAACTTCCACATTTCTTGACCGATTCCAATCATTCCAATTTTAAACTGTTCAACTTATTTCCAATTTTTTTTAAATACATTTTCAGAAATAAAAGCATAATTTTTTTTTTAAATGTAATGGAATGGACTGCTATTTAAATAGTGTTTGTTTAGCTATACTGCCTGGTCTCTCACTTCAGCATAGCAAATGCCTCAGCCAATCAGGGCTGCCTGTCATTTCTCTCGCTGTTGAGCTCAACTCACCCCTTTTTTTTCTGTGTACTTAAGGCTTGGCCTATGTATGACTACTACTATTGCAAATACTATTACTACTACTACTACCTTGGACATATTATTAGGTACGCCCAGGATTCTTTTTTATTTAATTTATTTTTTTTAGAGAGCTCAGTATTGTTAATTCGATAATTTTACCGATTGAACATGTCATCCTCATTGTTCTCTTTCTCTCTTTTTTTTAATTAAATTAATTAATTTTTTTTTTTTTTGTATGTGCGTGAGTATGTGCAAGTGCGGGTGTGTGTGTGCGTGTGCATGTATGCGTGAGTGTGTACTCATTAATTCACCTAAAACCTATTAAAAATCTCATACCGTTCACCTAAACCGAATACTTCAGAATCCAGCTAGAGTCGTGAGGTTGTCAGGAGACCCGAGGAAGAATCAAAGAAAAGAAAGGAAAGTGAAATCCAGCACCGACCAGACATCACTTACTACCCACCGGGTTACCAACCAGAGTCTTTCACCAACCCCAGAAACATCTAAATTCCAACAAATTAGGGAGACCTCAAGAGACCAAAGGAGAGACTAAGGAAAGGAAGGAAGGATAGATGAAGCAGAGTTAGAGCCACAGACATCAGGTTCCACCAATTCAACGACCAGAGAAAGAAGCAGATTGTGTTTGAATTTCGATAGATACTGGTGTGGTGTATCTGGCATGCATGAAAACCTCTACCAAAGAGGGGAGCCGTCGACCCCGGCCAGGACAGAGCAAGCACAACCCCCCAGGGCCCCCCAGGCCACGGCAGCGCCAAGGCACAACCCCCGGGCCCCGCAAGGGTCACCGGCCGGAGAGCAACCCCAGAAGCCAGGAGTGCCTCCCACCCCAACACAACCCGCGCCCCCAGCCCAAAGCCCAGGATTCTTGTCCCCCTGCCCCATCCAGGGTAGCGTCCATCTTGGCCTATTGATTAAGTACGCCCAGGATTCTCACTCCTGGCCCGCCCTGGGCGGCGGTCATCTTGGCCAAATGATTAGGTACGGCCAGGATTCTCACTCACCCGCCTGCCCTGGGCGGCGGCCATCTTGGCCAATTGATTAGGTACGCCCAAGATTCTCGCCTTTCCACCTTGCAGTCCCATTCCAAATTTTTGCTGATTTTTTTCTGGTTTACAGATAGAATCATTGAAATGTTTGAAGATCTCACAAACAAATCAATAATTGTATGTGGTGATTTCAATATAAATTCGGGCAATACTTCAACAACAAATGACGTTAAGAACTACATGGAAATTGCTGGTCTATGCCCCATTATTTCTCAACCTACAAGGATCACTACCCACAGTGCTTCTATACTGGATAGGGCTGGGCGATATGGCCAAAAAATTAAATCTCGACTTTTACTTACGATTTTAATCGATTTTAATCTAATAAACCCAACAAACATTTATTTGAAAGGTTTCATTTATTCAAAAATAATTCCTGTGCAAAAATGTTCAGACAACAATAATGTATACTAATACAAAATTAGTTCTATCATAAATTTAACATTCATAGTTTGTTCTTAAATGCCACAATTAAGCAGTTGGTAGCTATTGTAAACATGTCTTGTAAATCACCCATCCAGCATTTTGCCACATGTGCAAAATTACAACTCACAAAAACATTTGAAAATGTAACAGAACATAAGAATAACACCTTTTATTAATCCAGAAGACAAAATTCGAGTTCACGATTTAGCAAATTTTCAGCGATTTGATTTTTAAAATGATGATGTATCGAATTATTTCGATTTATTGCCCAGCCCTAATCCTGGATAATAGATATACAAACATACATGAAATAAAATGTGGTATATTTACAATAGACATAAGTGATCATCTCCCTGTATTTCCAATATATGAAAAAATAAGTATAAATACTGCGCAACAGGAAACTCCTATCATCATAAGAGACACATCTAGAAAAGCAGTAGAACTTTTAAGAGAAGATTTGAAGAGGCAGAACTGGGATCACGTATATACAAACAACTTAAATAATGCGTATAATTCTTTCATGACCACACCCACACATTCATATAATAAATATTGTAAAAATATTACAATTCGTGCACAAAGCAGGAAAAATACTACTCATAATCCTTGGATGACAAATGGGTTGAAAAATGCTTGTAAAAAAAATCTTCTATATAGAATGTTTCTCAAACATAGAACAAAAGATGCAGAATCTAGGTATAAAGTAATATAAAAAATAAACTTGTATCCATTCTAAGAAGACAAAAAATGGACTACTTCACCAAATTATTAGAGAAAAACAAATGTAGTACAAAAAATAACTGGAGTATAATAAATAAAGTATCGAATAAAGGCAAGGCAAAACCAATCTATCCAAACTATTTCATGAAGGATCATCTGGTAATTCGTGATAAAGAAGACATTGCAAACCATTTTTTTCTTTCTATTTTTTCCTTTGTGAATATTGCCCCAAGATTATCACAAAATTTCTCAATGAAAAAAATAGATTATGGAATCATACCAAACAATGTTAACAGTATTTTTCTCGAGGCTGACAAGCTGGTGACATTTTGAACATTGTTCAATATTTTGCTAGTAAAAAATCAAACGACTACACAGACATGAATATGTCACTGATAAAGGAACTCATAGATGTGATTATAGAGCCTTTAACATACATTTGCAATTTATCAATTATAACAGAAATGTTCCCAGAACAAATGAAAATATCAAACACGCTTTCTAAAATAATGGAAAAATTGTATGCGATAAGACTAAATAAATTCAAAGACAAGCATAACATTTTAAGTAATAGCCAATATGGGTTTCGTTCCAATCACTAAACTACCATAACATTAATGGAGTTAACTGAAGAAATTTGCACAGCCGTGGATAAAAAACTTGTTTTAGTGAGCGTTTTTGTAGATTTACAAAAAGCATTTGACACATTAAATATTATTGCATAAATTGTTTAAATATGGTATAAGAGGTGTCGCACATCAATGGGTTGCCAGTTATTTAAAAAAAATTGAAAATATGTTGAACTCAATAGTGGACAATTAAAACACGGTTATGTAACTTGTGGGATGCCTCAGGGATCAATTATGGGGTATTTTTTCTTCTTTATGTGAATGATATTACAACCATTTCGAAATTGTTCAAATGTATTTTGTTTGCAGATGACACCACTTTATTTTATGCCGGGAAAAATATATATAATGTAGTACAAGTAATAGAGAAAGAGTTGAAGAATATCATGAAGTGGTTCAATGCTAACAGACTTGTCTATAAATATGAGTAAAACCAGTTTTATGATTTTCAGTTGTAGAAATATGGATGTTGAAGCAACAATGACTGTGCAAGGCATAATGAAATTAAGTTTCTAGGTATCATTATTGATGAGCATTTAACATGGAAAGCGCATATAGAATATGCCAAATCTAAAGTGTCACAAACCGTAGCCGTGTTACACAAGGTCAAAGAATCATTGAACAAGAATCCTTTGTTATTGTTGTATAATTCATTGATTGTTCCATACCTGACCTATTGCATTGAAGTGTAGGAGTGTGCAGCCAAAACCAACATTGAATCCATCTTTCTTTTACAGAAATGTGCTATTCGTGTTGTTTGCGGTTGTGGATACAGAGACCACACTAACCCATTATTTATACAACTAAAAACTTTAAAATGTAATGAATTGATGGAGTTTAACCGCCTTAAAATATTGTATAAAGCTCATCATGAAATTTTTACCAATAAATATACAAACCAAATTTATAAAAAGGGAAAGTGAGTACAACTTAACTCTTTGACTGCCAAAAACATTTAATAACGTTTAGTAAAATCCAAATGAGAGCACGCAGACTCTGATTCTGAAGCTTGGACGCATGCGCGAGATGCTGTGACTATCGCGAGACCGGGAAACCCCAACATGGCGGCGCCCTGCTGCTAAGATAGAATTAGCTCTATTATACTAAACTAATCCAAATTTAACCATCATATATCTTGCCTTTCTTTTTTTTGTCCTCTCTTTTTGTCCTCTATATTTAATAAAATATATACACTTGGTAATTTATATGCCCCTAATAATGATGATCGGGCCTTTTTCCATGAATATTTCTCTCAGCTGTTTGATTTAGCAGCGAACTCTACTATTATTATTGGAGGAGACTTTAACACAGTCTTAAATCCATTAATTGACCGTTCTAATAATACAACATGAAGGCGATTACAATCTACTAAAGTAATAGGGGAATATATGGATGACTTTGGCCTCGTCGACAGCTGGAGACTTAAAAACCCAAATAAGAAGGAATTTACCTTATTTTCCGCTGTGCACCGGTCTTTTTCAAGAATTTATTATTTTCTTACAAATAACTCTATTTCTGATAAAACTGTTACAAAAATACATCCTATTATTATTAGCGACCATGCGCCAGTCTCCCTTTCCCTACAAGTTGATTATACCTTTAAACCACCACCGACATGGCGGTTTAACATCTCACTGCTAAACGACGCAGAGTTTGACAAAATTATAAGAAAAGAGTGGGCAGACTTTTTGGAAATAAATGACTCTCCAGACCTATCGCCATCTCTTCTCTGGGAAACTGGGAAAGCAGTAATTAGAGGTAAAATTATATCATATTCATCTTATAAAAAGAAACAGGATCAAAAATCAGAATAAGACTTGGAAGATAAAATTAAACAACTGACGGATGAGTACGCAATAAACCCAAATAACCAAATATGGACTGACTTACAAAATACAAAAATACTGTTAGACTATATGCTAACTAAAAAGACAGAGTTTATAATACAACAATTGAGATACAACAACTTTGAATATAATAACAAATCAGGTAAATTTCTTGCAAACCAACTTCAACGCAATCGGGAAAAGTCTCTTATAACGGCTATTAAAGGGACAACTGGTGAATGCACACAATCACCAGAAGAAATTAATCACATTTTTTATAACTATTATCGTAACCTATACTTAGAAACTAACAAGCCTAACCCTGAGCATATTGAGGCATTCCTCAGTAGCTTAAATATACCTCAGTTAACTACTGAATATAAAGACATGTTAGATGTGCCACTTACTATAAACGAGTTGTACAGTGCTCTAGATAGTATGCCTAATGGCAAGGCACCTGGCCCAGATGGTTATCCGGCTATATTTTTTAAGCACTACTGGTTAATGCTTGCTCCACTATTCTTAAGAGTAGTAACAGAAATTAAAACTAAGGGTTACATACGCCCACACATGAATACAGCAGCAATTAAACTTTTATTAAAGCCAGAAAAAGACCCCACCCTTCCATCAAGTTACCGTCCGATTTCACAAATTAACACTGATATTAAAATTATCACTAAGGCTTTCACATCTAGACTAGAAACAGTAATCTCGACAATCATTCATAGCGACCAAACAGGCTTTATTAAAGATCGTCACTCTACTAATAATATTAGGAGACTCTTTAACCTTATTAGCATGTCACAGCGGCATGATAAAAAGGCAGTTATTATATCATTGGATGCAGAAAAAGCTTTCGACAAAGTTAACTGGTCCTTCCTCTTTGCTGTTTTAAATAAATTTGGCTTTGGGAAATCATTTATCCACTGGGTATCAGTATTATATGATTCTCCTAAAGCTACAGTTACTACTAATGGGATTATATCTCAGAGCTTTACTTTACAGAGAGGCACAAGACAGGGATGCCCACTATCCCCTTTATTATTTGCAATATTTATTGAGCCACTTGCATTAGCCATACGCCAGGAAAGAAGGATTCAAGGAATTCACTCTGGGGTAACAGAACATAAAATTAATCTATATGCCGATGACATCTTACTTTATTTAGAAAAGCCGGCTACTTTGTTAGCGGAAGTATTTAACTTAATAACTAAATTCTCACAGTTATCAGATTATTCTATTAACTGGACAAAATCAACACTTCTACCTATTACAGAAAATTCATGGAACCCTGTAAGCCAGAACCCACACTACTCATTTCCTGTAGGTAATTTAAAATACTAAGGCATAAAAATCTCACCTAAATTAACTGATTTAATTCATTTAAACTTTTCTCCACTTCTGGATAACATTTATAGTGACTTGGAGCGCTGGAATAATCTTCCTATTTCTCTAATAGGACGAATAGCCACCATTAAAATGAAAGTTTTACCCAAAATAAACTATTTCTTCTCAATGATTCCATTTTAACCTACGGCTAAATGGTTCCAGTTGTTGGACTCAGCCGTTACAAAATTTTACTGGAATAAAAAAAAAGCAAAGATTAGTCTATCTACTCTTCAGAAAAGTAAATCCAAAGGTGGTCTAGAGGCACCAAATTTTATGTACTACTATATAGCTAACCAGCTACAATATATCGTTCTATGGGCACAACCCAACAGAGACACTAACTGTTGGCTGGAACTAGAACAGAAGGATTGTAATAACCTCAGACTTCGAGATTTACTCTTTATTACAACATCGATTAAGCGACATAATTGTTTTAAAAACCCAATGATTTCCGCCACCGTGACTGCCTGGTGGAAGGCACTAGAATTGACAAAAGCCCAAGTGGAGCCCTGTGGGCTTTCTCCCCTATGGCATAACCCCGACTTTCAACTTAACAACCAACCTTTTTATTTAGGTGTGTGGGAGCAGAAAGGAATTACACATCTCCACCATCTCTTCTCAGATAATATGTTTATATCATATACATCCTTGCTCCAAAAATACAATATAAAAAACTGAATTTTTTTACATTATCTACAAGTTAAAAATATGATAAAGAAAAAAATTCCAACACTTCAGGGTACGCTCCAACCGCCTGTTTTAGCTAAAGATATTAACAAGCTTTCTCCGACAACAACAAAAAAACTTTCAAAAATATATAAGCTACTTTCATATACTGATAAAATGTCTTTACCCATTTCGAAATGGGAGACAGACTTGTCTATAGCACCGGAATCTGACTTTTGGATTCAAGTTTGTGAAAACGCATTTAAAATGACAAAACACACAAATTTACAACTTATCCAATATAAAATGATTCACAGAACATACATTACTCAATATATGATGAAGAAAATGGGACTCTCAGACTCCGACATTTGTCTCCAATGTTTACAAAACACTACAGACACTTATGTTCATGCTTTATGGTTATGTACTCCGGTTATGTATTTCTGGACTAAAGTCTTAGAAAAACTTTCCGCTATTTTGGACTGTAGGATACCTTTATCTCCAAACTTGTGATTGCTAGGTGACCGAACAACAACTGACTTACCACATAAACAATTTCAATCTACACTTGTAGCCCTTACTATCGCTAAAAACACAATTCTTGTTAACTGGAAAAATAAACAAACTCTGAATATCGACCAATGGTCTAACCTCATAAATCACATGTTAATGGAAAAAATATCTGCCTCAAATAAAAACCAAATATCAAAATTTATAGAAACATGGTCTACGTATATAGAATTTTTTAACATAATTCTGGTTACTTAATTATGTCTGTTAGCGAGAGCCACTACATCGTGACAACTTACATTGATGTTTCTGCATTTGGCAATTTATTATTATATTATATTATTAGTATGGGATTTTTTTTAATGGGCTTTAGGTGAACTGATGAATACACACACGCTCGCACGCACACACGCACACACACACACGCACATACAAAAAAAAGTGTATATATATATATATATATATATATATATATATATATGTGTGTGTATATGTATATATATTTAAAAAAAAAAGAGAGAAAAAAAAACATTTTTTTTTTTTTTTTTTTTTAAAAAGGAGAGCAATGATGATGTCAAATCGAATGAACAATACTGAGCTCTCCTTAGAAAAAAATAATAATAATCCAAATGAGGACTGCCAAAGACGTTCACTGTTTTTTTTGCTTTTTTTGGGGAAACGGGTGGAGGAAACCCTTGGCCAGCTGTGCTGAAAGTATCAAGCAGATCTAGTTAGTATAATGACTATTTTTGGGCACTAGATGGCAGCGATGACTCTCTTTGGACAAGATTGGGTAGGCGTCAGTAGAAGACGTGAGGCGGAGCTAGAGTGTTGAGGGGAGAATGGCTGAGGAAGCGAAAATGGCGACCGGTTGCAAGCAGCTCACACTTAAGCATTTTTTTCAAAGACGAAAAGCATCGACCAATGCTAAAGAGTACATTGATGACGACGATGATGATGATGATGGTGACTCCGAGGTTGGAAGTTGGAAGTGTTGACGCGGCGGCTATGATCACGTCGTAAAGCCGAAAACGCGGTGCACAACCGAGCACTTCTGCACAGGCGGACATTCAATCGGACGACAAAGAGTACCCCGAGTCCAATGCATATTCATCGAAGGAGTGGGTACAGTCTGATCACGGAGAAGACACTGGTTCTGGACTACGATGCCACCATGAATGGAGTGGATGAGATGGATCAGAACAACTACCACCCGGTATAGGAACTGAAGGACATGAGGAAGCCAGACGTATCACCAGGTCACCGTCATGATCCTGAGAGTAGACTTGATGGCAACATGGTCAAACACACACTGCAGTATATAGTTGCTATTCCCCGAAAAAAAGGCCGGCAAGAAAGTGTAGCGTCTGCACGCGAAGGGGCAATCGCAGTGAAACTAATCTGTTGTGAAAATCCTGCTGCGTGTTTTATTATTTTATTTAAAAAAATAATTTCATAACGTTTCTTTTTAAACAAAATTTTATGTAATTTGATTTACAAACAAATTCGATTTACGGACAAATTCGATTTACGAACAACTTCGATTTACGAACAACTTCTCTGAACCCATTGTGTTCGTAAATTGAGGACTACCTGTATGTATAAAAAATAATTGCCGGATTTCAGATTATCATCTGAATTTCTCCCAGCAAAATATCGGAATCAGCATCGACATGAGTAAATCATAATGGTATAAGACTCTCAATCACATTTAGCAGGAGCAACAACACAAATGATGTTTCCCCAAAAATTAAATCACCAGTTATTAATCTTTTGGAGTAGTTAATCTGGGGGAAAAAAGACAAACAAATATACACAGCCCAGTCCAAAAACATTGGTAAAAAATTGGGAGAGATGTTGAATATCAAACCAGAGATTGCGTAGAAACTGGAGTTCTGGTGTTCATAATCTGGTCGAGTAGCGGTTTTCCCTCTGAAACTGGCAGGGAGGGTCATGGAAAAATGCCTGTGGGCAAAAAAGAAAAAAAGATAATAGATAAATAAAAAAATGCAACATATTTATTAACTCTGTGGTAGTGAATTACGCCATTTAGATACAGAAGTAGGGTACTTTTTTTTAATCCTTTCAAGTCAACAGACATTTGAAGAATGCTCCAAGTTTCCGAACGATCAGAGTGAAGCAGTGCACACTTAAGAGTGTATTTCCAAACGCCTCCATGACTAGGGAACAGGGAGCCTGGCTGCGAGGCCGAGCTCGACTGATCTCTATCTTTTTTTTTTTATATATATATAATAACTGTACAAAAAAGTGTGACATTTTTCCTTTTTCATGATACATTTTTGACTGGTGCAACTTATCCTCCAGTGTGACTTACTTTACTCCTGTGTTCGCTTGGGCGTCAACTACCACAGTGCATCACATGATCGACGCCGTGATGAGCGACGTAGCTGGGCCGCAAGCTATGACGCGTGCTGCACACACGTTACAAATTCTCGTCAAGTGTAGATGGCTGGACGTAGTAGCATAATTCGTGATTGGTCAGTCTAGTCACATGATGTGAAGGCATTAGGGCTGGGGAAAAAAAAGTTGACCTAGTCGGTTGGGTCGACCACGAAAATTGGTTGACCCAAAAATGCATGTGTCGAAGTTATTTTAATAATTTTAAAAAAACATATTTGTGGCACCTGGAAGTTGCCGGTCACTTATTGCTGACAGATTCCAACTGGCATTCACCACTACTAAGATGCTTCTTAAGGTTTGTTTGTGGTCTCTTTAGACTGAAAAGGGAGAAAATTAGCATTGCTACATGTCTTATGTTTGTAACAATCCGCGTCAAAATCGCTAAACAAATAAAAGAGCTCTAATTAATTTACTGGCGCCGGCCTGACACACGTAAGATGGCAAGTGGCCCTACGTGCGGCAGCAACAGGAAGGTGGTATCTACTATGTTAAACATAGAGCAAGACTCCGCCGACCCCGCCATGGTAGTTTTTTTTCTCCACTCCTCCAAGTAGCGTGCAACTAGTGTGCATTTGCCATGAGGACTATTACTACGGTTTTACGCCACCAAATATGCAATAACTGAGCCAACTTGACCCAGTTGGCCACAATCCACTTAACAGACGCAAGGGAGTTTGCACTTTGCAAATACGGACACTGGCGGTAGAAACAAACTCAATTTGTGACATTTATGGATTTGAATGGAATGGAACCAAACGTAGAAAAACATCAGGGTGACGGCACAGGATCCTGGGGCATAAAATGAGTTATTTGAAAAACCTTTCCGTGTGGTACCGTAAGTATGCTGCGTCAATGGCCATTGTAGGCTTTGACAACTCAATGTTTGAACGAGACAAGTGAATATGTCTGGCTTAGTAAACATATGATAATGATAAAGCGTTACTTAAAAGTAATCCATTTACCATTTAATATTTTGATCAAATTGGATTTTTCATATGTTGGACTGTGAAGTGATTTTCAGGAAAAGTACAATAAGTTAGTGATTCGAGTTTATTCAGGGCTAATCCTAATCACGATTATTAATTGTTTAGCATAGGCTAATGTTGTTGTAATATGTGCATGTGTGCAGAAGACAAGGAACAATGAGTATTTTTATCCACTAAATTCAACTCACGTTAACCCTTAGTTGACTTAAAAAAAATAATGAAAAAAATTGAGGAAAAAAATAAATAAAATTACACTTTTTGGGGGGGCTGGGCGATTAGTCGATTAATAGGTGGAATAATCGATAGGCAACTCTTTTTTTTTTAAGTCGGTGACATCACTAGAAGGCGTAGTCAAGCCTTTCCTGGATAGTTTCTGCAATACGGTCATTTTTAAAACAGAAAACATGGATCCAGTGGAAGAGAGGCTGTGCAAGGAGGTGTGCAAATATATTGTAAAAATTATTAATATTACTAATTATTATTTAATAATTATAATACTAATATAATATAATAATGCTAGTAATGATTAGTATTTGATCATTATTAATAATTACTAATATTGTTTGTGGTTTCCCATGGTCTGGACGGGCCATGAATGCAACACAGACTTTTTGATAGCCAACTACGCACATTAGTGTGTTGCTGTGTTTTGGAGTGGTTATGGTCGACAGTAACCGTTGCAAATTGGCATTAAAGAATTGTTATTAGCTTCCTCGCTTGGTCTGATAATTTAAAACATTACTATACACATTTGTATGATGCAAGCTCTAGGCCAGGCTTGCCTAATCCTGCAGGTTTTAGATGTTTGCGTCCTCCAACGCACCTGATTCTGAAGAGCAGGATCGTTATCAGGCAGAGCTTGCTGATGAGCTGATTATAGGAATCAGGTGTGTTGGTGTACGGAAGCATCTAAAACCAGCAGGACTCCGGCCCTCGAGGACCATTTTTGCTTTGTTATTTGTTTCAGAAACTAAAACAACTTCCAGAATTGGCTATAAAATGCTGAGGAAACTCCACTCTGAGGCGTCCTAGCCAATACAAGCCGTTGCGACAACACCGGCTTGGAGTGAAAATGCAAGGGTTGCGCACAGGTATGAAGTTAAACGCAAGCACGGCACTCCACCGTGACGTCTGTGACGTCGCCTCGGGTGCAAGTATAGAAAGGCCTTCAGAGTCCCAAAAAATATGGTAATGTTATATCTGCATCTGTGAGCATGTCTCGTCTGAACGATATTTTTTTTTTTTCATTTTGTTAATTTGACAAAAAAACGTTTATTTGGAGGGAGTTGTTCCTTTCCAATGACTTGATTTCCTCTGCCTGGACTGTCGCCAGTGAATCCCCCGTGATGATTGAATTGCTGCCGCTTACTTACTATGCTTACTTGGACACTTCAAGGAAGTCGGGTCGAGATGGAGGAACGGTGACTATTTATAAAAACAATTTTAAATGTAAACAATGCCTATTTACCACATTGATTAACAGCTTTGAAGCCACTTTCTTTGAAGTCGGCCAAGCGGTCACTGTGTTGTGTTGTGTCATTTACTTACCTCCAAAATACAATGAGGACTTTTTAAATTACTTTGCAAATCTTCTTGCCGAAGTCATGCTAAAATATAATCATATCCTTTTTATTGGGGACTTTAATATTCATGTGTGCTGTCCTGAAAAAACATTGGATAAGGACTTTTTAAGCCTTATATGACTCATTTAATCTAGTGCAGTGTGTCTGGCCCCACACATGAAATAGGTCATTCTTTAGACTTGGTTCTTATTTATGGTCTCGCGGTGGTCTCACATCTAAAAATAGTGGAAAATGTGATATCTGATCATATGGCTGTTTGCTTTGATGTTGGTTTTCCCCCTGCCTCTGCTGTTAAATCTGCCGCTCCTGAGTCAAGACATAACATTTTTAACCCCCCTCACTGCTGGTCAGTTCTTTGATCCATTTGATGAGCTTTGTATCCCCACTTCACAGAGGAACTCAGCTCGTGGTTCCACTCACGCTGCCTCAATATACTGGATTCAGTGGCTCCAGGTTCTGTTTAAATGGACCCCAGAAGCCAAAATCGCGTTCACCAAATGCAAAATCAATTGTTTGCGTTCTTGCCTATTATATATGTTTTAATCCATCCTAATCCAGATCTCCCTTTCGTTGTTGAGGGGCGATGCGTCGGATTCAGGAGTGGGGGCAGTCCTTTCACAGTACTCTCCAGTCAACCAGAGACTCCACCCTTGTGTCTTCTCTCGAAATCCTAGTCCAGCCGAAGCCAACTACGACGTGGGAACGTTTATGGCCATTGTACTGGCCCTGCAGGAGTGAACGCAATGGCTGGAGGGAGCCAAGGAACAGTTCACTGTATTCACGGACCACAAATGGTCAAATGGTACTTCATTTATATAGCGCTTTTCCACCTTAGAAAGCCCTCAAAGTGCTTTACATTCAATTAGTCATTCACCTACTGATGACGCAGCATCAGGAGAAACTGAGAGTTTAGTATCTTGATACCTCTGACGCGGTTACAATGGGATGGGATTGAACCTACAACCTGTGGTTTGTGAGATGACCACTCTACCACCCACATCAGAGCAGCCTCCTGCCAAGGCCAAACAGGTACTCGCCCAGTTTAACTTTGTCATCATTTACTGCAGTGGTCTTGCTGAGCTTGCTGTAAGATCTCTCTCTCTGTTTCTTGATAGTGTATTGCAGAGAGTGTCGCTGGATCAGCCGCCCTTGTGATATCATCAGCAGGGTTATGCGCCGTGTTCACATATCTCAAAGGCCTCGGATCCGTCAACTTCTGAATCTCAGCCACTCGTTATTTTAAAGGAAAACTTTAAAATAACATGAATCTGACTGTAACCAGGTGAGGACAGTGGTGGAGTCTGTCCAGAGGGTGATATTGTTAACAGTCAGAGTCAGCTCTCGTTGCAGGAACGTGACTATTTGGGCAGCTGTCAGCTCCAGCTGGGGCATAGACTGTTGCTTTTTCGGGGCCACTTTAGATATAGCTGTAAGAAAGGCCACCTCCACACGTCCTTCTGAGTCCTGTGTGCGTAAGTAGACCACAGAGCCGTAGGCCTTTTTTGATGCATCTGCAAACACGTGAACATCTCTAGAGCAGTTTGAAGTGTCTATGGCAGGACTGATGCAACAGCATGGAAATGTGACTTTGGATAGATGCTGTAACTCTTCTTCTCACTCTGACCAGGGCTGTAGTACCTCCTCAGGTATGGCTGAGTTGTCTCACTCGCGTTGTTTGTCCCATAAGCGCTGCACTAAGACCTTGGCTTGTGTTGTGAAGGGGACAAAAAAAAACAAGGTATCATCCAGACACGTCTAAAGCCGGGACAGTATTGATCCTTGACTGTCTTTTTATCCGGGTAGCCTCCCTTTTTTGGGGGAGGCCTCAGAGAAATATTTTAATTTCTTCTGTTCTTTTAAAGCTACTCCATGAGAACAGTAATCACGCTTAGACGCTTTAATAGACTTCCATCTTTGCAACGAATAGAGAAAAGGGGTAAGTGACGTATGCCGTAGAGCAGTTTTTTGTGTGGCAGTCAGTGTTCCTACCACACTCCTCAAAATTGCTTAGTTTCAGGAAAGCGACACAGAACCCCTCAGGCCATGACAAAGGTACCATTCAACTGGCTGTAAGTGATGTTTTGATAACATTATAGTCAAGTTATGACAATATAATTTGAAGGTTGAAAAGTTCCTAAGTGCTGCTTTAATTCACCCGATTATGACTGAAGTTTAGCTCACTGTAGGCTCAGGCTCGATTGGGAGGGAACACCAAGCTCAGCGGACACGCATTCCATTAATGTATACATGGCAAGTCACCTCTTTTGCACAATTTGATCTTATTGTAAGTGTAGCACCGAGTCGACCCTTTAACAAAGTAGCCCTACATGTGATCGGCACCAGAGGTGCACCCATATCGACGCGCACAGTTGCGCAGACTGCGCACATTTTCCTCGTCAATCTCATCAAATAGTTCTTCTGGTCTGTAAACAAGACTGATAGGCACCGTAAAAAAATTAAAAAGGCGACCAATTCCGTAAGTGTCGTAATTTTAGTCAGTTCCATCCATTCTCAATACTCACTGCACAGCCAACCCGAAGTATATCCAAGCAACACGATTGCCTCATGCATCACTGGCCAAATTGACTGGTAAGTTTTTATCAATAACCACCAAAATGTATTTTAACCCGCATTCGGCGAATGGTAATTTCGAACCCTGGATACAACAGTAGAGGATGACCAAAAAAACAAAACAAAACACTGAGCTATAGCAAGAACAATGTGGTGGTTAGAGTGTTTAATGTTGCTAACCTCATTGCTAAAAATGTGTACAAAGCCTTCACAATGCATGAAATAGAAATTTGAAAATCTTATTTAAAAAAATATACATATTTAGTAGTAGTAGTTTTGAGACAATAAATATGAGTGGACATACTTAGTCACTGAAGCTGGTGGGACAGGGGTTGAAATGGAGGTAGAATTCACATTCTGGATATCAGTCATGGCTGATGTGTGAGAGGACTCCTGAGTTCGTGGCACAGTACCCATACGATACCAGATGCCCATGTTGTTAAGCTCTCTGTTAAATAAAAACAAGTTGTGGTTATGCATCCAATATGAAATAAAAATGACTAAAAAGCATGGACTGTTAGGAAGCATTGATTATTCACAACAACTTCTGAGAAACTTGTAATATGCATTTATGATACTTTGGCTCTAATTTATTAAATAAAAAAGCCAAACAATTAATTTTGCTAATCTCTCTCAAAAAAGAAAGAAAATAATAATTTGCTCATCTACCCAAATGCACAAAATACTGCCACAAGTAAATGCAAATAGGTTAATTTGGCACATGCAATGTGATGTAGCAACCTCATATGAATTGAGGTGGCTGATTTTGCATCTTTAAATCCTATGCCTGAATGGCAGGTGTGAACCAGCAACAATGACTGCATTTTTTTGTGGTGAGGCATAGTCAACATGAGAGATGGCAGAGAAAACAAACTTTTCTGCTTGTATAAACATTTTTGAACTGCCAGAAACAATGGCTTTAAATAATTGGTTCCACATTGCATTTTGCACCTCATTAAAACAGATTGAAGAGCTATAATATAATATATAATAATAATAATAATAATAATTATATATATATATATATATATATAAGCGTTTATATCGCGTTAACTTGAAATGCCTTTAACGGCACAAATTTTTTTAACGCTCGATCGCCCCTTATTTGGAAAGCCTCCTCTAAGGGAATTCAAGTTGTGACGTAAATGACAGGATCACAAACGAGGTTAGACAGGAATCTCCATGGACTATGATGTTTGCAGATGACATTGTGATCTGTAGTGAGAACAGGAAACAGGTGGAGGAGAAGCAAGAAGTGTGGAGGTTTGGCCTAGAAAGGAGGGGAATGGAAGTTTGGCCTGGAAAGGAGGGGAATGGAGGTTAGCCGTAGCAACACGGCGTATTTGTGTGTGAATGAGAGGTACCCAAGTGGAAGAGTGAGGTTACAGGGAGAAGAAACCAAGATGGTGGAGGAATTTAAGTATGTAGGGTCAACAGTCCAGAGCAATGGAGAGTGTGGAAAAGAAGTGAAGAAGCATATGCAGGTAGGCTGGAACGGGTGGAGAAAAGTGTCAGGTGTGAAGTGTGATTTATAGAGTTCCAGCTCAAATGAAAGGAAAGGTTTATAAAACTGTGGTGAGATAAGCGATGTTGTTTGGTCTGGAGACAGTGCCACTGAGGAAAAGACCGGAAGCAGATCTGGCGGTGGCAGAGATAAAGATGCTGAGGTTCTCTCTGGGAGTGACCAAGATGGAAAGAATGAGGAATTAGTACATCAGAGGGACAGCACATTTTAGAGGCTTTAGAGGTAAAGTCAGAGAGTCTAGAGGAGAGATAGTGAGTATATTGGCAGAATGATGCTGAGTTCCCAAATGCCAGGCAGGAGGTCTAGAGGAAGACTAAAGAGGAGGTTTATGGATGTAGTTAAAGAGGATATGAAGGTAGTTGGTGTGAAAATAGAGTATGCAGAGGACAGGGTAAGATGAAGGCAACTGATTCACAGTGGCGACTGTTGGTAAACATGGTAACAACACTTTAATACATATATTTGTTATGTTTTTAATTGTTTTTAGAACTTTTGTTATATATAGATTCAATGTTTCTGTTAGTGTGTATGGATTTTATTGAATTGAACAAAAGTAAGACAATGTGAATATTACAAAGTACTGATAAAATTTAAAAACAGAGTTGAAATTGTTTCAGCAAAACACCTGGATGTTATTATTACAGCAAAAGCATTGTGTAGTAAATATATAATGTATTGTGTATGTATATGGCATACTAGCTATTTGGACTAACGAATGAAAGTCACTTTGTAAGTCACATTGTTAAGAAATGTGTGTGATAGACTATTTATTTTGCCTATTGTAAATAACCTGTTAAGTCAATAAAATGAAAGAAATTGATTTAAGTAACGGAGGAGATTGTTAAATGACGAGAAAGTGAAAATGTTTAATCAAATGCCAGACAACTCTGCCTCTGCAGGAAAGCCAACCTCCCATCAAGGGTAGTGACTGGGTTTTGATCAAAGGTCCAGCCTAAGGTGGGAAGGTCCTTGTAAGTGTTGTTGTCGACCCCGAATGGTGTGAAGATCGCTGAACGACCCTCCTGGATTCACCATTTGCACAGCACAACAGGTACCATTGACTAATAGTTTATCTGGTTGCGGTGTGAAGCCTGACCGAATCAAGGTCAGAGAAGGGGGGAAACAAGCAGCTTGTCTAGCTGTGGAGAAATTTTTGACCAAGTCAGTCAGTGAGATGGATGGGAGCACATTCAGTCTGCTTCCCAACAAGGTTCCGCAACCGCTTTTAAGTCTTGGGCCTGTACATTGTGCTGGAAGTGTCAGAAGGGACAAATCAAGGAACATCGAGTCCCTTTCCTGAATCGAAGATGCGATCGGACTCATTAGGGGCTTTCTTTTGTTTTTATTTTTGGGGACACTTTGAGGGGGAAGAGAGTGAGTTGGCTGAACTATTAATGCTGAATATTACATGCAGAAACATTGTGCACACGGGGATTATGAACAATGGACAATATACACACAGAGCAACAACACATTAATTGCAATTGAAGGACAACAGTATTTTTTACATATTGTGCTGATGATTATTTCACTAATGTGTTTTTTATGATGGAAACAAAAAATATTATGTTATGCTCGATGATGGTGATATTTTGCCTATTTGACAAATACATTGTATTGGTAAGTTTTAAATGATTCTACTGTCGAAATTCTAACTGAAGTGACTGATAGGTGATATGAAAATTTTAGCAAATATGTGATCAACGGGGGGAATGTTAGATAAATGTATCTTAATTATCCCATATTTAGTCTTTTATTAATTGCAAAGCATTTAGTCAACATTGTGAATTTATTCAACATTGTGACCTCTGTGCGAGTTGGAGTCGACTGCAGTCACGAAGCTTTATCACAAGACAGGAACTGTGCCCTCATCACAAGACAAGTGGCAGGAACATTTTTATGGTTGAGAAGCTTTATTGAGAAACATAAGCTTTTGAGGGGAAATCAATATGGGTTTAGAGCAAAACGGACCACCTCAATGGCAGTCATGGAACTCGTAGAAGCAATATCTACTAACATAGATAATGAAAAAATTACTGTTGGAATTTTTATAGATTTAAAAAAAGCATTTGATACTAATGAATAAATTAGAAAGATACAGCATAGGAGGTTTGACATAAATGGATGAAAAGTTATTTGGATAATAGATATATGTACTTACAGTTTAACAATATACAATCAAAACACTTTGGAGTCCCCCGAGGGTCTGTGCTAGACCACAAATTATTTATTTTGTATATAAATGATATCTGTTGTGTCTCAAAAATATTCAAAAGTGTTTTATTCGCCAATGACACAACTCTCTACTGTTCAGGAGAAAACCTGAAGCAGCTTCTGACTACTGTGGAGTATGAATTAAGCGCATTAAAAAATTGGTTTGATCTGAACAAATTATAACAAAACTTTTAGAAAACAAAGTTTATAGTTTTTGATGAAAAATTTTGGTAAATTCAATTGAAATAGAAAGAGTGTATGAAAATAAATTTCTTGGAGTAGTTATATTGATGAAAAATTAGATTGAAAGTTACACAGATAATGTCGAAAGGAAAATGTCAAAAATTATTGGGATACTATCTAAAACTGAGGATGTCCTGAATAAGAAATCATTATATACATTATATTGTTCATTATTATTACCATAGCTGACCTATAGTGTGGAAATCTGGGGAAACTCATATAAAACAAAGACACATCCTGTTTTCAAACTTAAAAAAAAAGACATATGAATTATTAATCTATCAAAATATACAGAACCAACTCGTTCTCTATTTATTAAATCAAATACAATGACATTTTATGACTTGAGTGAATTTAAAATAGCACAACTAATGTATAAAATATACCACAATCTACTCTGCCACAGTACTCAGAAGCTGTTTGAAGTTAGAGCGAGTCCTTATAACATAAGGGGTACAAGTGTCTACAATTTTTTTTTTAAACAAGAACAAATGTGTCGCCACTAGGGCGATATTTACACGGAGACTTTTATAATGACACACTGAGATCGAAGATGACTTTTATTTTGATACGGTATTCCAGTAATTTGGTTACCTCTTCCTGTCTAGCAACCATTTTGATTGCTGCCTGGTTCCTACTTGTTGAAAACAGTTTTTGCAAACTAAATGATGATCTTGAAGACGCTAGAATCTTCAGTAAACAATGGCAAAAGGTTCACTACACCACAAACTCCTCGTCATTGCATCAGAGTTTAACTGGCTGGATAGCTACAGTAGCCACACTGCAGTAAGGACAGCACAACAAATATGAAGCAAATGTGTGTTTCTGTAAATCAGTCACTTGTGCTGAATTAAAAAAAATGTTTAAAAGCAAAGTTTTAAAAAATTACTTAAATCAGACGAGCTGTTCCAATTGTATATATGGTGTAATTTCTTTGGATGTATCGGTATGAGTGTAATGAAAATTGTACATGTGAGTATAAGGATATGATTCATAAATGTATTATGGTATATGCCTATAAATTTCATGTACATATGTTGCTGGCAAATGTGCGTATATTGAAGTGCACTTGTATATATGACTAGGTTTATACATTTTTCTTTTGTTGAAATACATTAACCTTATTATTGTTATCAACATAAAACGAATAAAGGGTAGGACTAGATACATTTTTAACTTCCTCCTACGCCTTTTGAACATATAAACTCTTTTCTTTCTTCCTATTCTTGTTTTCCTTTTTACTTCAACTTATATTTTATACTTGTAATGTGTTTTTTGTTTTCTTCATGTTTATATGGTCAATAAAAAAAAAAAACATAACTATAACCATTATCCTCGTGAGTAATAAGAATATATATCTCGTCTTCCTTCCGTGTATGTTTATTAAATGTTCTAGGCTGAATTAACCTGACAACTCTCAGTGTTCAAACCTTTATAGATTTTAAAATAATAATAACAATAAAATAGAATTAAACTAATATCCAAAACATTTATTTCTAAGTAAAGTAAAATATCATCTGCATATAGATTAATTTTATGTTCTGTTACCCCAGAGTGAATTCCTTGAATCCTTCTTTCCTGGCGTATGGCTAATGCAAGTGGCTCAATAAATATTGCAAATAATAAAGGGGACAGTGGGCATCCCTGTCTTGTGCCTCTCTGCAGAGTAAAACTCTGAGATATAATCCCATTAGTAGTAACTGTAGCTTTAGGAGAATCACATAATACTGACACCCAGTGAATAAATGACTTCCCAAAGCCAAATTTATTTAAAACAGCAAAGAGGAAGGACCAGTTAACTTTGTCGAAAGCTTTTTCTGCATCAAATGATATAATAACTGCCTTTTTATCATGCCGCTGTGACATGCTAATAAGGTTAAAGAGCCTCCTAATATTATTAGTAGAGTGACGATCTTTAATAAAGCCTGTTTGGTCGCTAAGAATGATTGTCGAGATTACTGTTTCTAGTCTAGATGTGAAGGCCTTAGCGATAATTTTAATATCAGTGTTAATTAGTGAAATCGGACTTTTTCTGGCTTTAATAAAAGTTGAATTGCTGCTGTATTCATGTGTGGGCGTATGTAACCATTAGTTTTAATTTCTGTTACTACTCTTAAGAATAGTGGAGCAAGCATTAACCAGAAGTGCTTAAAAAAATATAGCCGGATAACCATCCGGGCCAGGTGCTTTGCCAATAGGCATACTATCTAGAGCAGTGGTCCTCAACCCTGATCCTCAGGGACCGGTATCCAGCCGGTTTTCCATGTCTCCCACAGCCAACACAGGTGGAGATCGTTATCAGCCTTCTCCAGAGATTGCTGATTAGCTGATGATGAGAATCACCTGTGTTGGCTGTGGGAGGCATGGAAAACAGGCTGGATACCGGTCCCTGAGGACCAGGGTTGGGGACCTCTGATCTAGAGCACTGTACAACTCGTTTATATTAAGTAGTTTACTGAGGTATATTTAAGCTACAGAGGAATGCCTCAATATGCTCAGGGTTAGGCTTGTTAGTTTCTTAGTATAGGTTGCGATAATAGTTATAAAAAATTTGATTAATTTCTTCTGGTGATTGTGTGCATTCACCAGTTGTCCCTTTAATAGCCGTTATAAGAGATTTTTCCCGATTGCGTTGAAGTTGGTTTGCCAGAAATTTACCTGATTTGTTATTATATTCAAAGTTGTTGTATCTCAATTGTTGTACAGTGATACCTCAGCTCACGAACTTAATTGGTTCCCAGAAAGTGTGTGTGAGGCGAAAAGTTTGACTCTTTATTCTTTGTGCTGACTAAAAACCTCTTAATTGACACCTGTTGCTTTCTGAGTTGTAAGGTCTTACGAAACTGAGGCATCACATTATCATTCATCATGTTGATGATTCTCATAGCCACAGTCTTTTCTGAATGGTACTGTTCGATAAAAGCCTGCACATCACTCCACTTAGTTAACATGGTCTTGATGCTCTCACTTGATGCTGCAGCCATCTCCTCCTCCTCGTCCTCACATGACAACTCCTGAATGGCTTCCTTCTGCTTGTCCTCTTGAAGGCGAATCAAATCCTCTGTGTTGAGGACCTCATTATGGCCAGCAACAAGCTCCTCAACGTCATCTGCATCCACTTGGAGTCCCATGTTCTCTCCCATGGAAACAATGTAGTTCACAACAACAGAGTCTTGAGGATCAAATCCTTCAAAGTCCCTCTCAAGGATGCATTCGGGCCACAACTTCTTCCATGCTGCTTTCAAGGTTCGAAAGGTAACATCATGCCAAGCCTTTTCTATCAGTTGAACACAATGATACACATTGAAATGGTCCTTCCAATAATCCCTAAGGGATAGGTCGGTGTCATTGGTCACGCGAAAGCACCGAGTAAATAAAGCCTTAGTGTAAAGGAAGGCTTTTAAAGCTTGCGATCACTTGCTGGTCCATGGGCTGCAGGAGGGGGGTTGTGTTGGGAGGGAGGAATTTGACCTTGATGAATTCAAGATCACCTTGAAGTTCCTCCTTCAAACTTGGTGGATGCGCTGGGGCATTGTCAAGGAGAAGAAGACACTTGACAGGGAGTCCTTTCTCCTCGAGATATTTCCTCGCTGAAGGAGGGAAAACATCATGCATCCAGTACATAAACAGGAGACGAGTAACCCAAGCTTTGGTGTTGGACTTCCACATTACAGGAAGCTTGGATTTAACCACCTGTTTTTTTTTTGAAGGCCCTTGGGTTTTCTGAGTGATAAACCAACATCGGTTTTATCTTACAGTCGCCACTGGCATTGGCGCACAGCAGGAGGGTTAGCCTATCTTTCATAGGCTTATGCCCAGGGACGGACTTCTCTTCCTGTGTAATGAAAGTCCGGTTAGGCATCTTTTTCCAAAAAAAGACGGTTTCATCAGCATTAAACACTTGATGAGGAACGTAGCCTTCTTCTTCCACCATCTTGAGGAATGATTCCTTGTAAGCTTCGGCAGCTTTATCGTCAGAACTGGCTGCCTCACCATGACGAATGACACAATGAATCCCTGTACGACGCTTAAAGTTCTCGAACCATCCGTGGCTAGCCTTGAAATCATCAATGGATGACGAACTTCCAGGTTGCCTCTTGATGATATCCGAGTGAAGTTGCCGCGCTTTCTCGGCGATAATACCCTCACTCACACTGTCCCCTGCTAGCTGCTTTTCATTAATCCAAATCAACAGAAGTTTTTCAACCTCTTCTATTGCCTGAGACCATTGCTTAGACAACACAGAAACACCTTTAGCCACACACGCACCCTTAATAGCTTCCTTGTTCTTAAGGATGGTAGCAATGGTAGACTTAGCGTACTGGTACTGGGACGCTAAGTCACACAAACGCACACCTCGTTCGTGTTTTTCGATGATCTCCTTCTGCTCGACGTAATTTTCTTTAAGGTCTTCTTAGGCTTAACACTAGCCTGTGGTTGGGTCTTTTTCAGTCCCATGATAGCAAAAGTACACTCCAAAATGGTCCAAAATGTCTACCAAACACAAACCACGTCCGCACTCAAAGAAAGGGGGTGATGAACTGGGACACCCGTGAGCGTGCGTCAGCTTCTCGTGATTTCTCGTGTCGCGTGATTTGGTTCGTCCGCCGAAAACTAGTTCGTCAGCTGAGACTATAGGCTCGCGAATTTAATGTTCGTGAGGCGAAAAGTTCGTGAGCTGAAGCGTTCGTCAGCCGAGGTATCACTGGTCTAACTGTATTTTTTTATTTTGTAAGTCAGTCCATATTTGGTTATTTGGGTTTATTGCGTACTCATCCGTCAGTTGTTTAATTTTATCTTCCAAGTCTTTTTCAAATTTTTGATCCTGTTTCTTTTTATAAGATGAATATGATATAATTTTACCTCTAATTACTGCTTTCCCAGCTCAGATGTTAAAATGCCATGTAAAAACGCTAAATCTGGTTACTTAATTCTGTCTGTTAGCGAGAGCCACCACGTCGCGATAACTTATATTGTATTTGGCAATTTGTAACTAATAGATGTGTTTTTATAGTCAGGAACCCAATTGCTGCCAGCAGGATCGAGTATACTACATAAAATGACACCTTACAGTCACCAACTCTTCAAGATTCACTTCCAATGGGCACTAAGGGTTAATATTCGGTATCACTGCATGCCAGTGGTTAACTTTATAGGTGCTGTCTCCCCTGGTTGCGCGTGGGCGGCTCTGCCCCTCTGTTGGCTGCTAGGGTGGCGGCTGCGTCTTGGCCGTTCCCTGGGTCTCTTGGGGGGGGTGCTGCGTTGCGGTGCTCTCTCTGGTGTCCGGGGCGGCGCCGCCCCGTCGCAGTCCGTCGCTCCGTGCCCGGCGACGCGGTTCGAGACGGGTGGGCCTCCAGGGTGCCCCGTGGTTCCCACTCCCCTCCCCCTTCCTCCCCCTTGCCACCTCTCCCTCCTCGCCTCTCCCCGCCCGTCCTCCGCCTCCCTGTCCCTTCTCCCTTGTCACCCTTCCTCCTCCTCACCCCTCTCTTTGCTGCCCTGCCGCCGCCCTTTGCCCTTCTTGTCGTCTCCTCCCCCCGTACTGTCCCCCCTCACCTGGGCCGGGGGCTCCGTGGCGGCTTGGTTGTGTGTGTGTGGGGGGGAGGGGTAAAGGTGGCGGGGTGGGGGTGCTGGGGCTGGGTTGTGGTGGGGGTCGGTGGGGCATGGAGGGAGCAGGCCGGTGGGGTGACTGGCAGGCCTGCCGTGCCCAGTTCTGCTGCGTTGGGCTTGGGGCACGGGCCGTGTTGGGGTCGGGGGCGCTCATGGCTCCTGTGTTTGCTATCCGGCCAGTGGCCCCTGCGGGGCTCGGGTGTTTTGCCTTGGCGCTGCCGTGGCCTGGGCGGCCATGGGGAAGTGTGCTTGCTCTGTCCTGGTCGGGGTCGACGGCTCCCCTATTTGGTGAAGGTTTTCATGCATGCCAGATCCACCACACTAGCATCTATCGAAATTCAAACACAATCTGCTTCTTTCTCTGGTCGTTGAATCGGTGGAGGCTGATGTCTGTGGATCTCACTCTGCTTCATCTATCCTTCCTTCCTTTCCTCAGTCCCTCCTTTGGTCTCTTGAGGTCTCCCTAATTTTTGGGATTTGAGATGTTTCTGGGGTTGGTGAAAGAATCTAGTTGGTAACCCGGTGGGTAGTTGGTGATGTCTGGTCGGTGCTGGATTCCACTTTCTTTGATCCTTCCTTGGGTCTCCTGACAACCTCACGACTCTAGCTGGATTCTGAAGTATTCGGTTTAAGTGAACGGTATGGGATTTTTAATAGGTTTTAGGTAAATTAATGAGTACACACTAACACGCACGCACGTACGCACGCACGCACGTACGCACGCACGCACGCACGCACACATGCACGTACTCACGCAGATACAAAAAAAAGAAAAAGAGGGGAAAAAAAGATAGAGCAATGATGATGACATGTCGACGAATCGGTAAGATTACCGAATGAACAATACTGAGCTCTCGCTCAAGAAAAAAAAAGCAGAAAAAAAAGAAACTGACAACATAAATGTCAATCATTGTTAATTTCAAAGTTAAATTATCGAATGATAAACAAAACATATAGAATGGCAATCAATCCCAATTTCTTGCCCTGATTGGTGGACAGAGTCAGGGACACGAGCCACCAATCAGAGAGGAGCGCTCACACAGCCCACACCAAAAAAAAAAAAAAAAAAAGGCCACAATAGAATATTTAGAAGATTTTCTGTCGACACATTGCTTATATATGTAAGAGGATTTATTTTCACATTGATATATTTATTTTTGGGGATCTATTTTGTTTCTAATTTGGGAGGACGGAACTACAGTATTGTAAATGAGCGCGATTGGTGGAAGGATACATGAAAAGGAGGGGGAGAGATTGTGTTAACGAAAGAGTAAACTGAAAGGCGGACGTGACTGAAGACAGTCATGATGAGAGACGAAGACAAAATGAAAGAGTGGCTTACAGCCACCGTGAAAAAACAAGTGCAGCAAATGAAGCTTCACGAGCTTGCCATCATACCGGGAGGCTTGACCAAAGAACTTCAACCACTGGACATCGGTGTAAACAGGGCGTTCAAGTTTAATCGAGTTTCTATCCTCCTTGATTGGTTATAGGGCGAAAATCCGTTGTTTCTCACGGGTGCTATCGCTCTAGAAAGTTATGCTTGCCGATGACGTCACCGGAATCCTAACTCAAAAAATTTCAATGTAAATGTAGCATTAGAAGAATCTTTCCAAATAAGGGTGGTCGTTAATCGAGTGTTAAAAAAATGAGTGCTGTTTAATGAACATTAAATTAATGCAAAATGAACATGCTAATTTTGACACCACTGGTAAATAGTAATATAGAGATATGTGTGTGTCCAAACGTTTGCAATAAAAGCATAGTTTAAAAAAAAAACATTGAACAAACCCAATAAAGGTGTACTGTGGGGGAGCCTGCTTTGACCTTCCCAGGATACGGATATCACAGATGGCTGCCTCTGTAGAGTCCCGTGGGATAAACTTGATACAGAGTCGCCTCTTCCTGAACGCCTGTTCCTCTACACAACAAAACAAGAAATAGTCACATACCTTATTGATTGTAATGGTATCTTAAACAAAAAACAGCTGAGTCAAAGGTCAGGTCATGCCTACTTTGACTCCTTGTTAAGCAACTCTAAGCAACTTGACTCTTAATTAATTTACTCCCAAACATTTTTACAGAAGCAATATATTGAATGTTTCCGTTTTGCAGCAATTACCATTAGATATAGCTAAATTTCATCATTGTTAACAAATCCAGGGCTTAAAGTAAAAAAATTCCTGAGCCTGAACTTTTGCTGAGGAGCGGTGTTGCAGTGTCCAACGTGCCGATTCGTTGTTCGATCGACATCAAGCCATTACTATTCGATTTGTCGCTGTGGATGGACTGGGCATTTGGGAAACTCAGGAAATTCCCGATGATTTTCCTCTCTTAATGCCCTTAATTGGCGATCAAACGTGATTTCTGTACGAAGATTTGAAGAGAATTGTTTACGCTGGCAATAAAAACGGCAGACACACGATCCGCAGGACTAGTCAAGTAATCCGTTGCGCCGCGACAGGCAAAATGCTCCCACGAAAAATTTGAAAATGAATGCGTCCGTTGGCACTGCGCTCCACATATTACTTAGTATGGGAAGGTTTATTTTGAAGTTGGCCTTCTCTCCGCATTGGCGGTGTTTTGCCAGATGTGTCAAATATTCCCCACATGTATTTGTTTACTTTGCTGGATTTGTCATTGCACTAGTGGCTCTTACGCCGGAAATCCGGCACCGTCCCGGAGTACTTTAAGCCCTGCAAATCTATTTAGAAATGTGAGTAATGAGCTTTTTTTCAATATGGCCCCTGGTTGATCTCTTTTGGTCTGCTGTCACCTGCTGGCTCTTTGTGTAATAACTACAATTTCTTCAACCGTTCTTTGCAGTTGAGAGGCTGTATCAAAGCTCTAGCATAAAAAAAAAACTCTAAAAACATATACAGTAAATACCTCTTTGAGACACTTACAGAGTTTGCAGTTTTCCTCACAAGTTGCTACAACACTGTTGATAGCATGGATTATATTGATGAGCTGTACAGCCCTACCAACATGCGCACAATTATATCCAAACTTCCCTTCAAATTAAGAGAAAAGTGGAGAGGGGTTGCTTGTGACGTTCAAGAAAAGCCAGGAATGAGAGCCACGAGGGTGGCTCTCATTCCTTTTTTTTTTGTTCATCCGCAATGGCCTTTTGCATTTGTGGTCATTGCTGAGGTGAAAAGATCGACTATGGTTGGTGCGCGTTAGAGACCTTCATGCCCTGCTTACGCAACGACGAAAAGTAAAAAGGAAAGGTGCCGTTACACGCTAAATGAGGCCTGTCCTCCAAACTTTGCGAGTTCCCATGTTGCGCTTCCTTGTAAGAAGGGCAGCAGGGTCACCCTTATTTCTGAATCTGCACTTAATCTTAGTCCTTGCTCTGGTAACGCCTTTAATACATTTGAAGTTCTCGTTATGAGATCTACAGTCTCACTGCCGTTTTATCTCGTGGATATCTACCATCCCGTCCTGGACCTTACTCTGGCTTTCTCGATGAATTTTTTGAACTTGTAGCTGACTTGGTAACTAATGCAGATATCAAAGTAATTATGGGTTACTTTAATATTCATATGAATTCCCAGTCAGAACCGCTTACTGTTACTGAGTAATGTAAGACGTGTGTGACGGGAGCTTCTAGGTAATGTGTTTATAACATATGTTTATTGATATCGTAGTGTTTGCCCACAGTGCGCCAATGTGAAGTGATGGGACAAATGCTTGTTTACATACTTTGGTTGAAATCCCAAGTATGTCGAGTCTTAGAGCGGGAGTCTGGTTGTCTTGCTGGTAAATATGTGAAAGCTTCTGGTCATTTGATGGGCTGTACTTTAAGACGTCGCCACATGATGCAATGAAAATTCATATTTTGAATCCTGAAGAAAAAAAAAACAGTGGCCGATATTTCCCACTCGTGAAATGTTACGGCAGAACCGTTTTAATGAATGGATATTTTAACATGATAATAGTCATATTCTCATTGGAACTATTATTATTAATACTATTATTATTATTATTGGAACATAGGAGTATTATATGTTGCTTGTAAAAAAATGCAAGCCAATCAGTTAATTTACAGAATACATGCACGTCAGTCACAGGATTAGGGATGTGTGATACCACTTTTTTTCAGGCGGATACTCCACTCTAAAGTAGTCACCGATACTGATACCAAATACCGATACCACTGGTAAATAAAATTTCCCACCCAAAAATGAGATTATTTTAAAGAAAGACCTACAACATGCCCCAATATATTATTTTTTACATTGTATGAAATTAAAGGAAATATTGTATTCATATAATTTCTCATTTATAGTTTTTGATTGTAAAACGGCTGCAGCAGGGCAACCGATATTGGTATAGGTGACCGTCGTAAGTACCGATACCTTAAAATAAGACTGGTATTGGTATCAGTAGTCGCCCATAATTAGGATGGTACCACCTCCACCTCAATTTGAGCCAGGAAAAACCCTGCTTGATGAAAATAAAATATCCTACACACTATATAACCTCAGTCCATTAACCATTTACTTTTTTGAATTGAACTACTAAAATAAAGTGTTCCATTACATTCTAATGTATTGACGCACCTGTATATATAGTGCAAAAAGCATTTACATTACGCCACCAGTTTTTAAAAATCACACACACAGTTAAGAAAATATCTTATTTCCTTTGTATAATAAACACAGGCAGATCACATCTTCCGCTCTGATGCAAGAATTGTTTTTGCAAAAGAGGCAGAAAAGAAACTTTAAATTTTACGATCAAATAGGTCTGTCCTGTTAGTAGACATTATTCACTACTTCTGGTGGCGACTTACGAGTGTCAACAGTCTCCTGGATTGGAATAAAGCCCACAGGAAGGGTGTCCTTTATATCGATCAGCTTCATGTCAACAAGAACATTTCCTAGATGGCTCTGTAAGTAAAGGAAAGGAAAAAGAGAAGTGAGATAAAGAGAGATAAAATGTAATAGTAACACATCTTAAATTTTGTCGTCACTGACAACATCCTAATATGAATAAATCACCATGCATACTTCAGAGTATTTTGCATGGGGAAAAAAAGATCAATGGATGGATGGTATTTTCAAAACGATAAGTCTTTCTTTAATAGTTGGTTGGATTCTCTTGGATGTGTGTGTGTGTGTGTGTGTGTGTGTGTGTGTGTGTGTGTGTGTGTGTGATTCTTATAACTAGTGCTGCCAAAGTTTGTAATTATCGCATTAATCATGAATCAACTAATTATGCTAGAGCATACAGAAGGCTTTGATGCAGCCTCTGAACTGTAGAGAACGGTTGAAGCAATGGTAGTTATTAAAACGGACAGCAGGTGGCAGCAGAGTAGCAGAGATCAAACAGGGCCATATTGAAACAAACTGTTTTCCCCAGTTTGAAACATATTTGTGAATAATGACAAAACTTAGCTATATTCTAATGCTAATTAATGCAAAATGGAAACAGATAGAAATGTACTTTTTTCCTGATGAAAGAAGAGACTCTAATCTTTCTTTTGGTAGGTTCTATGTTTTTATATCAATTGAACACAATATTCTGTGGGCCTGGCAAAATCCAGTAAAAAAAAGAAAAAGAAAAAGAAAAGCCAGGAGCGAAGGGGGTTGCTTCAGTGAAAATAGCTGGGAGTGAATGATGTAATTAACTGATTAAAAAAAGAGGAAGTGTAAGCAGTAGATAAACATTTTTTTAAGACGTCGTCATAACATTGAATGTCGAAAAAATTAACACATAACAGGTGCTCTTTAAATTTGGTGGGCAATTTTTTTGATAAAAAGCCTTTTTAATTAAGCGATTAATCGTGATTTATCAAAATTCTAAAATGTGATTAATCTGATTAAAAAATTTAATCGTTGACAGCTCTTCTTATAACATTTACCATCAAAAATAGGAGCACCTTTACAATAGTCTTCTTTAAACAGGCATTAAACAAAACATTGAACAAAAAATCATAGTCATAGTATAGCAGTTTCATTTTATTTTCATCAGTTACCTGAGTTTCCATATAACCCCCTGCAATGTGCTCACATACTCATGGTTTGGAAACACTGCATCAGATGACCTAATCCAACGCAGTGTTGAAGGGCCAGATTTGACTGATCATAATGCTAGTCAGGCTGTTAAGGTTTGGTTTTCCCAAGGGGAAGAGGGAGACCTCACAATAAGAGATGGCCCCTCAAACCAATTAACACAAAAGTAAAGCATTTTTTTCAATTTCTTTTAACTCTTTGACTGCCAACCGTTTTCAGAAAAGGGATGCTGTGGGTGTCATCTGATTTAAGCACTTTGACGGATCTTTAAAGTTCTACAGAAAATTTTGTGTTTGGACTATGTAAACACACATACTACCAAATGAAAGATTGAACGCTCATCTTTCATCAGAAAAAAAAGTTTGTTTCTACCTTATTCCGTTTTTCAGTAATCAACAAAAGAAAATGGTTAGTTTCACCCAAATGCTCGTTTTGGACCAAAATACGGAGAAATCAAGCTTTTTGTGAAACAATATTATTTCATGCACTCTAGTGAATTTGACACCTTTTTTTTCCCATGAATGATGCCACATACACCTAAACAGTGCTTTACTCCTGTAAAACACTACCACCAACAATGAAAAAGTGTTTTTTGATAGCAAAATATGTTTATTTACATTCAACAGTGTAACAATTTGACAAAACAATTTGGCAAACTATTTTAAAATGTGTGCAACTGTGGTACTATTTACAATTGTGTGGATGTTTCAACTACAGTTTTTCTTTTTGTGTAACACTCCCCTGCGTGCAAGGGGACGCAGCGGGATTTGCACAACAGATTAGTTTCACTGCGAATGCCCCCTCGCGTGCAGACGCTACACTTTCTTGCCGGCCTTTTTTTCC
This sequence comes from Vanacampus margaritifer, assembly GCF_051991255.1. NCBI lineage: Eukaryota > Metazoa > Chordata > Actinopteri > Syngnathiformes > Syngnathidae > Vanacampus > Vanacampus margaritifer. The sequence continues at coordinate 21,426,476 of NC_135445.1, read as the reverse complement.
GGGGAGTAGCAGGTATATACTGCAGTGTGTGTTTGGCCATGTTGCCATCAAGTCTACTCTTACGATCATGATACGGTGGCTTCCTCATGTCCTTCAGTTCCTATACCGGGTGGTAAGAGATGTTCTGATCCATCTTATCCACTCCATTCATGGTGGCATCGTAGTCCAGAACCAGTGTCTTCTCCATGATCAGACTGTACCCACTCCTCTGATGAATATGCATTGTACTCGGGGTACTCTTCATCGTCCGATTGAACGTCCGCCTGAGCAGAAGTGCTCGGTTGTGCACCGCGTTTTCCGGCGTCAGCATCGCTAGCCGGTGAGGCTTTACGACGTGATCGAAGCCACCGTGTCAAGGCTTCCAACTTCGGCGTCAACCTCGGAGTCACCATCATCATCATCATCGTCGTCATCAATGTGCTCTTTAGCATTGGTCGATGCTTTTCGTCTTCGAAAAAAATGCTCAAGCGTGAGCTGCTTGCAACCCGTCGCCATTTTCGCTTCCTCAGCCATTCTCCCCTCAACACTCTAGCTCCGCCTCACGTCTTCTACTGACGCCTAACCGATCTTGTCCAGAGTCATCGCTGCCATCTAGTGCCCAAAAATAGTCATTATACTAACTCAATCTGCTTGATACTTTCAGCACAGCTGGCCAAGGCTCTCCTCCACCAGTTTCAAAAAACAAAAAAAAAACAGTTAACGCCTTTTAACGTTTTTGGCAGTCCTTATTTGGATTTTACTAAACGTTATTAAACATTTTTGGCAGTCAAAGAGGTAAAGTAATATAAAATAATTGACCTATTTTATTGCAGACAAATCTTGTTACAGTAAAATATTTTGCAGGTATATATGTTGTCAATCTTTGTCATCTGAAACTACGCTATGCAAATTAAGACAACTATTAAGACAACTATTAAGACAACTATACAAGACAACTATACATCAGAAAATAAGGTCATGTGATATCTCCCCCAAAAAGGGTGCGACCAAAACCTGTGGTGCTACCAACTAAAAAAGTTGGTAGCACCAGGGCTACCAGTGCAAAAGTTAGTGTAGAGCCCTGTGAATATCTTTTTCAAAGTGCTATCTTACTAAATGTAAACTAGTTATATCTCAGTTATTTTCTATTGCGCTCTTGTGACAGTGTCAGTTCCTGTATACTACCCATTCATGCAGTGAATAAGTTGATGTATGCTTAATGCTTAAGGTTCTTGTGAAAAATTAGTTGAACTTGATCATCACGATCATGTCACCTGTCATATTTCATTAACAGTAACAAGGGCTGGCCCTTTATTGCTGTGTTCCACTCAACACTCAACCCTAGTTTTTAAAACAAGGATCCTCACTGCGGCGTGATTGTCACACAGGAGTCTAGGCTTAAATCTTTAACATTAAACCGGGTTACTAAAGTCGTTATTACCGTTCCTGTGGTCGAGTTGTGGGTGTTTTAGTTTGAAAAAGTCCTGTCCGTCCGTGCGGTTGAACACCGGATCCATGCCAGCTCTGCGTTCATTTGCTGAACTTTATTTTTCACAGCGGCTGAGAGATGTGCGCATTTGAGTCACGAAGATAAGGAAGGAAAGGTGATGCGTGGGAAAAAACAATCTGATCTCTTTTGTATGTGGTGTGATCTGTTTAGCTACACTGTATAGACTTCAAAGTGACTTTTGCGATGTCTGTTGCTGTAAGTGCACGATGTTCAATAACGCATTTTAAAAAATTAATAAAAAAAATAAAAAGGAAACAATACACTACTGTATGTAGTAGTTTAGCCCGGACACCCCTTTGCATTTGTTATGTTCCATCTCCCTCACTCCCTGTGCGAGTAGACTGCTAGGTTAGGATTTGCACATTAAGCATGGAAGAATGTTATATTAATGGAACATTAAGCCTTAATATTTTATTTCAGTGCTGTTCAAACATGAAACTAGCTGCAACCAGTTTGCTAAATGCATATATAAGCCAGGATTTTCAGAGAAATACATTTTCATACAAATCCTACAGTGTACATGTACAATTTTACTGATTAGTATTTTCTAAATTTGAGTAAAAAATATATATACATTTTTTTTTAATCGCAATAATCAATTTAAAGATTCATATCGGGATTAATCGGCATTGAATCGAAACGTGACCTATGAATCGTGATACGAATTGAATCGCCAGGTACTAGGCAATTCACACCCCTAATAAGAAATGTGTGCAGGAAGTCCTCACACAGTCAGTCAGATTTTGGACCTTGGTCCACACACAAGGTGCACCTCACTATTAGGTGCACCATCGATTTTTGAGATCATTTAAGACTTTTAAGTTCACCTTATATCTTTATAGTCGTGAAAATACGGTATATATATATATATGTTATTTTTTTGCATTTGTTGCTATTTTTTCAACGCTGTAAAATAGGCTGGGAATTACTGTATTTGCAGTTGCATGCACAGACAGCTAGATTAGTATATTTACATTTTCCTTTGAGAATACTCTGGTGAAGCACAGGTACCGGGTCACCTTGGACTTGAAAAGCCCATCTTTCCAAAGATCAGCGTCCAGACCATCAGTTGTTGTTGAAATCTAGAATCAACAGTGTCCATTGATTATCATGATGTGAATGCAAGTGTAAAAACTGACTTCATATGCATTGCAGGAGTGTGACAGGAGATTCTCCATGCACCTCTGCACTGTATGAGATGGATAGACAAAAATGCTGACGAATGATGATGTTTATGACAATTATATTAAGAGTAAATTATCTTACAACATCATAACCAGTTGGTGCTCTGCTCCTGGAGGCTACAACACCAACTCCAGTGATTGGGTCCATGGGCATCTCTGGCAAAACCTCAGAAAGGTCCCGAACTTCAGGCATCTCTGTATAGTTCTGCAGTCAAAAGGAAGATAGCAATTATTGTTATTTGAAAAAATGTGTTTACCTAGCCACCATTTGATGAATTATTTTAGTAATACTGTAGTGTTTGTTCGTTTTGTGTGTATTTAAGGTTGGGCCCGGTTAGGTAGGATGTGACGTTGAAGTTGGCTCAGTTAGTTAGTCTGTTGAGGAGCGCATGAGTGTAACGAATATTGCCCGTCACCCTAATTTTTTTTATTTATTTGCCTTTTTAAACACTTCCCCATGGGGAATGTGTGTGCAAGCCTCAACCCTGTTTTTTCTCAAACCAACCAGAGACAGTTCAAAAAAGAAAAACTCTTTGAATTTCCCTCCAGCAGGAACTGGATTTCATTTTTACAACCCACAGGAAACACATACCTCAGCGCCTACCGAGATCTAAAAGCCTGTTTATCAAGCAAACGAGCGATAAGAATGCTTATCAGTCCCCAGACCACTTTTATGGTCTGGTCTATCCACAGGAATCAGCCATGTGTTGTTGGAAACAACGCCCTTTGGAAGTTATACAGTACAACAGTACCCTCCAGCGGTCACGATCGGTATTATTCTCAAGAATCCTGCCACTCCTAATTAATCTGAAGTCTACATAATTCGGGACATAAACGGACTCTCTGTACTTGACTGACATCAAGTGACCTCTGTTGTTTATCTTTGTACACAACCTGTATGTCTATCTCAAATGAATGATGTGTGTAATTTCTGCAGCCATCTAAGTTTAACAAATTAGTAAGCTTAGCGGATTCAAGGAGACCTGCAGCGGCCCCCTCAGTCGTGCGCCGACCGCCCAGGTTGCCCCAACGGAGTTTTCTTCAACTGAGGATCGACGCTCGCCGAGTCCCTCTCTCTCCCGTGTACCTAAACCAGTCCCTAAGTGCGCCTTCATTGCAATCAGACCATATACTACTGGTGCAACGCTTTTATTCAAATAATAAGAGGATTGACTGGTCAAAACGCTTCCATCTCTATTCCCCATCTACCTTTTTTCATTCCCTTTTTATGTTAGTTCGTTAGGTTGCATGTTTTATTTTTATATTTACATATATACATATATATACATTTTTTTATTCCGTTTCATTAATAGGTTACGGCTGTGACTGGTATATGTGTGTGTTTACTAAATAAATTGGTTGTCTAGAAATTCAATTTCTGCAGAATATTTTGTATACTGAGTGGATCAGTAATTCTCTTATTAAAGCAAAGAACTCCATGATTAATTTAAGTAGCAACTTCAGATAATGAATACTTGATAAAGATTTTTACCGTTTATTTTGCTCCTACAAACAAGCAAAATCAATGTGGTGCCCCCAGAGGTTGCTGAAGAAATTACAACTCCCCTCAGTACCGTCTAATTTTTTTATAAGCCATTACAGCAACCCAAATAATCGCTACATGAGCATGAGTCGCGGCTAACAGCAGCTCGTGTTTGTGTTTTGTACCGCTTTTTTAAAATTATTATTAAAAAGCGATCAGACTGAATTGGTGACTGTGCATCCTTGATCACATGTAAGGGCATTGAATTTGATGTCAGAAATTTTGGATTCACCGTCTTTCACCCGGCTTTTGCGTACGAGGATGTTCGGCGACCCACTCGGCAGAAGCTAAAAGAAGAAGCCGTGGACTGTGTATTTGACATGCTGCATCAAGTAGCACCAAGAGCAGTCGCCATAACACTGGTATTTTTCTCCGAAATAAGCGTGAGCCCACGTGACTGCGTGATGACGTCCCGCGAAATGTCGCAGTGGCCCGGCTGGATGTAAACATGCATGGCAGCGCCCAGGAATTCGCATGGCCTGCCATCAAAGCGCTTAAGTTCTCCGGAAAGGGCAGTTGGGAGGCCTACAGAGCACAATTGCAGTTGGTAGCTGATGCAGCAGAGTGGTCAGAAAAAGCGAAAGCTGTGCACCTGGCACTGACAGAGGACGCTACACCCAGTACAAAGAGACTCGATTACGGCGCGCTGGTGGGTGCGTTTCAAAGGTGATTTGGAGAGTTTAACTTGAGAGACTGTGAAATTAAGCAGTGTGATCGAAAGCCAGGTGAGCCGCTTCATTGCCTCGCTCATGAGATAGAGAGCCTGGGTCGGCGCACATATGCTGAAATGCCCAACGTAGTCCAAAATGAAATGATACGCAACCAGTTTATCAAAGCTCTCAGACCGGATGAGCTGCGCATGCACATCCAGCTCGCTCACCCAGCAGCCTTGGGAGATGCGACGTCGGAGAGGGAAAAGTGCAGTGAAGAGCTGCCCAGCACATATCAAGGAAGGGAGTGATCAACCAGCACGCCCTGCTGTCTGCTGGGGGTGTGGGCAACCAGGTCATCTACTTCGCTACTGCCCAGAGAAGTTGAAGAAGCAGGGAAACCGAAAAGGGTCAGTGTAGACCGGACTACGTTGACCTCTCAAGTTGTTTACCAGGAAATGCAACCTGCATGTGAAGGAGCTGTGTGTAGGGACCAACACGTCTAGTGTGAGACCGTTGTAATGGTGGGTTGGACAGACATAGTGGACCCGATTCATTTTTGCTTGCAGAATGGGGAATTTTTTTGCACAGCCCTGGTGGACACTAGGTCTTTAGCCACAATTGTAAGGCCTGACATTGTTCCATTAAGGAACCGTCTTAAGACCAACCCTCACAGAGCTGAGGACCGTGACCGGCGAAACAGCCCAGTTGAGAGGAAAAGGGACATTTGTGTTTGTCCTGTTTGTCAACTACCCACTCACTCCGGGTGGCTGACATGCTTTAAGTTTATCTTCTAATGCAATATTATGTTTCATTGCATTGATGAAATTATAAAAATTCTATAAAGAAATCTTTTTTTTTTTTGTCATTTTTTATTTTGAGAATTTGGGGAAACAAAAAAACACAATATTGTGATTCAGACCATTTCTTCTTGCGGCCCATCAGAGTTCACATACAGGTACCTGCATAACAGTGCTGCCTGTTCTATGGGGTTTCCATCCAAATGTTTCCCATTTTTAAAGCTAATTTAGTGAAAATGCGCTAAACAAACATGCGACTCATTCCTGTTTCCAGTCGTCGAATGCGGCCACGCTGGACTGAAAGGCTGCGCTCCTCGCTGGAGCTCTGGTGGTCCAATTTTGTCAAAGTCCACCCACATGTACTTTTTCTGCACCTCACTGGCTTCACTCGCGGGCGTGCTGGTAGCAGAGTTTGGGCTGAGGTTCCTCTTCCAGCTAGGCTGACAAGCAATCCTGGTGTTATTGTTGTGACTCGGTCCAGGTCTGAAGTAGAATGTGACGTTGGTCCTGATTGTGACTTTGTGGTACCTGACGCTCCATGGTCTATTTCCTGTGTCGAGCTGGTGGAGAAGCAGAAGTCAGATGACACATTGAAGGGTCTCATAGAGTTGGTTTGTTCATCACAGGTGAGAGACAGTTCTCAGTGTTACTTTGTGCATGATGGGATGCTAATGCAAAAATGGACACCTCCGTTTGAGAGCTTTGTGGGGGAGTCAGTGTATTAAGTGGTTGTGCCTGTACAGTTTCGTCCTATTGTACTGCAGATTTCTCATGATCAGTGTGGCCATTTGGGGGTCAGGAAGACCTATGACCGTGTCATGAGGTATTTCTTTTTGCCTCGTTTGAACGTGTCTGAGTATTGCAAGTCCTGTCACACATGTCAGTTAACCAGTAAGCCAAATCAGACACTTAAGCCAGTGCCACTCAGTCCGATTCCAGCTTTTGGGCAGCCATTTGAGCATTTGCTAATGGACTGTCTTGGTCTTGTTAACAGTGATGTGTCAGACTACAAGGTATCCGTCTGCATTTCTGTTGCACAGTATTACAGCCAAGTTGTTAGTGCGTGCGTTGTCGCAGTTTATTTCGGTTTTTGGGCTTCCTCGGATTATACAGTAAGACCAAGGGTCCAATTTTTGCTCGAAACTCTTTTTTTGTGTGGTTTTGAAGCAATTGAAGGTTAAACACAATTTTTCGCTCAAAGTCAGGGTGCGCTCGAGAGGTTCCATCAGACGCTAAAATCGATGTTGCGTTCATTCTGTGTCCAGATGCAGGGTGACTGGGAGGAGGCTCTGCCCTGGATGCTGTTGGCCACTCGTGAGGTGGTTCAGGAGCATACAGGATTCAGTCCTAATGATCTTGTGTTTGGTCATAAAGTGCAAGGTCCCCTCGCACTGTTACAAGATGATTGGAAACAAATTTGATTGACTTTGTCAACCGTTTCAGCGTCAGTTTATTGAACCTGACACTACCTTTAGTTGCATCTCAGTTTCAGGCTACATTTTTGGGTCCTTATTCGGTAGTATCTGACCTTAACTACAGGTGCTCGTCAAAAAATGTTTATATCCTCTAAAAGTTGAATAATTTCCGTAATTCCATTCAAAAAGTCAAACCTTCATAGATTATAGATTCAGGGCCCAAAACGTAAGTGATTTCAAGTACCCTCTACCCAGCCCGCCTGAAGGTTTTTTTATGATATAGGAGCGACCATCTACAAATTGATGGAAGAAGCGACATCAGATCTGGCAAAGCGGGGATTCCCTCTAAAAGTTATCAAACCGCCGGCAACACTCAACGACAAAATACAGAGGTTCACGTTGTGGCAGCTGATTGGAGGGAGACGGCAGCGGCAGAAATGGGAGACTTCGAGATACAAGGAGAAGCTGCAAGTACTTGACTTGGGTAAAAGGGTGAATTACAAATAGCGTCAAGCTAAATGGGGGATTAATCATCATCATTGGGAGGGCCATTTTAGTAGGGGGTCTAAATAGGGGTTTTCCCTGAAAGGCTGAGGGAGGCAGTGGTAGAGAAACAATGCTGGAAGTGTGGTTAGGTGTGTTTGAGTTTCAGACTTTTGTTTCAGTTTGTTATATATATATATATATATATATATATATATATATATATATATATATATATATATATATATATATATATATATATATATATATCAGTGAGGAAAATAAGTATTTCACCCCCTGGTGATTTTGTGAGTTTGACCCTTTACAAAGAAAGGAACGGTCTATAATTTTCATGGTAGGTTCATCTTAACAGTGAGAGACAGAATATTAAAAAAAAATCCCAGGAAATCACATTATATTAATTTTAAACATTTATTTGTCTTTTATTGAGGAAAATAAGTATTTCACCCCCTACCAACCAGCAAGAATTCTGGCTCCCACAGACCGTTCATGTGACCAGGAGGCACACACATTAGTCCTCTTACTTAAATTGGTATTCCTAATTAAGTTCCCGTTACCTGTATAAAAACACACCTGTTCACAGAATCAATCAATGCATCAGATTCCAACCTCTCCACAATGGGCAAGACCAAAGAGCTGTCTAAGGACGTCAGGGACAAGATTGTAGACCTGCACAAGGCTGGAATGGGCTACAAGACCATTAGCAAGCAGCTGGGTGAAAAGGAGTCAACTGTTGGTGCGATAGTTAGAAAATGGAAGACACACCAATTGACCATCAATCTCCCTCGGTCTGGTGCTCCACGCAAGATCTCACCTCGTGGAGTGAACCGGATCATGAGAAAGGTGAGGAAACAACCCAGAACTACACGGCAGGAGCTTGTTGATGATATCAAGGCAGCTGGGACCACAGTCACCAAGATGACCATTGGTAACACACTACGCCGTAATGGATTGAAATCCTGTAGTGCCCGCAAGGTCCCCCTGCTCAAGAAGGCACATGTACAGCCCCGTCTGAAGTTTGCCAATGAGCACCTGGATGATTCAGAGGAGGCTTGGGAGAAAGTGCTGTGGTCAGATGAGACTAAAATCGAGCTCTTTGGCATCAACTCGACTCGCCGTGTTTGGAGGGCGAAAAAAGCTGACTTTGACCCCAAGAACACCATCCCCACCGTCAAGCATGGTGGTGGAAACATTATGTTTTGGGGCTGTTTCTCTGCTAAGGGTACAGGACGACTTCACCGGATCGAGGGGAGGATGAATGGGGCCATGTACCGGGAAATCTTGGGTGAGAACCTCCTTCCCTCAGCCAGGATATTGAAAATGGGTCGTGGATGGGTGTTTCAGCATGACAATGACCCAAAACATACAGCAAAGGCAACAAAGGAGTGGCTCAAGAAGAAGCACATTAAGGTTATGGAGTGGCCTAGTCAGTCTCCAGACCTTAATCCTATAGAGAACTTGTGGAGGGAGCTGAAGCTTCGAGTTGCCAAGCAACAGCCTCGAAATCTTCAGGATTTGGAGAGGATCTGCAAAGAGGAGTGGGCCACAATCCCTCCTGGGATCTGCGCAAACTTGGTGACCAACTACAAGAAACGTCTGACCGCTGTGCTTGCCAACAAGGGTTTCTCCACCAAGTACTGAGTCATGTTTTGCTAGGGGGTGAAATACTTATTTTCCTCAATAAAAGACAAATAAATGTTTAAAATTAATATAATGTGATTTCCTGGGATTTTTTTTAATATTCTGTCTCTCACTGTTAAGATGAACCTACCATGCGGAGAAAAAGAGCTTTTTGTGAAACGATGTTATTTCATGCACTCTAGTGAATTCTACACTTCTTTTTGTCCATGAATGATGCCACAAACACCTAAATAGTGCTTCTGTAATACACCACCACCAACAATGAAAAAGTGTTTTTGGATTGCAAAATACGTTTATTTCCATTCAACAGTGTAACAATTTTACAAAACAATTTCGCAAACTATTTACAAATGTGTGCAACTGTGGTACTATTTACAATTATGTGGATGTTTCAAATACAGTTTTTCTTTTTGTAACACTGCCCTGCGTGCAAGGAGACGGAGCAGGATTTGCACAACAGATACGTTTCACTTCGATTGTCCGTTTCGCGTGCAGACGTTACACTTTCTTGACGGCCTTTTTTTCCGGGGAATAGCAAGTAGCAGACTGTACCCACTCCTCCGATGAATATGCATTGGACTCGGGGTACTCTTCGTCGTCCGATTGAACGTCCGATTGAACGTCCGCCTGAGCGTGCGTGGTTGTGCTCCGCGTTTTCCGGTGTTAGCATCATAGCCGCCGCGTCAGCGCTTCCAACTTCGGCGTCAACCTCGGAGTCACCGTCATCATCATCGATGATGATCATCGTCGTCATCAATGTGCTCTTTAGTGTTGGTCGATGCCTTTCGTCTTTGAAAAAAATTCCCAAGTGTGAGCTGCTTGCAACCGCCATTGTTTGCTTCCTCAGCCATCTAGCTCCGCCTCACGTCTTCTACTGCCGCGTCAACGCTTCCAACCTCGGAGTCACCATCATCATCATCGATGATGATCATCGTCGTCATCAATGTGCTCTTTAGCGTTGGTCGATGCTTTTCGTATTTGAAAAAAAATGCTCGAGCGTGAGCTGCTTGCAAACCGGTCGCCATGTTCTCTTCTCTTCCCTTCCCCAGCCATTGTCCCCTCTAGCTCCGCCTCACGTCTTCTACTGACGCCTACCCAATCTTGTCAAAAGAGAGTCATCGCTGCCCTCTAGGGGCCAAAAATAGTCATTAGGCTCACTAGACCTGCTTGAAACTTTCACCACAGCTGGGCAAGGCTTTACTCCACCCGTTTCAAAAAAAATGGGTGGACGTCTTTTAACGTCTTTGGCGCTCCGTAGGTTTTTGCAGAACGTCATTTAATGTCTTTGGCAGTAAAAGAGTTAATGTAAACAGGGTTTTGAAAATGATAAGAAACTAAACTAAAGAAAGAAAACGCCCAGATTGCTTTACGTCAAGAGATAGACTTGAACCAGAGTGAACACCTGAGATTAAAAAGAAAATGTTTTAAATTTATGTTTTCCTTATCTGATAAAGCAAAACATAAGAGAGGAGTGGCATTCCTCATTTCGGGAACACTTAACTGTGAACATATTTCTGAAATTTGTGATGAAGAAAGTAGATATGTTAAAATAATTGGGAAGATAAAAGGATGTGATATTACAATTATAAATGTATATGCTCCAACTGGAAGTGACTGATTATTCTATACGAGTGTTTTGAACCTGATAATGGATTCCCGGGGTGTTGTTATATGTGGGGGAGATTTTAACTTTCGTCTTAATCTCGCACTAGTTTCCTCAAATTCATCAAACCACCCCAATTAGAGATTTGGCAGAAATGGGGATAATGGATGTCTGGCGGGAGTTACACACATCTACCAGGGATTATACACATTATTCAAGCTTGTTCAAAGTTTATGCTAGACTTGGCTATTTTTTTATGTTTAATTCACTGCCACTGACGTTTAAAGACGTCAAGTAAAAACCTACGGAGGGCTGCCAATGACGTCAAAAGACGTCATCCAATTTTATTTTTTATTTTTTTGAAACGGGTAGAGGGAAGGAACCCTTCCGCATCTGTGGTGAAAGTTTCAATTAGGTCTGTTGTGCCTAAGGACTATTTTTGGCCCCTAGAGGGCAGCGATGACTCTCTTTTGACAAGATCGGGTGGGCGTCAGTAGAGGCGGAGCTAGAGCGTCGAGCAGGAGATCAGAATGGAAAACAAAGGAAAAATGGCGACCGGTTGCGAGGAGCTCACGCCTGAGCCGTTTTTTTCAAAGACCAAAAGCATCGACCAACGCTAAAAGAGCACATTGATGACATCGATGATGATGATGATGATGGTGACTCCGTGGATGGAAAGCATTGACGCGGCAGTAGAATACGTTAGGCGGGCGGAGCTAGATGGCCGAGGAGGCGAGCGGTTGCAAGCAGCGAGCGGTTGCAAGCAGCTCTACACTTACAAGACGAAAGGCATCGACCAACGCTAAAAGAGCACATTGATGACGACGATGATCACCATCGATGATGATGAAGGTGAATCCGAGCTTGACGGCGAAATTGGAACCGCTGACGCGGCGGCTATGACGGCGTCGGAACGCGGAGCCCAACCGAGCACGCACAGGCGGACGTTCGATCGGACGACGAAGAGTGCCCCGAGTCCAATGCATATTCATCGGAGGAGTGTGTACAGTCTGCTACTTGCTATTTATTCCCTGGAAAAAAAGGCAGTCAAGAAAGTGTAACGTTTGCACGCGAAACGGACAAAGTGAAAGTAAACTGTTGTGCGAGTCCAGCGGCGTCTCCTTGCACGCAGGGGAGCGTTATAAAAAGAAAAACTGTATTTGAAACATCCACATATTTGTAAGTAGTACCACAGTTGCACACATTTGTAAATAGTTTGCGAAATTGTTTTGTCAAATTGTTACACTGTTGAATGGAAATAAACGTATTTTGCAATCAAAAAACACTTTTTCATTGTTGGTGAAAGCGTTTTACAGAAGTAAAGCACTATTTAGGTGTTTGTGGCATCATTCATGGACAAAAAGAAGTGTAGAATTCACTAGAGTGCATGAAATAACATCGTTTCACAAAAAGCGCTTTTTGTTTCAAAACAGAGAATTTCGGTGAAAGTAACCATTTTCTATTGTTGATTTTTCTGATGAAAGATGAGAGTCCAATCTTTCATTTGGTAGTATGTGTGTTTCCATAGTCCAAACACAACATTTTCTGTGGACCTTGAAAGATCAGTCAAAATGCTTAAATCGGCTGGCACTGGGGACAACCCGTTTCTGAAAACGTCTGGCAGTGAAAGAGTTAATATAGATAGATTTAAGGTTAAAACCTGCAACATACTAACAAGGGATCTATCTGATCATAGCCCTATTTCCTTGTGTATTCAGATTGCTAGGAAGCGTACCACATTGTGGAGATTGAATTCTAATATACTCAATGACCCTGTCACAGTCTCAAAAATTAAGTTTAACAAAGATTTTTCTGGAAGTCAATGACACGGAAGAAATCTAATTTATTATTCTATGGGACACGCTGAGGGGCAATTTAATCTCCATAACTACGCATCTTAAACGACTCAAAGGGCAAAAGCTTACAGAGCTACAGGCGGAATTGAAAGTGAAACTGGAGGATGTAAATGACCCAACTCCTATCACAAAGAGGGAAATAAAAAAGTTACAAGGGAAAATTTATACGCAGGAGCCTAAAAAAAAAAAAATTCTAAAACTAACTAAACAAAATACTATGAGATGGGTGGGAAATCAGTAAAATATATGGCATATAAATTGAAAAAACAACAGGAGGAAAGTACTATATATAGAATTTGGAATCCTAAAACTAAGGTATTAGAGACTGAATTGGCGAGGATTCAGGAAAGTTTTGAAACTTCCTACAGAGATCTATATTCCCAACCTAAGGCCTCGGACGAAAATCCCATTAAGCCCTTCCTTGGCTTCCTGGATTTACCAGTGCTTCCAGACTTCCATAATGTGAACTTGATAAGGCAAATTTCAGCAGAATAAATTGATGCTGCCATCTCTAGGATGAAATCAGGAAAGGCAGTTCCTTGATGGATATGATTCCCATTGGTACCGATGCCAAAGGCAGAAACTAATTCCACTATTAGTAAGAACATTTAATCTTGTATTACAGGAGGGGGTAATTCCACCTTCCTGGAGAGAGGCAACAATTTCAGTTATCCCAAAAGAGGGGAAAGACAAACAGGAGTGTGGAAGCTATCGACCAATCAATGCACTTAATTTGGATTAGTGTTGTCACGATACCAACATTTTGACTTCAATATTATACCTGCATAAAATACCTTGATACCGGTACTGAAACGGTTCCTCAACAAAACTCAACAAAAAAATAAAAATGGCTTCACACATATCATAAATAAATATTATGAAATCAACACTTTAAATATATGTCACTTATCTTTTATTACTGTATGAATGAATCCTTATTTTCTTTTATTACCTATTATAGTTATCTTATTGGTGAATAATTTGTCAAAAATAACACACGTGTGACCAATTAATAGTATAGATGTTAAATTTTGTTTGTTTAAAAAAAAAAATAAAAAAAAATAACTCTTTGACTGCCATGGACGTTAAAAGACGTCAAGTAAAAACCTACGGAGGGCCGCCAATGACGTCATCCAATTATTATTATTGTTTTTTTTAAACGGGTGGAGGAAAGCCTTGGCCAGCTGTGGTGAAAGTTTCAAGCAGATCTAGTTAGCCTAATGACTATTTTTGGCCCCTAGATGGCAGCAATGACTCTCTTTTGACAAGATTGGGTAGGCGTCAGTAGAAGACGTGAGGCAGAGCTAGAGGGGACAATGGCTGGGGAAGGGAAGAGAAGAGAACATGGCGACCGGTTTGCAAGCAGCTTACGCTCGAGCATCGACCGCGAAAAGCATCGACCAACGCTAAAGAGCACATTGATGACGACGATGATCATCATCGATGATGATGATGGTGACTCCGAGGTTGGAAGCATTGACGCGGCAGTAGAAGACGTGAGACGGAGCTAGATGGCCGAGGAAGCTAACAATGGCGACCGGTTGCAAGCAGCTCACACTTGGGAATTTATTTCAAAGACGAAAGGCATCGACCAACGCTAAAGAGCACATTGATGACGACGATGATCATCATCGATGATGATGATGGTGACTCCGAGGTTGACGCTGAAGTTGGAAGCGTTGACGCGGCGGCTATGACGACGTCATAAAGGTTCACCGGCTAGCTATGCTAACACCGGAAAACGCGGAGCACAACCGAGCACTTCTGCACAGGCGGACGTTCAATCGGAATTAGAGGTGTAGCTTTAGACTGGATACGAAGCTATTTATCTTCAAGATATCAATATGTGACAATCGGAGGGAGCATGTCAAATAGACTCGAAGTCACATGTGGTGTACCCCAGGGCTCAGTTTTGGGTCCTAAAATGTTTATACTATACAAAAATGACATATGCAAGGTCTCTAGTGTCTTAAAAATAGTACTCTTTATTGATGATACAAATATTTTCTGTACAGGTGAGGATTTAAACAAGATGGCCCAAAGTGTAAATGAATAATTGTACAAGCTGCAACATCTTAATCTTAACAGGACAAAATGTATGTTATTTGGTAAAAAAAAAAAGGACTTAAAGAAACGATAAACGTTAAAGTCAGCAATGTGAATATCGAACGTGTTAGAGAACACAAGGTATTGGGAATAATAATCGATGACTTGTTAACATGGAATACTCATATAAGTCAACTAAAAAAAACTAGCTAGAAGTACATCTATTCTATTTAGAGCCCAAAATATGTTAAATCAGAGGGCCCTTCAAATAATTTATTGCGCGCTGATCCTGCCTTACTTGACCTATTGTGCTGAAATTTGGGGGAATACGTATATAAGCCGCCTATATCCCTTCATGGTACTCCAGAAAAAAGCTGTAAGAATCATACACAACGCTCCTTACAATGCACATACACCCAATTTATTTTTTAAATCTAAATTATTGAAATTATATGATTTAATAAACTTTAGGACTGTGCAATGTATGAAGCGTAAAAAAAACTGCCTCCCTTATAACTTGCAAATTCGCTTCCAGGCCAGGGAATCAAATTATGATTTGAAAGGGAAACATGTATTCGTACAAAGTTATTTCAGAACAACACTAACATCATGGAATAACTTAGATTTTGGAGTAACGAACACAGGGACATTGGCTAGCTTTAGAAAAAAAAGTATAAATAACTTATTTTTAACAGATCCGCTGATGAAAATCGATAATTCTGGATATGATGACATTTGCACACAAGGTCAAAATCTGTGTGAAAACCCTGAACTGTAAATAAGGCTTGGTGTTCCAAAAAAAAAAAAAAGTAAACAGAGCTGAATCTGTTATCTTTGCTCAAGGACTTGGTAGCTGTTACGTCTTTGAAAAGCAACTACCAGTCTGTCCCCACTGATTGCTGAAATACAACATGGAACTAGTGAACTGGTCTTTAACTCTTTCACTGCCATGGACATTAAAGACGTCAAGTAAAAACCTATGGAGGGCCGCCAATGACGTTAAAAGACGTCATCAAATTGTTTTATTTTTATTTTTTAAACGGGTGGAGGAAAGCCTTGGCCAGCTGTGGTCCACCCATCAAGAGGTGGGACACCACGCTGAACCAAAGCATGCTAGGAAGTGCAAGGCTTCACTCTCACTTCATAAACTATTAGTGTGGCTTGGCAGTGGACATATCGTTTGCTTCCACACAAGGAAATGCATTTAGCATGAATGTTAAGAGCGAGTGGCTGACTTCAGAACGCTGATGTGTTCAAGTGCACCATGGAAAATTGCCAACTCTTTTACTCACGCCCAGTCACAACTCAGAAAGACTTGTTTGTAACGAGGCATGCAGGTATTTGATCTTTTTAGTATTTAGTTTTTTAACACAACCAAGCCATTGAGAGGGGCTTAAGAACATTCTAGGTAGGCTTGAGCCTCCCTAAAATAGGCCTAACGACTAGTGGTGGGCGGAACGATCCGAATATCATTATCATCGTTACCAAGTCAGTATCGATATCGATACTGGCACTATAATATCGATCTATTAGTTTAATTTTAGTTTGGCTCTTTTATGCAATGCTGCAGTCTGGTCTAGGGCTGCCAAGACAATATTAACTCATTCACTCCCAACCGTTATCAATGAAGCAACCCCCTTCGCAGCGGGCTGTTTTACTGGATTTTGACTGATTGTGCAAGGCCCACAGAATATTGTGTTCTATTGCAATAGAAGCATTAGAATATAGCCATGTTTCATCATTATTCACAAATCTGTTTAAAGGGATTACATCACTCATTCAATTTGGTTCAGCAGTGCATAAGTTCTACTTGCAGTTTAAACAAATGTCAGCCACAATCTATTCTGGGATTTTTAGACGGCCGATTGTCATTGCACTTGGGAATTGCAAATGTGAAGGATAATTGATTGCTTTGAATTTATCTATCCATCCATCCATTTACTACCAGTCGTCCGGGGTCGGGTCGCGGGAGCAGCAGCTTTAGGAGGGAAGCCCAGACTTCCCTGTCCCCAGCCACTTCAACCAGATCTTCCGACGGGATCCCAAGGCATTCCCAGGTCATTCGAGAGACAGTCTCTCCAGCGTGTCCTGGGTCATCCCTGGGGCCTCCCGCCGGTGGGACATGCCCGGAACACCTCTCCAGGGAGCCGTCCAGGAGGCATCCGAACCAGATGCCTGAGCCACCTCAACTGGCTCCTCTCCACGCGGAGGAGCAGCGGCTTGACACATCGCCACCTCGTTGACGTGACTTTGTGATGCTAACATGCGCTCGACGAGACGCCGTGCACATTGCTATCGCTCAGTTGCCTAAACGTACACATTTGTGTTATTCATGTCTACAAGCAATCACTGTATTTTCTCGCGCCTCTGATTGACCAATCATAGACATTCTTGGCAAAATAACGCTTGCAGGAGGGTTGCCGGTCACGGCGAAATAACCACTGCCTAAACATTCGCAGGGGAAAAACATTTTTCAACAATACACTTGCCTGCGATGTACAAAGCATGACGCCACAAACTGGCTGTTACCGTATCATTGGTAAAAAAAAAAAAAAATTGCCTTTACAACATGAGGATCAACCACACAGGTGAAAATAATGGTCTTTCTTGACTCATTAAATTTGTCACTGACTTCTGAAGGTTTGTGTTTTCTTTGTATTTGCTAAGTAAATGTGCTTTATATGCTTTAAGCAGTTATGTTACAATTAGATCTTGCAGGATTCCATTACGGTTGCTATATTTGATATTTCTTTACATTTCAATTAGTGTTGTCATGATACCAAAAATTTACTGCTAATGATACTATACCTGCATAAAATACCTCAGTACCGGTACTGAAACGGTACCTCGCCAAAAATCTAAAACATCAGCAAAAGCAACTAAATTATTTTAATTTTTTATTAATTCAAAATATTATGATGTATACATGTTAATTTATGTGAATACTGTATATGTTTATGTATATACTGTATATATTTATGTATATACTGTATGTGCTTTTACAGTGCATGCCATATTCTTGATGTACTGACTGCATTTGATGTCATCTGTTTTAAATATTGGTAATACAGTGGCACTCCTATGACTCAATGTAACGTTGCTTGAGTGTGCGGGCATGTCTCTGCTCTTCTCCTTTACGCTCCCAATTAGTCAAATGCGTTATCAAATACTACAAACTGGGAACAAAATAATTCACACTCGACTTGGGAAGTGTCAAAAAATGTGTCACAAACTGTCGCTCTGTCAGTCATCTGATCTTTTTCTAATTGCTAATGTTGTTTTATGTTTTATATTTGTTGTTGCATGATAATCTTTAACATTTTGTTTATTTAGGATGAAAATAAAGTGATGAAGGAATTTTTGGGGTATTTGTAGTTTCTGGACAGTATATGATAAAATATTTGTTTGTTTCTTTGTTTAAGTTTCTTTTCCTATGATCACTATGTGCACTTCGTTTAAGAAAGTAAAAATATATATTTTGTTATGGTTGTAATGTTTCTGGAGGAAAAAAACATTGAAAAAGTATTTTCTATTTATCAAGAAACTCCTGTCCTAATTTTGTCCTTTGTTTAAAAAGGAAACAACACAAAAACACCTAAAGGTTGAAAATTGATTGTGAATAAGCAATTCGATGATACACAGGGTTTTTCCTATGTAGAAAATTTGTAGGCGGTTCCCACCACCTAATTTGCTTGCCGCCTCCAGCCTTAGTGACTGATATCGCTTAACACAGCCGTGTCAGCTGTGTTGATTAAGCTTGGCAGCAACATATTTTAACTGCAGTTGTAGCGTTGCATCATTATGGAGGCGCTATATCAACAGCAGTGCACAGGAAAGACCTGAAGTAAAGTTTTTTTTAAACTTTATTGTACCGAAGAAGAAACAGATCACGGAGCAATCGTTGCACACGGCCACTTCCTGGTTGTGAGGCAGAGGACCGATGGCTCCAGCCACCAACAAGATAAAGAAGATAAAAACACAGTATATACAATAAACATAATAGTGTTTTACAACAACGCTGAACTATATTTACAATTTAATATGTACTATTATACTATTATTATATCATATTGGTCCGTTGTGGTAAAGAAGGAGCTGAGCCGAAAGCCAAAGCTCTCGATTTACCGGTCGATCTATGTTCCTGCCTTCACCTATGGTCACGAGCTGTGGGTCGTGACCGAAAGAACAAGATCCCGGATACAAGCGGCTGAAATGAATTTCCTCCGCAGGGTAGCCGGGCTCTCCCTTAGAGATAGGGTGAGAAACTCTGTCATGACTCAGTGTTGAGCCGCTACTCCTCCGCATTGAGAGGAACCAGTTGAGGTGGATCGGGCATCTGGTTCGGATGCCTCCTGGACGCCTCCCTGGGGAGGTGTTCCGGGTATGTCCCACCGGCGGGAGGCCCCGGAGACGACCCAGGACACGCTGGAGAGACTACGTCTCTTGGCTGGCCTGGGAACGCCTTGGTATCCCGTCGGAGGAGCTGGCTGAAGTGGCTGGGGAGAGGGAAGTCTGGGCTTCCCTGCTAAAGCTGCTGCCCCCGCGACCCGACCCCGGATAAGCGGTAGATGATGGATGAATATGTACTAGTGGATGCATTTTTAATGATTGTAGTAAAAAAATAAAAAAATAATAATAATAAATAGCGGGTCACAGGACAACACCCGGCCATCCACTTAAATAAGCTTTCAGCCAGCCGCAGCACAAAATCAGTGCTTGCCCTAATAATAATAATGATAATAATTAAAAAACTGAGTGTGGCGCCATACTGTCAGCCGTAACCACGACAACAAGGCGTAGCCACGGACTTTTAAGTACAGTCCGTCTGAGTCGCTTTGTGGCTGCCGGACTGTTGTAAACCACAGAACTGCTAAACCCCCATAGTTGCTTTTTTTGTTGTTGACCCACTTCTGCTCAACACTTAGAATCAAAAGACTTCTCTTATTGAAGCTACGCTAGCATAATTATGATGCCGCAAAAAAAAAAAAAAATTGTGACCATCACACGGGCCTGTTTGTTAGCCTCATGTTGCTATCTTCAGCTAGCCCATCCAATAATACACGGGCAACAAATGCGTGCTAAAGATGAGTAGTAGCTAGTCTGAGGACAAAGGGGATGCGGCATCCCAAGTCACGTTCAAGTGGTGAGTGATATACAGTATTTTTAATCTGGCAAACTATGTCTTCACACGATCAGTGGCACCATTTGAGGACGGCAATAAGTAAACAATGATGAGGTTTCCCTCATCCAACACAAGCTGATTCCAATCAGCAGGATCGTTATCAGACTTATGCAGAGCTTGCTGATGAGCTGATCATATATCAGCTGTGTTGGAGAACGGAAACATCCAAAACCTGCAGGACTGCGGCCCTCCAGGACCGGAGTTTGACACCCATGCTTTAAAATAAGATGGTATTGGCACCGAAACCTGGTATCAGTAGTCTCCCATGATAGTCAGGATGGTACCACATCTGCTTCAATTTCAGCCAGGAAAAACCCTGATACAGCTACCTTAATTTAAAAAAAAAAATTATATACCATAATTTTCCAAAAGTATCAGTATCGGCGATATTGGACCTGTATTTACTTGGTATCGGATCAATACCAAAATTTGCAGTATCGCACATATAACAACGCCATTGGGGGCAATGTACAGGTATTAAGTTAGTAATGGGTTAATTTCATACATTTATTTTCTTCGTCATTTTACAGAACAATTTCCAAGTTTTCTTGATCAAAGTGGATACTTTGCCGTGACTGACAATTCGCCACCTAGTGCCATTTTGCCATGAATCGCATGAGAACTGTAAGTAAACACTGCGACAGTGAATATGTGCGAGCTCTTGGAAGAATGGTTTTAGGTGGTCACCCCGGAAGCGTGAGATCATGGGTTCGAATCCTGCACTGTACATTTCTAGTTTTTTGTTGTTGTTTATTTTTTCCCCCAACTACAATTTCTTGACAACAGCATTTATGCCCTGAGGATTATGCAGCCATTCCCACACCATGTTTATACTCGGGCTGCCCGCCCAAAAAGTTTTCTAGAAAATTTACCGTGTTTTCAAGACTATAAGGCACACTTAAAAGACTTAAGAGTTCCGGAGACATTTTCCTTCAAGACATCCTCAAGGCAAATTTTGCTGTGCCAACGTGCGTTTCTGATTGGTGGGCTGGTTCACGCTTGCTGTTAGTTGGCTGCTGGCTTGTATTTAAGGTACAGCGGCAGACGGAGGGGAGAAAGCAGAAGAGAGTTGCAGTTGTATGTACTCGAACGTGGAGATGGAACGAGAAAGTGAATAAAAAGAGAAAATAAAACGCCAAATTGCAGTGTGACCTCCTGTCTCCTGTACTTCATTTTGTCTACCGCGTTTGGACCCCACCTTTTTGGCAACGAGCAGCCGCCGGGCGCTATCCGCGGAGACGATTCGAACACCGGCCGAGACCGAGCAGGAACGGATAACAAAATACTGCCAGTATATTTGCATTGCGCAAAACATCGGTTTGAAACTTCGGGAAATGGCATCAGCTAAGAGACATGCTTACGAGGCACAGTTTAAACCGCAAGCTATCAGTTACGCGGTTGAACATGGGAATAGAGCAGTCGCAAGATAATTCAACATCAATGAATCCATGGTTCAAAAGGGGAAGAAGCAAAAAAACGAAGTTGGGGCTTGCCATCATTCCGGGGGGATTAACAAAGGAACTCCAACTGGTCATTGAAACTGGGCTTTGCAAGTAAAGTTGCGAGAAGCATGGGAGCGTTCAATGAGAGAAGGCGAACACACTCCACCAAAACAAACTGGGAGGCAACCCCGGCTTGACAAGGTACGCCACGGTATGTGAATGGATTGTGGACATCTGGGTTAAAGTGTCTGATGTTTTTCATTGTTTTGCTTTCTTCTCTGTAAAGTAGGCTTATTAATTTCGGCCAGAATTATCTCATAATATTTTCTCTTTAACCACCGCAAAGCACTATGCTCGCAGTCTGTGCTTTGGGATTGTGTATTCATGTCAAATACGACCCGGATGCAGTTTTTTTTCCCACCTATAACCCCTTTATGACCACCTTATTTTATTTGTGTTATTATTTTAATACAAAATAAGTGCAAAAAAATATGGAGTCACAACAACATTTTTACTCTGAAAATTCACTAGAATGCACGATATGAAGTGCAAAATGAGACAATTTTTTCCCGGAAAGGAAAAGCCCATGATTGACCGACCGACATCCGTTTACATTACATTTCAAATCTGTGGAAAATACTGTTATGGTTAGGCTGGTAATGCCTACAACAGCCTATGCTATTATGATTAAGCAGGTAATGCCAATAACAGCCTAAGCACTGAAGGTTAAGGACATGTAGGGCAGAAGCGATGCAGGAACCACGCTCAGTGCATGGCTCGATGATTGACCAATCATGGTCGCTAGCAGGAGAGTTGCCAGTCACGGCCAAATATCCACTGCCTTTTTCAGTTATTAACAGTCCATGGTTATTGGCGATTGAACTCCGTGCTGGAAGTATTCTTCATGTTATGCGACAGGCTGAAGAAGCATGTTAGCTAGCGCAACGGAATGATAGATACACAAGTCTAACTAAGGCCCGACTGTCTAAACATACCCTAAACATAGCTGAGTTCCTCGTGGGAGTAAAGAGCTGGCGCCTAAAATAAGTGACACAATGTCCCATCTAATCCATATTTTTCAAATAATTTGACAGACTAAATCACGAGTTTCGCGACTATAATTTCAGATGCGGAGTCCAAATTAAATCCTAGAACCAATAGCCTTCACATTGACTAGCTGCTACGTAGCTCACTCACCAAAGACGGCACTATTGTATCCAACCAGTCTTTGTATTCTTCTCTGCGTTGTTACGCATTCCCGTTCAGAGCGCGTAGACGTATACGAACAGATCACAAAGCTAAAAAATAATTTAGCATCGTGACTTCATCATTATGTGCGATTCTCAGAAGCACAGGATGAGAGAAACATTATTATGTATACCACACTCGGTTCTCGGAAGGATACGCCCCGCTGCAATATGATTGGTTGCTGCATACAGGCAGGACAGTGGCTGCCTGTGTCCAAACAAGGCTGGGTCCTCTAGTGATTGGATGTAAAATGTCGAGGCTGTGGAGCGTGTATCGAGTAAGCCACGAAAAAAAAAATCTGAAGCGTGTATCGAGATTCCGAGAGGCATACACGTCACGATTTTCTTTTGTGATGAAAATAAAATAAAATTTATGACGGGTAAGAATTAAAAAGACAAAATATACTATATAACGTATTTAGGAAAAGAGTGTTGCGATGCAATAAGTAAATGATAGTTAAGTGACAGGAACTGATAGCACAAAAAAAAATTACATCGGAAGTTCATATGCGATTTTATTTTGGAAAGAACCCCGTGCATTTCCTGTTCTAACAGTGGAGCCCGGACCCGACCTCACAATGCAGCCAGTTTTTTTTTAACCAGCTTTATTGAACCAAGTATTTATTAGTACAGTGGTTCTCAACCCTGGTACTCGAGTACCCCTATCCAGCCTGTTTTCCATGTCTCCCACAAGCAAACGATCAGCTAATCAGTAAACTGTGCATGAAGCCTGATAACGAACTTCAGCTGTGTTGGTTGGGGAGACATTGAAAACAAGCTGGATAGGGCAGGCTACTCGAGGACCGGGGCTGAGTAACAGTGTATTAGTATACTAGTGTACAACATAAAGGAAACAAATCAAAACCATCAAAAAAAATAAAACAAAACAAAAACCACGATAATCCAAATAAAAATGTTTAAAAATATATATTTTTTACAAATATAGTTTTTAGAGCCGTTCTGTTATGAAAGTCATTTATTAGTCTAATACAGGTGATAGTATCAATGTGAAAGTTGGGTTTTTGATTTTCATATTTGCATTTATGAAAAAAATATTTTGCCCTAAGTATTAGGTTATAACAAATAAGTAATGAAAAAATATATATTCATTAACGCGCTTCCTAAAAAAAATATATATATATTTTTTTCATTTTAACAATAACACATCTACTAAAATCTTTCTAGAATATGTGAGTGTGTGCACAGATCCAGAAGAGATGTTTAATTGTCTCTAGGTGGTTTTCACAAAAAGAGCAACTTGCTTCAATGTCCCTTTTGAACTTGGTCATATAATGGTTGGCTGGATAATATTTATGTAATATTTTAAAGGTCACTTCCTTCACCTTCTTTGTAAGCAAATACTGATTTGGAATAGACCAGACCTTTTTCCAATTAATGTCCGTGACAAAACGGTTCCAAAATGACACAACATATGAAATAGTGACAATATTCTCTTGAGCACAGATTTTCTTATTACCGTCTTTACGTTGAGTCAAGCAGAGATTACCAATATCTGTCTCTAAAATATTGGAGAGAGAAAGAGGACAGGACTATTTTTAACTTTAAATAAGACATGAGTTATCCATTGCCAAGCCAGAAGCACCTGTTTCTCTACCTAATCAGAAAAATAAAGTAATTTGTTTTTGTATAAAAAGTCTTTGTGTTCCATATTATATATTTATGTCGTGAAAAATAGTTTTACAGGAACTTTGTCCGCATTGTAATTGTAACTTAAAATAAAATTTAAACCACCAAATTTAGCAAAAACATAGTGAGGAATAAAGTTCCAGATTGAAACAGGATTTATTTTTTTAGTGTTTAACCCAATTAACTTTAAAGTTATTATGTAATGTAGTAAAGTCCAATATATTGAGACCTCCAGACTCATAGCTGTTCTCTTTTTGATGTTAATGTGCGCGGTTCTTCCAAAGGAAGTTAAAAAGCATGTGATCGATATCCTTACAAATTTTGTTATCTACATGGAGTGAGAGAGCATATCAAGCAAGATAAGCTTTCTGCATTGGAAAGTAAAACTCTCCCTTTCAAAGATAAAATTTATCTTACTTACCATTAATTTCTTTTAATGCACCACATACGCTCATTGACATGCCTGGGAGGCGGGTGGATCGGAGCATGGGGATATCATTTCCCTCTGCTCCGGTTCACCTGCTCCCAATTTTAATGCACCACACACACACACTTATGTATATACATGGGTGGGGTCACACTCAAGGTTTAGGGGTAGAGTTCGCCAGTCGGCGAGCTGGCGAACTCAGTAACAGGGTTAGTTTTCACTTAGAACGTTGGGGTGACAACCGGGGCCTCTCCCCGCTGGGCCTGGGGTTCGGGGGTGCCGCCCGTCCTCCGGTGCCCCCATCTCCCCTTCTGCCCCCGGTGTTCCGTCCCTCCACGTGGTGGGGGGTGGGGTGGGCGCGGATGCCCTCTCCGCTCCGCTGCCCGGCCCCTCTTCGGCGTCGGTGCCTGGGTGCGGGGTGTTTCCGGGATCTGGGGATCGGGGGCTGGGGGGCTGCCGGTTGGTGGGGGTGGGGGCGGCTTGGTTGGGAAAGGTGGTCGTGGTGGGGTGTCTGGGGGTTTAGGGGCCTGGGGGCGGCTGGGGCTGGCTTGGGGTGGATGGCGGGGGTGGATGGGGGGCGGGGGCTGTGGACCGGTGGGGTGCCTGGCGGGCCTGCAGTGCCCCGTCCTGCTGCGTTGGGTTGGGGGTGCGGGCCGTGTTGGGGTGGGGGGCGCTCCTGCTCCTGGGTTTGCTCTCCGGCCGGTGGCCCCTGGGGGTGTTGCGCTTGCTCTGTCCTGGCAGGGGTCGACGGCTCCCCTCTTTGGTGGAGATTTTCATGCATGCCAGATCCACCACACCAGCATCTACCGAAGCTCAGACACAGTCTGCTTCTTCCTCGGGTCGTTAAATCGGTGGAGGCTGGTGTCTGTGGATCTCGCTCTGCTTCGTCTGTCCTTCCTACCTTTCCTCAGTCTCTCCTTTGGGCCCTTGAGGTCTCCCTGATTTGTTGGAATTCAGATGTCTCTGGGGTTGGTGAAGGACTCTGGTTGGTGGCCTGGTGGGTGATGTCTGGTGCTGGACTTCCCTTTCCTTTCTTTTCTTTGGTCCTTCTTCGGGTCTCCTGACGGCCCCACGACTCTGGCTAGATTCTGAAGTGTTTCGGTTTAGGTGAACGGTATGGGATTTTTTAATAGGTTTTAGGTGCACTAATGAATACACGCACGCACGCACACACACACACACACACACATACAAAAAAAAGAAAAAAGAAAAAAGGAGAGCAATGATGATGACATGTCAAATGAACAATACTGAGCTCTCCAGAAAAAAAAAAAAGATTAAATTTATTTGCAGCCATTTATTTTACTTAGTTTGTGTTTTCTTAATCTATGGAAGGAAATTAGCAAGCATTCTTGTTGTGTCATCTTTACAAACGACAAGGTCTAAATAAATTGCTTTCATTTGGATCTGAATGTTACAAATACTGGTTTTAATACATTCCTTAACAGATAAGAGGTGGCATTTTGAGGCTTTTGAGTATTCTTTTTTTTTTTTTTTTTTTCTGGAGAGCTCAGTATTGTTCATTTGGTAATTTTGCCGATTTGACATGTCATCATCATTGCTCTCTTTTTGTTTTGTTTTTGTATGTGGGTGAGTATGTGTATGTGTGTGTGTGTGTGCGTGTGTGTGTGCGTGCGTGCGTGCGTGCGAGTGTGTGTGTGTATTCATTAGTTCACCGAAAACCTATTAAAAAATCCCATACCGTTCACCTAAACCGAACACTTCCAGCCAGAGTCGTGAGGCCGTCAGGAGACCCGAGGAAGGACCAAAGAAAAGAAAGGAAAGTGAAATCCAGTACCGACCAGACACCACCCACCAGGCCACCAACCAGAGTCCTTCACCAACCCCAGAGACATCTAAATTCCAACAAATTAGGGAGACCTCAAGAGACCAAAGGAGAGACTAAGGAAAGGAAGAAAGGACAGACGAAGCAGAGTGAGATCCACAGACACCAGCCTCCACCGATTCAATGACCTGAGGAAGAAGCAGATTGTGTCTGAGTTTCGATAGATGCTGGTGTGGTTGATCTGGCATGCATGAAAATCTCCACCAAAGAGGGGAGCCGTCGACCCCTGCCAGGACAGAGCAAGCGCAACACCTCAGGGCCCCCCCAGGCCGCGGCAGTGCCAAAGGACGACCCCCGGGCCTCGCAGGGGCCACCAGCCGGAGAGCAAACCCAGGAGCAGGAGCGCCCCCCACTCCAACACGGCCCGCGCCCCCAACCCATGCAGCAGGACGGGGCACTGCAGGCCCGCTAGGCACCCCATTGCAGACCCGCCAGGCACCCCACCGGTCCACAACCCCCGCTCCCCCCATTAATGTAGCCGCAAGGAGGAAAAAGCCTTGGGACATCATGAGTCGGTGGGGAGAAAACTTCGTAGACCTCCTCAATTCCACTGACACGTCTTTGTTTGAGGAAGCAGAGCTGGGGACACTGACGTGGGCTCAACTGTCTCTGGGGTGGAAGGGATCCCGTCGGAGGAACTGGTTGAAATGGCTGGGGAGAGGGAAGTCTGGGCTTCCCTACTAAAGCTGCTGCCCCCACGACCCGACCCTGGATAAGCGGTAGATGATGGATTGATGGATGGATGAATGGATGGATATTTGATTCTCTTTCAATTATTGAGTCAATTGATTATTCATTTAATAATAAACAATTATCGATTTAATAATTAATTGAACCGATTTTCCTTACAAGGTCAATGTGTCATAAAGCAAGCGAAGTCCATCATTTTCAATTCTCAAAATTACAGAGAAAAAAATCCCTTTGAGGAATTAATAATGTAATCAAAAGTTAATCAATTGTTACTTGGGGGGTGAAAGCATCAAAGAATGCTGTTGAGGGTGGCACATCGGTCTGTCACGCTGTTGTGACGCAGTGCTTAGAGCAGGGGTGTCCCGCAAAGGTGCTCTTGTAAAGTAAAAACATTTGTAATGTCGGATTAATTAATCTGACGGCCAAAATCAAAACAAATTTGTTATTTCACAAGCAATGTAATTTGTATATGGAATTGAAGTGGATGTCATTATTTTACACACAACCTCAAGTTATGGTTTGTTGAAAAAGAAACAAAAAGCAAAATAAAAACATAGACCAACGTAAATCAAACATGCCACACATTCAGCTACTGGTAACGAGGGCTGAGCAGATCAATCCTACTATCGATAGCATCGATACTAACGTGGGTATCGGTATTGGCTTGATACCAGAGCGCCAGTATCAATATTTTACATTGATTTATTTTGGTTTCTCATGGGTCCCTCGCGCAATCCCTTTGTAGCACACGCGCATGTGCCGGCCTGCCAATGACAGTGGTGGGCGGCACTGGCGGTACCAAACAATTATTTTCACAGTGAATGACAATGAGTCATATTATGCTTTGTTTGGGCTTTTCCAACTACTAGTTGAGCTAGGTATTACACAGCATGTAAGTATCGTTTATGTAATGTGACTAGACTACAGGAACTTCGGTGGCTGACAATTCTTTGAGTGCAAAGAGTGACACGAACTAGGAATATGAAGATTATTTAGTCCATGGACCAGAGCAGATACCAGTACCACCTGGGTGGGCAAATTCTATTTTTTTGTCTTTTTTTTTTATATATACCTATACATCCCTAGTTTATGGTTTGATATGATAGACCTCTCATACTGGTAGCTTTTTAATGGTTATGACCTCTCATGATCAGTGGTTGATAATGTTGTGTTTGGTATCATTTTTAAGGGCATATTCTAATTCAATCAGTACATCTATTCATTTAAGCCAATTTGTGAAGCTCTTTGTCAAATATATAGGTCACTGGAGCTAGTCAAACTTTAAGGAACAGACATTTTTTTTCACTATTTAAACTATACCCTTTATTTAAGCAATGTGGCATCAAGGAACATGATAGACAAAAAATACATAACTGAAATATTCACCAGAGTCCAAGGATTCAGGAATTGTGGACTTTATTCATACTGTGTCATTGCTAGACATGATTTCATACCTTAAATGAAAAGGAGGATTTTGACCGAGATATGAAGCCTTACTCTATGCAGGCTATTTGGGTGCATTTGGACAGTGGTGGTCATCAAACTTATTTCTAGTTCATGGTTTGACTGATATTTCACGGACCGGCAACTATCTGTCGGCTCCTAGCGCTTGTCAGCCGTGTGAAAGTACAAGAAAACATGTAACTTTAGTGTTTACATGATTAGAAGATTGCATCAATTCTATATCTGCCTCGTAAAATCCATCTGCCTTGTTGAGTTGGAGATCTGACTACAGGAAGAGGTTTGATTAAAAAAAAAAAATTGAGATTTTTGCCGTGGCTTAAGTGGATGGGAAGGATCGTGGTCTTTATTAAACTGAGGTGAACGTGTCCCCCGCGTCCTCAGTGCACTCTATGATCTTGGCTTTTGTTTACTGTGAGTGAGACGGATTGACCAACTTTCTGACGGCAGGCGCAGCGGCGAGCGACCTGGCTTCGAATGTCTTCAAATAAAAGCGTGTCTCGTAGTATGACGTCATCTATAGGGATCTCGTGACCAAAGATATCGTAATAATTTAATTTATGTGAATTCTGTTGTTGAATTTTTGTTTTAAAAGGCAGCAAAATGACTTTCACACACACCATAAAAAAAAGGACAAAGGGGCACTTTGGGCATCAGTGACATAAGGGCATGTGTCCGGACACCCACATAGCCCCCCTCTTTCTACTCATGCCTGATTAATAACTAACTAAATCTAACTAAAACCAAACCCAAATCATGACATTTTAGGGTTGCAACTCTTGCAACTCTTCTTCTTCTTTACTTTTTGGCTATTCCCTTCAGGGGTCGCCACAGTGAATCAATTGCCTCCGACTTACCCTGTCCTCTGCATCCTCTGCTCTCACACCAACTACCTTCATGTTCTCTTTAAGTACATCCATAAACCTCTTTGGTCTTCCTCTAGACCTCCTGCCTGGTATTTGGAAACTCAGCATCCTTCTACCAATATACTCACTATCTCTCTTCTGGACATGTCCAAACCATCTCAGTCTGGCCTCTCTGACTTTATCTCCAAAGCCTCTAACATGTGCTGTCCCTCTGATGTACTCATTCCTGATTCTATCCATCCTGGTCACTCCCAAAGAGAACCTCAGGATCTTCATCTCTGCCACCTCCAGCTCTGCCTCTTGTCTTTTCCTCAGTGGCACTGTTTCCAGACCAAACAACATCGCTGGTCTCACCACAGTTTTATAAACCTTTCCTTTCATTTTAACTGAAACGCTTCCATAACACATCACACCTTACACTTTTCTCCACCCGGTTTAGCCTGCCTGCATACGCTTCTTCACTTCTTTTCCACCCTCTCCATTGCTCTGGACTGTTGACACTAAATACATAAATTCCTCCAATTTCTTGGTCTCTTCTCCCTGTAACCTCAATCTTCCACTTGGGTCTTCTACTGACTCCTACCCGATCTTGTCCAAAGAGAGTCATCGCTGCCATCTAGTGCCCATAAATAGTCATTATACTAACTCGATCTGCTTGATACTTTCCTTCACCCGTTTCCCACCAAAAAAACATAGTTAACGTCTTTTAACGTTTTAGGCGGTACTCATTTGGATTTTACTAAACGTTATTAAATGTTTTTGGCGGTCAAAGAGTTCAAATGGAGTGTGGCAAAGTCGAAACCTGTTTTGTGGTCAGACGAATCACGATTCGAAGTTCTTTGTGGAAAACTGGGGCGCTATATCATACCGACTAAAGAGGACAAGTACAACCCAAGTTGTTATCAGCACTCAGTTTATAAGCCTGCATCTGTGATCGTATAGGGTTGCATGAGTGCGTGTGGCATGGGCAGCTTCCACATCTGGAAAGGCATCGTCAATGCAGAAAAGTATATTCAGATTCGAGAACAACATATGCTCCCATCCAGGCATCATCACTTTCAGAGAAGATCTTACATTTCTCAACACGATAATGCCAGACCACATGTAGCACCAATTACAACAGCATGGCTGCGCAGGAAAAGGATCCGGGTATGCAAATGGCCAGCCGGCAGTTCACTTCTTTCACTTGTAGAGCACATTTGGCGCATCATTAAGGGGAAGGTGCAACAAAGAAAGTTAAACAGTTAGAGAGACGCGTGTTAGACAAGAATGGGACAGCATTCCTATTTCTAAACTTGAGAAACTTGTCTCCTCGATCCCCAGATGTTTGCAGACTGTTGTAAGAAGAAGAGGGGATGCCTCACAGTGGTGAAAATGGCCATGTCCCAACTTTTTTTTTAGATTTGTTGACACGATGGAATTTAAAATCAACATAGTTTTCCCTTAAATTGATACATTTTCTCAGTTTAAACTTTTGACCTGTTTTCTATGTTCTATTCTGAATAAAATATTATAATATATTTATATAATATAATAATATAATATAATATATATATAATAATATATATAATATAATTGCATTCCGTTTTTATTTACAATTTGTATACAGAGAAGGCATTTGGATGCTACAACTACCATGCATCCCCTTGGTGTTTTGTTTTTGTCAAGCTAAACTAAACTGTGCTCGGTCCCTATCCTGCCCTAATACAAACCCAATTCGATGCAGTGCACCATTAACACGGTGCACTGCTTTCCTCTCCTGAGATGCCGGATGGTGAACCAGAATTTCTTCAAAACCGTCCGGAAGTTGTTTCCCATGGCCTCAACGAACTCCTCCCACGATGGCTGAAGCTGTATTCCGCTTGGACAGACAGTACCCGTCAGCTGCCTCCAGAGTCCCACAGGCCAAAAAGGCCCGATAGAATTTCTTCAGCTTGACGGCATCCCTTACTGCTGGTGTTTACTAGCGGGTTCGAGGATTGCCGCCATGACAGGCACCAACCACCTTACGGCCACAGGTCCGATCAGCCGCCTCAACAATGGAACATAGTCCACTCGGACTCAATGTCCACCGGCTCCCCTGGGACAAGGGAGAAGTTCTGCCGGAGGTGGGTGTTGAAACTCTTTCTGACAGGGGATTCTGCCAGACGTTCCCAGCAGACCCTCACAATACGTTTGGGTCTGTCAGGTCGGACCAGCATCTTACCTCGCCATCGGAGCCAACACACCACCAGGTGGTGATCAGTTGACAGCTCCGCCCCTCTCTTCACCCGAGTGTCCAACACATGCGGCCGCAAATCCGATGACAAGACTACAAAGATCATACTTTTAATATGTTTAGAATTTTATTTCATGAAACCATCACAGTAATTGGTGTCACATACAATGACTTTGGAAGCGTGTTAGGCAGTGTGCTGTGTCGACAGATAGGTGTCGGCATGGCTTAACGCATGGAGTTTGATGCGAGCCTGATAAAAAATGGGCATTACTGACGGAAGGTCCGTCCTTCTGTGGGAAGAGGGTTGGGAGTAGTCTGGCTGTGATTGACAGCAGTAGCTTGCTCAGGAGGCGTGTACGAGACTTAGCTGGTGGGTGGTACATGCGGCACAAGTGACATAGTTTAAAACTTCTCGTGTAATGAGAGGACAAACAGCCAATTTGTGTTTATCTTAGTGTTTAACCTTAAGATGGCACCAAGCACACGGTTTTTGTCCCAAATTCAAGCTTTCAACAAATATGCACTAAAATGTCCGAATAATTACCAGGTCATGTAGACAGTATTTGTAGACACTAGTTTAGACAGTTTATCAGCAAGAATAAAGTTAGTGTCGAGTTACTCTTTAAGGGGGGGCACATGAAATGCATGGGGGGCAATTATTATGAATTAACTTGCCCCATATCTTTTTCTTCTTTTCCTTTTGACTTTTCCCTTTAGAGGTCCCCACAACGAATCAGTTGTCTTCATCTCACCCTGTCCTCTGCATCCTCTGCTCTCACTACCTTCATTTTCTCTTTAAGTACATCTATAAACCTCTTTGGTCTTCCTCTAGACCTCCTGCCTGGTATTTGGAAACTCAGCATCCTTCTGCCAATATATTCACTATCTCTGTTCTGGACATGTCCAAACCATCTCAGTCTGGCCTCTCTGACTTTATCTCCAAAGCCTCTAACATGTGCTGTCCCTCTGATGTACTCATTCCTGATTCTATCCATCCTGGTCACTCCCAAAGAGAACCTCAGGATCTTCATCTCTGCCACCCCCAGCTCTGCCTCCTGTCTTTTCCTCAGTGGCACTGTCTTCAGACCAAACAACATCGCTGGTCTCACCACAGTTTTATAAACCTTTCCTTTCATTTTAACTGAAACTCTTCCATCACACATCTCACCTGACACTTTTCCCCACCCGTTCCAGCCTGCCTGCACACGTTTCTTCACTTATTTTCCAAACTCTCCATTGCTCTGGACTGTTGACACTAAATACTTATACTCCTCCACCTTCTTGGTCTCTTCTCCCTGTAACCTCACTCTTCCACTTGGGTCCCTCCCATT
This sequence comes from Vanacampus margaritifer, assembly GCF_051991255.1. NCBI lineage: Eukaryota > Metazoa > Chordata > Actinopteri > Syngnathiformes > Syngnathidae > Vanacampus > Vanacampus margaritifer. The sequence continues at coordinate 21,393,388 of NC_135445.1, read as the reverse complement.
CACACACAGATACTCCGTCTTGCTACGGGTAACGTTCGTTCCCCTCCTTTCCAGGGCAAACCTCCACGCCTCTAGCTTCTTCTTCACCTGTTCAATACTTTTACTACAGATCACAATGTCATCAGCAAACATCATAATCCATGAAGATTCCTGTCTAACCTCGTCTGGCATCCTGTCCTTTACCATAGCGAACAAGAAGGGGCTCAGAGCTGATCCCTGATATAGTCCCACTGCCACTTTGAACTCCTCTGTCACACATACAGCACCATTGTCCATTGAAGTCTGCACCAATGACAACTCTATCTCTTTTAGGGATGTTTTGCATCATTTCATCAAGGTCCAACCAAAAGTTCTCCTTCTCCTCCAGCTCACATCCTATCTGTGGTGCATACCCACTAACAACATTGATATCACACCTTCGATTCCTAGCTTCAGGCTCATCACTCTATCTGACACTCTTTTTACCTCAATGACATTCTTAACAAACTCCTCTTTCATGATAACTCCTACTCCATATCTCTTCCTATCTACACCATGATAGAACAACTTCAACCCTGCTCCTAAACATCTAGCTTTGCTTCCTTTCCACCTGGTCTCCTGAACACACAGTATGTCCACCTTACTCCTCTGCATCATGTCAACCAGCTCGCTACCTTTTCCTGTCATAGTTCCAACATTCATAGTCCCTCCTCTTAGTCCTAGACTCTTGGTGTTCCTCTTCTTTTTCTTCCTACGAACACACCTTCCTCCTCTTCTTCTTCGACCAACTGTAGTCAAGTTTCCACCGGCACCCTGTAGGTTAACAGCACCGATGGCTGTCGTTGTTAACCCGGACCTCGACCTATCCGGTATGGAAGTCATATTAGTCATATACTGTAAGTCATATCAGATTCGCATGTTTGATTTGGCCAAATTTTTACGTCGGATGCCCTTCCTGACACACTTGGGAAGACACCATCTCCACTATACACAGTGTTAATGGTGCACTGCTTCCTCTCCTGAGACGCTGGATGGTGGACCAGAATTTTATCGATGCCGCCTGGAAGTTGTTTTCCATGGCCTCCCCAAACTCCTTCCAAGCCTGAGTTTTTTTCTCAGCGACCATTGAAGCCGCGTTCCGCTTGGCCAGCCAGTATCCGTCAGCTCCCCACGGAGTCCCACAGGACAAAAGGCCAAAAGGACTCCTTCAGCTTGATGGCATCCCTTACCGCTGGTGTCCACCATTGGGTTCTGGGATTGGTTAGGGTTAGGGACAGGCACCGACTACGTTACGGTCAAAGCTCCAATCAGCTGTCTCAACCATGGAGGCACGGAACATGGTCGACTGTGACTCAATGAACCCCCCCCCCCCCCCCCCCCCCGGAAAAGGGAAAAGTTTGTTTTTTTGGGAGAGAGAGCTCAGTGTTGTTCATTCGGTAAGATTACCGATTCGACATGTCATCATCATTGCTCTCTCTCTCCCATTTTTTTTGTATGTGCGTGAGTATGTGTGTGTGTGTGCTCATTAATTCACCTAAAACCTATTAAAAATCCCATGTCGCTCACCTAAACCGAATACTTCAGAATCCTGCTAGAGTCGTGAAGTTGTCAGGAGACACGAGGAAGGATCAAAGAAAAGAAAGAAAAGTGAAATCCAGCACCGACCAGACATCACCTAATACCCACCGGGTTACCAACCAGAATCTTTCACCAACCTCAGAAACATCTAAATTACAACTAATTAGAGAGACCTCAAGAGATCAAAGGAAAGACTGAGAAAAGGAAGGAAGGATAGATGAAGCAGAGTGAGATCCACAGACATCAGCCTCCAACAGTTCAACGACCAGAGGAAGAAGCACATTGTGTTTGAATTTCGGTAGATGCTGGCATGCATGAAAACCTCCACCAAAGAGGTTCGCCATCGACCCCGGCCAGGACAGAGCAAGCACAACCCCCCGGGCCCCGCTCTCCAGCACACCCTCAAAGGACTCCAAAAAGGGTGGGTACTCAGAGCTGCTATTCGGTGCAAACAACAGTCAGGGTTTATCCCCCCTACTCGAAGGCGGAGGGAGGCTACCCTCTCGTCTACCGGAGTGAAGCCCAACGTACAGGCGCCAAGTCGGGGGGCAATAAGTATGCCCACACCTGCTCTGCGCCTCTTACTGTGGGCAATTCTAGATTGGAACAGACCCAACCAATCTCAAGAGGATTAGTACCAGAACCCAATCTGTGTGCGGAGGCGAATCTGACTACATCTAGTCATCTAGACATAGCTTGGCCTTAGGTGCAGGTTCTCAAAACGAGGAGACAATTTTTCTTATTTTATTTTTTCTACAAAAAAAAAAAAAAAAAACGAGGAGACAATTTTTCTAATGACACATTTACTTGTTTATTAAATTTTTCAAATTTGGCAAAACAAACAAACTTACACATTCAATTCTATTCAATCATTGTGTTGGAAAAAGAGGGAATAAACCAGTCTTTGGCACTCAATCATCAAAACAAACATGCTACTTGTATACATTGAATATTGAACATCTGTTCAATATTCTTTAAAGTAAAATTTTCACAATATTTGACATGAAATAGAAATCACAAGATACAACTTATCCTTAATATACTATGTGAAAATGGCCACATGGCCACAACACAAACAGGATAAAGTAAAAACAAACATTTATAAGTAGCTAAATTGATGTGTCGAATCTGCTGCTCTCCGTCATTCACTTGCATTCACCTAAAGTATGCTATCTTCTGACTGGTTAGTGTTAGTCAGATGATAGGGGATCAGGAAGTGTTGTCAATCTAGCTGCCATGTATGACGAATAAAGTTTAAATTAAGAATGAATCAGTGTGATCTTCAAAGTTGAGGCTGATTTAATCTGTAAAAAGGTCAAACTTTCGAAACTTTTAAAGGGTTCAAATCTCGGTTGATGTCCTTACCTGCTGTTGGAATTGACTTTCCAGTGATCTTTTAACAGTTCTTGAAAATTTGGGATCAATATTTTTTTCATAAGGTACTGGTTGCTTTGGACATTTAGAAGATGCAAGGCTCAAAACTTTAAACCCATATTTTTCAACACTAGGGATTTCAACCTGGCAAAATTAAAATTGCTGTAACGTCAATTCTTGAGGTATGTCCATGTATTATGTAATTTTAAAGGGAATTAAATGTAGAATTTGAATATCTCAATATCTTTTCTTTTTTTTGACACATGACTTTTGCCAGTCGGTCACATACATTCAGCATTCTAATCGCTATGATTCAAAATTACAATGACGACTACTTTATTTGGTAGTCAACATAAAAAAAACACACACAAAAAAAACAGGATTTTCATGCACGCACAAACACAATGCGCACTTCGCCTATTACCAAACACATTAGGGATAAGGTAGAAATAAGAAATAGAAATAAGGTAGAAATTACACAAATTCACCTGGTAATCATGCGTGAAAGACAGGTAAATCTTCAGAAACGATTAATTATCTTTCACCATTATTTTCTTTGTTGTTAAAAAAAACTATGTGATGGACCCTTATGAAGCCAAAATTTATGGGCCCAAGCTTTTGATCCAAGATTCTTTCTTTCTCACTATCGAGTCAAATTTGCCACTCTCAACTAAGTCAAATATGTATTGGGTAGGACCACACAAAACTCCAAAAGCTTGGAAGCAACACACTACTAATACAGTACACAGAACTTAGGTTGTGCTGTATGAATTTAACAAAACGGTTAATAAAGATGGTTATTCTTTTATCTAAACATTATACAAATGTTTATGCTTATGGACCCGTTATTAACAATTTGTATCTCAGAAACTAATATCACAGAAAGCATGATAGTCATATCTGAGCATACAAAATGATTATTAAACTAGATTTAAATTTCCAATATTCTCCATTTCCAGTCCTCAATTCCCAACATGGTGTTTAAAATCACAGAACATACAATGTCAGAATGGTTGCTGCTGTGCTGTATTTCCTAAAAATAACAGAAAAAGTTCTGTGTTTGATGTGTCAGATGGCCAACATTAAAATAACTCCAATTCCTGGCATGTGGTGGTGATATGTGAAAATATTCTTCTTTGAGCTTCTTTGAGACTTGGAGCTCGGTTGAGTGGCAAAACAGATGAAGAAAAAAAGAAAGGGAAAATTGACCGTGTTCGTATTTGGTTGTCATATGGGAAAGAAAAAGAAATCCTGTCAAAAATAGCCAAAACAGTACACAAATAAATATAACGACTATGTTTGGGATCCCCAAAAATGAATTAGATTATTGGTGAAGATAAACCCACCCCGCCTCCCATAATAAGAAATTACACATTTGACAGCAAATTATTTGTACACAGATACAGCACTAACCAAAGGCGGGTCAAAGAATTTTGAGCCTCCGTCATTTGGCAATCGTCAACAGTCGGGACGCCCTTCCCGTCATCATCAATCCGTCAATATTTCAAGCAGAACGGCATTGTAATCGTTAATCCATCATACGTCATTCCTCAGAGAAATGGGCATCCGTCAATGTTTCCTATCATTTTAAGTGGGCATCGTCATTGACGGACTGACGGATCTTCTGTAAATATTGACAGAAGGCCCACCTTTTTTTCCAAAACTCATCTTAACGTCATGCCCGCATGGAACTTCATGCCTTAGACATTACTAACATACTATTTACTATTTTATTACATCTAGGGGTTGAAACAGCGCACTAGGGATGTCCCATCGATTTTTGGACCAGAGTCCGAGTCTCGATCCGATACCTCGGCATTTTATTAATGAGAAAAAATATTTTTATTTTTTTTAACAAAACCACCACAACACATTTTATATGGTGAGTGGAGCAGAGGTTCAACAAGTAAAACATTTAAACACCTTTTATTTGGCACATCTATGAGATACTGAAAGGGCTATTATTAACCAGTATACAAATTTTTCACAAACGCTTTATTTTTGAGAACCTATTCTACTATGTTACTCAACAGGATTTGGTGACCCCATGAAGGACATCCGAACCTCCGGATTCGCGCTACGCTAGTCTAGGCGAGATGCCGGGCTCCCTTCAAAGGGCGTCCAGAGTCGCTGGTGCGGGCGCTGCAACTGGATCCGGGCTGGCGCGAAACACGTCCAAGTCACCAGTGCCTAATGGCAGCGGGCTGCCCGTCAGTGCAACGCATCAGTGGGGACACGTGCAACGCATCTAACTGTATATCCTTTCCGCCACACAAAATGCTCACTTAGCACACAGTGCAAGTCGCACCGTCTCCACTTTCCACGTTAAAGATGATAACTTATCATCTTTTTCATCCAAATACATCGTCACTATTTCCTTGTTTACCCCCATCGCTCGATGGCATTATGCCAATAGTGTATTTTAGAATAAATGCACATAAGCAGGCTTGGGGAGTAACGGAATACATCTACCGCCGTTATGTAATCAGATTACAAGAAAATGTAATTACAGTTACAGAAAAAAAACATGTAATCAGATTACAGGTACATTTATTAAAAAGGGGGATTACTTCGAGGATTACAATTTCTTCGATGAGAGAGAGAGAGCGCTGCGTGTGTTTAATTTGCACCGAGTCATGAACAGAGTGCTCGTTAAACGCACAGCCAACGTACTAATACGTTACGTAACAAAGCAAATTCACTAAGTAACTTTGACAAACATATTAACCAAAATACCAGTGACCTGAATAAAATTAAGGAGATACTTAAAACCAGGCAGAATGAGAAGCACTCTGATTGTGCTCTGTGGTGTAGGGGAGTGGAGGATGGACGGAGCAGGGGCTGTGTGCGACTGACTGGCTTACTTCACGGAGAAAAGAGAGCGAGAAAAAAAGAAGCGGCCTGAAGTGAGAGAGGAGTGCTAGAGCTAGGGTTGCCACCTTGGATTTGTGAAAAAAAGGGACACCTGACCATGCTCGGGCACTGTCAGTCAAGCGTGAAATTATTCATAACCCTGGCAAATTTTGAAAATGTGGACATTTTAGCATGACAAAATCCCAAAACAAACAGCAAAAGTGGTTAAGAAATGGTTCGCCGACGAAAATATTGTTTTGCAGTGGTCCAGACAGTCCAGACTTGAAATCAGTTGAACATTTGGGGAGGGAACTAAATATCAGGGTGATGACAAGAAGACCTCATTGCCAAAGATGAATGAGCAAAAATATCAGCAGAGTCATGCAATAAGCTGATCAGCAAATATATGATGCGTTTTATTTGTTGTAATAGCCAATAAAGGCTTTTCTAGTGATTTTTTAGGAGAAAGTTATGAATAATTTTGGTCGTGCCACTTTTTGTTCAAATGTATATAAAAACTGAGATTTTTTCCCCCCACTGAGACAGAAAGACTGTAATGCAATGTATGTCCCTCATCACAAAACAAACTGAATTTAGAGTAATGTTCTTTATTTAGCTAGTCACACACACACACTGTAAACTACAAACAAGGCATACACTCCAAAAAAACAAAAACAATAAGGTACAAACGCGACATGGCAACGTGTATTGTGAAAGGAGGACTGAAATTACCGTAATGACACTACAAGGGCTTATCTTTCAGACACCATTGAATTTTTTTTTAGATAGCCAGAGTTACGGTAATCCAAAGTGCACCGACAGAAATGTGCTGCCAGTGGCACGCTTGGTAACAAAGCGTTCCACAGTAGCACAGGAGATATTTTTAGACTACAGAATTAAGGAAATTAAATTAGCTTTTGACATTCTTCTTAAAAAAACGGGACAAATTGTGTCCTGGAAGAGATTTTTATTTTCCCAGGACAGATGGTAAAAAAAGAACAATTCTGGGAAAAACTGGACGGGTGGCAACTCTAGCTAGAGCACGCATACAATAATAAGGAATTATATCCGGCTTATGTTCGTATCCGTAGAAAATGAATGACCAGATACTCGTGTTGTACGAATATCCGGCTGATCCCTATTTAACACTCCATCCATCCATCCATTTTCTTAACCGCTTTTCCTCACAAGGGTCGCGGGGGGCGCTGGAACCTATCCCAGCTGGCTTTGGGCAGTAGGCGGGGTACACCCTGAACTGGTTGCCAGCTAATCGCAGGGCACTATTTAACACTCTTTCCTGCTTATTTGTTGAATAAGTCACTCGCTGTTTAGCTCAGCGTTTTAGCCTCCCACGCTGATTATGCATAATGCGTGGGATTGACTCTCCGCTGGAACGATGACAACTATTTATTTAAATGCTGATAAAAATGTTTTTATACAATATAATAGTTATGTATATATAGGTAGGTTTCATGTGACATCACAGATGGGGGGCAGGAAGTAATTTGCCCATAGGAAAAAGCTGAGAAAAAGTTTTGTGCTAGCAGTGTAGTGCGATGTCTGGAAGACGAGTTAGTTCGTGATGAATTGCCTCCATACCAGGCAAATCCGATACGAGTTCGGAAAAATCTCTTTTCCTCACAGTGTAAGGATCATATCAGACATATTTTACTATTTTTAGAGCGTATCGGCTACGTCCAAGCTCACCCAAAGCTTTTGCATAGTCGCTTTTCATAATTTTCAATGAGTGTTCCCTACTTTCTCACCCCCAGTTGAATTTTGCGCACCGCCGGAATCACGTGATTGCAACCCTCCTATTATATACATACATATTTTATAATTTGAGCCATGCTCATATTCTGCTGAATTCACTCTTTTTCTTGTTTTTACTTTTATTCCCACAAACTACTGAATACACTATAGGCAGCTGTAGCAAACACCTTCTGCTTCTGTATTTTGTAGGTTTCTACTAAAAGCATTAAGGGGAAAATTTGCATTGTGGGTAAAATAAATGCATGAAGAATTTACTTGTAGTCTTTCAATTAGTGACTCTACAAAATTCAGTTTTTGTAAAATTTCAGTCTGAGACTTAGCTAAAGACTAAAATCTCTTATGATGTGAGCTAGTGTGATGTAGTAGTTTTACAAGAGTCTTTTCCAAATCTTATCAAAGTCTTCTGCTGTATAGATTAAATATGCTTACAAATGGAGTCGAATAGCATAATTTTAAACATTGCCTTAATTTATAAGATAACATGTCATGTCATTTAAAATATAAAAGGGAACATTTTCTTCATTTCATGACTGTCGTTACTGTCAAACAAACCATGCGGGTTACTTTCTGTTGCAACATCTAATTGGACAAACCAAGAAGAGCAACATCACCTCCTCTTTTTCTCTTTCCTGTGCTCTGGACAATTTGGGTCATTCTAACATGTTTTAAAGTTCTCTGGGTCACATCAATAAATTTCCCTCCCTGAAAGCAAGCTGCATATCAGTCGGCCAGAGGGGTATTTGCTGTTATCATTTGTAATCAAATTAAATGGACCTTGCTTTAAATTTGAATCTGCCCGGGCATAAACGCTGATTTATAATGAATCCTTTTGCCAATTTGTTTAAATTTTAAATTTACTCCTTTTTTTAACTAAAATAATAATAATTTTTTTAAATATAATTCGATTGAAAGGGAATTTTCACCCGATTTCTGGTGGCCCTTAGAGCACTTGCCTATCTTGCCTAATGGGTGAACTGGCCCTGTAAATATAGTCTTCCTAATTTGCTGTATGGCAGATTAATTAGCATCTATGTTCTGTGACTATTATTTGTGATTTTGTTTATCATTACAATTTTTCTTATGTTCAAATATTAAATCAAAGGTTTTTCTTAGAATGGAGAATGCTATGGCTTCTTCTTTCTCCTCCCCATCCTTCCCTGCTTGGGGAGACTGCTAGGTGATGATGAATCTGACCGATTCTTTTGTTTTCTTTAGTCTTACCTCTGGTCTCATGAGGTCTCCCTAATTTGTTGGAATTTAGATGTTTCTGGGGTTGGTGAAATATTCTGCTAACTCTGTGGGTAGTAGGTGGTGTCTGGTTGGTGCTGGATTTCACTTTGTTTCATCTTTCTTTTCTTTGATCCTTCCTCTCGTCTCCTGACAACTTCACGACTGGCGGGACTGAAGTGTTAAGGTTATGGTGAAGGGTATGGGATTTTTAACCAGTTTCAGGTGAATTAATCAGCACAAACTCACATGCATGCACATATGCGTGCACTCACAAACACACGCACTCACACACACAAAAAAAGGAAAAAATTGGTAAGATTACCGAATAAACAATACTGAGCTCTCCCCAAAATTAAAAAAAAATTAAATAAAATAAAGAATCTGACCGATTCTAATGCTGCTGTACAGATTCTGCACCAAGTGTCAACAATATCTGAGGTGGGCCATCTTTCCGGAAACGTTGCTATGAAGAATTCTGCACTGACCAACTGGACCGGGTTTGGAGGAAGGCCCACTTCTTTCACGGCGTCGTCCTACAGTCTTATCTCATTAAATGGACTCTCACGTGGTTCCGCTAATATTGTATAGCACCACATTTTGTGTTGAATTTTGCCCACTCTGTTTTTCCTCTAGCTGTGCGAGGTTGTCACTTATTAAATTCAAATTCAGACTTCCTTAAAGCAAACATAAAGTCTCGAGAATATTGCCAGGCACAGTTGATGACACTTGTGATAGGTGCTCCCAGTCCCCTTGTTATCTAATTCAGATGTTTTTGTCTTGTCCCAAATTGGTTCATTAATGGAGTTGTTTTTTTAAATCCATATCCGATATTCTAGGCATAAACATTGATCCATGCAGCCATTTTTGTTAGAGCTTCTGACAAAGTTGTTACATCGTCCATGCAGGACAATGTAATTGCCTTTGCCATCTTAATTGTACGAGGCGAATCCTTCTCTCATGGAAATCACCACAACCACCCACCTTTAAAATGTAGCTGCATGATGCTTTATTTCCCCTGATGTTGGAGAAAATTAAATTCACTCTAATAGGGTATCCTGATAGATTCTACAATTAATGGAAGATCCTGCTTCAATATTACGAAAGACTGTCACTTAATGAGGTGCTATACTGGTATACCATTGGGTTATTTTCGCTCATGCCGCCCCCCACTACTATTTTACGTGGGCAGTAAATATACCTGCGTTTATGTATGGAGGTATTGTGTATGTGTCTTTACACTTTCACCTCTAAACATGCTTTATTAGTGTTTTTTTAATTTTATTTTGAGGTTCTTATGTTGATTTAGGTGAGTTGTTTGGGGTTTTGACTGCATAAAAAAAAATATGTTGACCGTGTTCTATTTGCACTATGTATGTTGATCTTGCAATAAAATGTAAAAAAAACAAAAACAAATGTTGCCCACTCTGCATCCATTGCAGCCTTGTCATCGTTGGAAGGGGGACTCCCCCGATCTGTAGTCCCTTCTGAGGGTTTCTTTTTGTTTTCAGTAATATTTGCTGAACCCCCCCCCCCCCCCCCCCAAGATTTTAGACAACCATTTTATAAACAATAACAATAAATGAGTAAAATGCTACTAAAGCTGTGGCATATGAGTAAATGTGTAGGCTTTTCCACACAAGATATTTGGTCCTGGACAACAAAATCAGTAGGATTCCACTGTATCATCCCAAAACATATTCTGCACATCCAGAAGTGTTGCCATCTTCAAAATACGTTTCTGCAGAATGACGTTCTCCACCATGTCTTGTTTAGGGAGTTCAGGATATGACTCAGGGAAGCTCTGTGCCTCCTGCAAGTACAAAAAGAGAAACATCCATCAATTTCCTCCCTAGAGAAGAATGGTAGTATTTTTTTTGTCTATTATCTTGCAGAGCTGGGCAGTCCGTTGGGAGTGACGGGCTGTCCGTCGGTCCGGCGCTGACAAACCCTTTTTGCTGATAAATGGCGAATGATGAGAAGCTTGAAAAAAACATATAAATGTCATAAATGATGGACGTGTTTTTTCCGTCTGTCAGTGTTTCTCAGAGGGAAGCCTGTTTGCTGAAGACCGACTGACCGAAGCTTGCATTTGTTTGTTCGTGTGTGTTGCTTATTTATGTTTCATGTTAACTTGAATTTCTTACATGGTGAATTGGCAACAGTCCAGCAAAAATATGTAAAATACCTGCCACTGATAATCTGTAAAAGTTCTATTGAGCCAAGTACTCAACGTGTCATTTTTACCACTGCACAACTGTAGACCTACAAAAAAGTTTCTTGGACCCATATGCCTAAATGAACAGGAAGTGAGCAACAAATTTTTGAATGTCCGATTTTTACCAATTTTTAAACATTTACAGGGGGTATACTCTTATACTTGCATACTGTCGAGCCTCCCTCTCCCCACGAGTGGCTTTAGCTACCGTGGGACTCGCTAGATAATAACAATTATTAAACAAATTTGTGGGCTAGTTGACTGCTTGTGTTTAATTACTATATTAATAACCGATCGCGTTCTAGTCTCCTATGACGTATAGCGTAGCTACGCGCTAGCTATTTACATTAATAGGCCCGCGGTTGAGAAAATACAACGCAAGGTTTACACCCGTGTTAGCTCATTTGTAAAGAGCGTTAGCTTGCTTGCATAAACAATATACACTGTTGGTTAAGCATATTAAAATAAGTATTTGCTCTGTTGTGAGTTACTTTCCTCTAGCTTTCTCCTATTACTGCTTCCCTAGCACTAGTCTAGACAAATCATTCCCTTTTTAATATTTTGTTGCTGTCTGGTTTGTTTATTTTGTCTATTGTTTTCATTATTTATTTTTTCCCCTGTTTGTCTATTTTTGTTTTATAGTTAATTAAGAAGGTTGTGAGTTCCAAGTGATATGTTAGGGATTCAGCCCTAATATTTTTGTACAGTTTTACAGTTTAGTCTTAACCAAATCCATAAGAGACATTTGCATACTGTGCTAACACTCCAGCTAGCTAAGATTATTGATCCATTTTAATTGTATTTACCCTTCCAGTTTTTGTTTATTTAATTCAATTTCAATTTTAACTTTTATCTCAGCTTTTAAGTGAGTGAGTGAATGAAATTGAATTTAGATAAACGGGATAGATTTCTCGCAAATTGCTGCAAATATTCTCTTTCGTTTATCTGTTTCCTTTCTGACAGCTTGAACCCAGTGTGTATTGTTGACGATAACACTTGATAGTGGTAGTTAGGAAGCCGTGTACCCCTAGCTGATTAACCACTAAACGCTAGTAAAAGTTTAATCGTCTAATAAAATAATAATAATTTTAAAAAAAAGTTAATTGTTGACAACATGGCTGCATTACGAGAAGCTCCCAGCCCATGTGAGAGCCTTGACTCCCTGGCACTGCTCGTTCAGACGCTGACTAAGGATATCTTACCGGGATACGCGGACTCTGTTAAAAATGCAAATGTTGATACGCTTAACAGTAACGTCGCGCAGCTCATGGGCGAAGCTGCAACAACCTCCCCACGAGATAATTCACCCCTTCGAATGCTCGGATGTCTAACAGTGAATCTTGTTGCGCAGCTGAAGTTGAGCGATGCGGAGGATTGTCAGTTGAAACACCAGCGCGAAGTGGTCCGACAGCAGAACCGTGAAGCAGCGGCGCAGCTGGAAGCCACCAATGTCCAAGCAGAGGTTGTTGAGATCCAACTAGGTGGCGTTAAAGCACAGTTGGAAGACGCATGCACCGTGCAGGCTGACAACTCAGACAGCGATGCAGACGAATTTGCATCCAACGATGACTACCCTCAAAAGATTGGTGAGTTAACACGAGCTCTCACATCCGCCGAGGACACAAATCGAGAGCAAGAAAGACTGCTGAGAAGCGCTGCTGACAAAATTCATATACTTAACTCTTTGACTGCCAGACGTTTTCAGAAAAGGGATGCTGTGGGTGCCAGCCGATTTAAGCATTTTGACTGATCTTTCAAGGCCCACAGAAAATTTTGTGTTTGGACTATGGAAACACACATACTACCAAATGAAAGATTGGACTCTCATCTTTCATCAGAAAAAAAAGTTTGTTTCTACCTTATTCCGTTTTTCAGTAATCAACAATAGAAAATGGTTAGTTTCACCCAAATGCTCTGTTTTCAAACAAAATACGGAGAAATCAAGCTTTTTGTGAAACGATATTATTTCATGCACTCTAGTGAATTTGACACCTTTTTTTTTTCCATGAATGATGCCACAAACACATAAACGGTGCTTTACTTCTGTAAAACACTACCACCAACAATGAAAAAGTGTTTTTTGATAGCAAAATACGTTTATTTGCATTCAACAGTGTAACAATTTGACAAAACAATTTGGCAAACTATTTACAAATGTGTGCAACCGTGGTACTATTTACAATTGTGTGGATGTTTCAAATACAGTTTTTCTTTTTGTAACACTCCCCTGCGTGCAAGGGGACGCAGCAGGATTTGCACAACAGATTAGTTTCATTGCGATTGCCCCTTCGCATGCAGACGCTACACTTTCTTGCTGGCTTTTTTTCCCGGGGAATAGCAAGTATATACTGCAGTGTGTGTTTGGCCATGTTGCCATCAAGTCTACTCTCAGGATCATGATACGGTGACGTTACGGTGGTGTTACGTCTGGCTTCCTCATGTCCTTCTGTTCCTATACCGGGTGGTAAGAGATGTTCTGATCCGTCGTATCCACTCCATTCAAGGTAGTATCGTAGTCCAGAACCAGTGTCTTCTCCGTGATCAGACTGTACCCACTCCTCCGATGAATATGCATTGGACTCGTCGTCCGATTGAACGTCCGCCTGCGCAGAAGTGCTCGGTTGTGCTCCACGTTTTCCGGCGTTAGCATCGCTAGTCGGTGAGGCTTTACAACGTGATCATAGCCGCCGCGTCAACGCTTCCAACTTCGGCGTCAACCTCGGAGTCACCATCATCATCATCATCGTCGTCATCAATGTGCTCTTTAGCATTGGTCGATGCTTTTCGTCTTTGAAAAAAATGCTCAAGCGTGAGCTGCTTGCAACCGGTCGCCATTTTCGCTTCCTCAGTCATTCTCCCCTCAACACTCTAGCTTCGCCTCACGTCTTCTACTGACGCCTAGCCATTCTTGTCCAAAGAGAGTCATCGCTGCCATGTAGTGCCCAAAAATAGGCATTATACTAACTAGATCTGCTTGATAAAAAGTTAAATCAGAGGTGTCTGACCTGATTGACCGACCGACAAGAGACCAACTTCGACAAACCGAAGCAAATTACTTGCGGGTTAGTTTGCTCCTAGCTCAGTCATCCGACAACGTGAAGCACCTAATCTAATCTAATCTCACCGTGACAGATTTGCTGCAAACATTCTCTTTTGTTTATCTGTTCCCCTCTGACATGATGATCAAACGGCGAATGACACTTCCCCTGCACTTGACGTACCAGTTGGGAGAAACTAACCTAGCTGTGGCATACACGGCCTTCCAGTATGTGGAGGACCTGCAGACCCACCTCCAGGCCACGTTCACGTTTGTCCAACGACGACTTAAAGAAAGCGCACAAGGTCAGAAAACCCACTACGACAGAAAAGCATTGCGAACGGAGGCTCAAATCGGTGATCGAGTGTGGTACTATTTGTTCACGCAACCAAACGATGCTCGAGACCAGCGCGCGCAAAACTGACAAAGGGGGGTGAGGGGGTGGGGGGGTTGGGGCACTGGCGGACACCGACTCAGCCCGCACTCTCGACTGACACCTCAACACCGTCGACGGACCCAACTGACTGTGATGAGTATCAATAACAATAAGTGAAGTTAATTCGCATGCTTTGTCGGCTACTAGGAAATGATGCTGATGACAATCCTGATGTTTGGTATGACGACTGTAGTGAATCAACCAATTGGCTAGGATTGCTAACGAATAATGACTAGAAGTTAACATATTTTGGTTTACAGTCTATTTGGCTATCGACGCTTGGTGGAACTCTTAAGGGTACGATCCTAGCCGTAACACCGATAGCGCTATGTGGAATTAGACTAGATAAACCGTGAAATGATTCCCACCGGTAATTCAAAGTTTATGCACACTTTAAGTGTTGTGATACTCCTGAATGACATGCTGTGTGAAATCAGTTCTTTAGTGTCTCAGCTAGTTATGAAAAGCTTTCTACACGTTTTTTTCTCCTCACTTAAATTTGTGTTGGGGGGGGGGGGGGGCGTCATTCCCCTAGTTACTGAGGATTTGATAATAGCCTTATAGCCCTAGGATAGGTTCGCATTTTTTTTTTTGCGTCTGTCTCAGGCCATTGCCTGTCTCTAAGACCAGAGTCCCTTAGTAGCTAATACAGCACTTAGTGAAACACCCCAGTTAACTGAATACACATAGATGTACACTGACAACACCCCGACATACACTGCATGCACATTGCCCCGCAGATAGGTAGGGCAAACTTGCACCAGTGGTATGTGTTTCTTGTTGCAGTGGAGCGTGACTGGGACTACTGCCGTCTGAGCGTGACATGGACTTTTGCCACGGATCATCTGGACCCGTCAACCTGGACATCCTGAAGATTCATCCCGATTATCGAAGGGGGGACTGTAATGAATATTGCCCGTCACCCTCAATTTTTTCATTTTATGTGCCTTTTTAAACATTTCCCCCTGGGGAATGTGTGTGCGTGTCTTAATTCTGTGTTTTCAGTTCAAAAGGACTCTTTGAGTTTCCCTCCAGCAGGGACTGGACTTCGGTTTATAACCCCCAGGAAACGCATACCACAGCTCCGACAGACCTGAAATCCTGTCTGATAAGCAGTCCCCAGACCATCTTTTATGGTCTGGCCTAGCCACAGGAATTAGCCATGTGTTTTTTTGGGAAACAATGCCCCGTGGAAGGTGTATGGTACAACAGTGCCCTCCAACGGTCACTATCAATTATCCTCAAGAATCCTGCTCCTAATTAATCTCAAGTCTACATAATTTGGGACATACACGGACTCTATGTACTTGACTGACATCAAGTAACTCCTGTTGTTTATCTTTGTGCACAACCTGTATTTCTATCTCAAATGAATGATGTTTAGCTAATTAGTAAGCTTAGCGAATTCAATAACTTTATGATCGCGGTAATGTTTGAAATGTGTTCAGAATGATAAATGAAGCTTGTCAATTCTGATCCAAAAATTATCAAATACTATCCCAAAAGCTTAGTCTCAGTCGACCAAGTCTGCTTCATGCGCACGGAGGGGGTGTGACTCTGCCCCTGTGGGCTATGGCTAGCGCGTGAAGGAACTTCTCTCTCTTTTCCTAACGCTCTTTTCCTGGAACTCTTTTCCTGAACTCTCTTCCCCATTGAACTGCTCAAGGGCTCTCCCGTTCCTGCAACTCCTCCACCCTTGCTCTCCACCTCACGTCTGGCCCTATGAACTTTTCCTGATCATCACGATAAACATGGTCGCTGAGGGTGACCACACGGCTTCTTCCTTTGAGCCCCGGACTTGAGTCACAACGCGTGTCCCCAAAATGCGCATCAAGCTAGGACACGCAAACACACTGCGCATCCCCAAAATGCGCGCGTCTGTTCCAGCCGTGAATCCGAGGCGCCCCCGCAGCGCTCACACAAGGACCTGCAGACCCCCAGGCCGCGCATGCATCACCAGGCAGCCGGAGACCTGCTGCAGCATTCCAGCATTCAACCGAGGTCTGACGCTTGAGTGTCTCTCTCTCCCGTGCGACTGAACTGGTTCGTAAATTGCGCCTCCATTGAAATATGATGATCATATACTACTGGTGCAACGCTTTTTTTCAATAATAAAATAATTTACAGGTCAAACGCTTCCATCTTTATCCCCCATCTACCTTTTTCATCTACCTTCTTTTAACTTAGTTAGTAAGGTTGCAAGTTTTCTTTTATCTTTGACTGACATTTTTATTCCGTTTCATCAATAGATTAGGCTGTGACTGATATATGTGTGTTTACTAAATAAACTTGTTGTCTAGAAATTCCATCCGAATTATTTGTGTTTACTGAGTGAATTAGTAATTCTCTTATGAAAGCAAAGAACTCCATGATTAACTGAAGAAGCAACTTCAGATTATGAGTACTTGATAAAAAGATTTTTATCGTTTATTTTGCTCCTACAAATAAGCAAAGTCAACGTGGTGCCCCCGAGGTTGCTGAGGAAATTACAACTCTCCTCAGTACCTTCTAAATTTTTCATAAGCCATTAGGGCAACCCAAATAATCGCTACACCATCCATCCATCCATCAAACTGTGAGGTGTGGTTGCTTTAAGTGACAGTTCGAAAACAGCATATGGCCTTCAATCTATCAATTAATACCCTACATGCTTTTTAATTACACAAGGATTTTTGCTAT
Organism: Vanacampus margaritifer; assembly: GCF_051991255.1. NCBI lineage: Eukaryota > Metazoa > Chordata > Actinopteri > Syngnathiformes > Syngnathidae > Vanacampus > Vanacampus margaritifer. The sequence continues at coordinate 21,376,234 of NC_135445.1, read as the reverse complement.
TTGTAGGCTGCCCGGGTCCCTATCACCCGCAAATAGCAGGGGCACAATGTTTAGAATATATATTGTGGTGATATTTATTTTCATTTTGTCTTCATGAGCATACTCAATATTGGAGTAATCCAAAATTAATCTAATTACATTACTTTAATATTATGGTACTTGGATTAAGTTATGTTATATATTATTAACATTTTTAATACTTTATTTCATATATTAACCATTGTTATACATGATTAACATTTTAATTATTTATATTAACCATGTTGAAATGTTTTATAGATGTGAAGTAGGTAAAGTAGTTTTGAACTCAGTATAATTTGACCTTAAACTGGGACACATTGTTTGGTCTAGAAGTTCCTTCTCTGTGCGAAAACACATTTCTGTTCGTGAGAGAGAGTGCACACTCATATAACTATGTTACATTAGGAGCTGTTGAGTTCAACTTGTTTGTGAGATTTTGTAATGGGAGAAAGTACTGAGAAGTGCCTTGAAAGTATATTTTGACTAGAGACGAATACAGCTGTATCTGTGTGCTGAGAAGTCTGTTTTTCAATCTGTATTTTTCCATTATATAACACATTTACTTATTCATGAGGGGCGGAGTTGGAGACACTGTTCTTGCAATTTGGTTGTAATAAAGTGTGGGCTCTTCGAAAGAGGAGTGGCATTATTGATCTGAAACTGTTTGAGTTTGATTCAATGATGTAACGGAGATCTCCGGAATAAGTCATTCTGCGCAGGAACTCTGTTCATTTCTTATCTCACAATTTGATTTATTGGACACGCAAAAGTATGGATTTTTAATATACCTTCTTCAGTTACTAACTACATTTTTTAGCAGGTAACTTGTAACTGTAATGGATTACATTTTAAAAGTAACCCTCCCAACCCTGGGGGCTGATTCAAAAGCTTGTCGCTGGCTGGGTGTCTGGAACTAGATGCTACGCTCATACCAGGGGACAATATACCTCGTAATGCAAAGGTACAACTTGTTTATCATGCTAACTGACTTATTTTTAAATAGTCCCTTCTATATTGAAGCGCTAAAATGATGTTATGTTACTATGTTTACTAGCATAGAACAAATGACTATCGTAGGGGCAAGCTATGCAGTAATTTCATGAATATGACTTTGGCTCCAGAGTGAAAGGGTTAGAAAAATTCCCCATTATTAAACAGTCAAATGCACTTAATAGTTTTGAAGAAGGTACATTTTAAAGCTAAGCTGTGTGTTCGTGCAGTTAGAGTGGACGCTAACTATCTGGCTCGTTTATGTGATTTGAAACACGCAATTCGACACCTTTGTTACAATCTTTGTTAGAGTGTACGTTTACTAGTAAAATGTGTGAACATTTATCTACTAATAACAATATTTATCTACTAACCTCGCAAAAAATAATCGCTGCAAATCCGTGAATACTTTGTGGGCTGCCAGTCCTTTCTGTTGATTGCTGCTATCAATCGACGTTGTTCGTCTTAATTAGTGGGTATGCGATAAAAAGCAACACTTGGTTTACTCTTTGTCTGTCTGTACAACCGAACGCACAGAAAGATATGACCATTTTATAAGATAATCAATTAGAAAAGGGATTTATAAGCTGTACAATATTCAATGGTTACAATACAGGCAAGTGGCTCTTTTGCCGTCCAGCGTCCTGGAGGGGGCGTTCCCATGAGGGCTGTGACGTCACGTGCAAAGGGTCAATATGATGGGGGCGGGGCATCATATTTTGTGTTTCATATTTCCTTCGCTATGAAAGACAAAATACGTAATAACTCCCCGGTACATGCTCCAAAAAATCCCAAACTTCATTTGTATGTTTATAGTCACGACCTGAAGGTCTATGACAATAGTCAGTTATAAATATAGCGGCACCTAGCCCTTGGGACAAAAAAAAAATTACGACACAATGTATTTAGTCCAAAATTTGGATACTCTTTGTAAGTGTGATAATTAAGTCATTTATGAATATTTTTTTACTTTCCACCACTGAAAATTTTCAGTGACATCAGAACAATTCATACATATGCACTTTAATTTTTATTTATTTATTTATTTTATTTTTTATACCCTCTACGGACAATAAAAGCAATATTGTGCTATGAGTAAAACAAACTATATATATTGGTTGTATTGCTGGAATGCTTAGGATTTTTTGTGTAAAATATTAAAATAACCTTATTAAATGTTTAGTCATACCCCAATCTACAATGCTGACATGGAAAATAATGGACTTGAACAAAAAGAATGATAATATTGTCATTTATTAGTGAGCAAAAGTTGTTGATTTCACAGGGGTGAGAGCCCATGGACACCTCTTGGAGAGGGAGCTGGAGCAACGGCTAGCTCGTTGCTAACGGCTAACCCAGTGTGTTCTTTCAAAGCAGGGAACAGGTGGAAGTGCTACACAGCCCAAATGGCTCCTCCACGCAAACATTCTGCCCCTTAAACGTTGTGTGTTTTAGCTCTAGTGCATTTCTCTTGGGTAGTTTTGACGTGGTCCTTTCTGCTGCGTCGTGACTGGAATTCCCTTAGTTGAGGCTTTCCAAACAAGGGACGATCGCTATCGAGCGTTAAAAAAACGAGTGCTGTTAAAGGCACTTTAAGTTAACAAGATATTAATGTGATAATTGTGACACCCATTATGTATTTACTGTATATATACTGTATATATATATATATATATATATATATATATATATATATATATATATATATCCTGCCCCCAACCAACGAGTATGGATTAACCTTCATCTCAGGACCCGTATCGCTACCTGGAACATCCAGACCCTCCTTCGCCCGGGAGCCGCCACCCTGCTATCTCGAGAGCTCTGCCGTTATAACATCAAACTGGCTGGGCTCTGTAAAGTTACATGGCAGGGAAGTGGTGAAATAACAGCTAGCGACCACTGTTACATCTACAGCGGCCCGGAGAAACGGAAGGGCCTCTATGGCGTGGCTCTTGCCATCCCAAATGCCTTCCGCAAATCTCTTATCAGCTGCACACCCGTGAGCATCTGTATCTACATCTGCTCGCTTCCTCCACCGTCACAGCAAGATGACAATCATCGTCGCCTATGTCCCCACGGATGTCGGCTAATGAGGATGAGAAGGATGCTTTTTATGATCAACTATACCATGCCGCCGGCCAAGCCCCATTGCATAACATCACCATTGTACTGATGGATGCCAATGCCACCCTCTGCAGCAGCGATCGGTCACCCGGCTCACCTGTTAGCACCACCTTTGCCGACAGAGCAACAAACGATAGTGGAAGCCGCCTTCTCCTGTTCTGCCACCATAACAGCCTCTTTGTTGCTGATACCTGGCTTTCCTGGAAACTAATCCACCAGTAGACATGGTACAGCCCAGATGGCAGAACAAGGAAACCCTGGACCACAACCTGATTTCTTGACGCTGGAAGTCATTTGTCACCGGGTATACCGTGGAGCTGAGCTTAGCAACACAGACCATCGTCTCCTGGTGGCTCAGCTTAGGCTAAAGCTTTGAGCCAACCAGCACACCAAGACTTCAACTCTTCTGCCCTCAGAAACCCCAACATCACCATGGACTTCAGCAATTCCATCTGCCGCACCTTCGACGCCCTGGCTCTGGACCAAACGAGCGACTGGGAGACCCTTAGAGAAAGTGTCCTTCAGTCAGCCCAGAAGGTTTTCAGAGGCTCACCATCACCCAAAAAGCCATGGATATCTGAGAGGACGCTTAACACCATTGCGAGGCATGACTCCGAGGCGACCTGACAGAGTACCGACGACTAAACCACGTGCGAAATGAGGTGATTGCAGAGGACAGGGAGTGGTTCTGGCAAGCCGAGGCCGAACACCTAGAGTCCGCAGCCAACAATTACAACCTGAGCTGTGTTTACAATCTACGCCACCAAGGTCGCAATGGCCCCCACATCAAGTCAGCCCTGATTAAAGACACTGACGGCAACCTCATCAAAACAGAGACAAACTGCCTTCAACGCTGGAAAGAGCACTTCTGCCTCATACTGCAGCACAGCGCAACCCTGCCTCCAGCACAGCGCAACTCTGCCTCCCTCCATCATCCCAGCTGCTGGAGACACAACCCCCAACCATGCCTGTAACACGGACCTCATAACACCCAAGGAGGTCAGAGACGCTCTGAAAAAACTGAACAACAGGAGAGCCCCCGGAATTTGCTGCATATCTGCAGAGATGTTAAAGTCGGGTGGTAATGGCACTGTAGAGTTGCTGACCCACATCTTTAACAAGGTGTGGAAAACAGGGGTCATCCTGCCCTTCTGGAAACACAAAGGTGACAGGCTTGTCTGTGGGAACCACAGAGGCATCAGTCTCCTCTCCATCCCTGGCAAGCTATTTACAAAGATCTTGCTGACCCGTGCTCTCTCAGCCATTACAAGTGGCAGTCCCTTGGGAAACAACTCTGGCGGCACCAAACCATCTCACGCTTGACGAAGCTCCGAATCTATAACACCGCCGTACTCTCCATTCTCCTTTATGGCTCTGAAACATGGCCCTTAAGTAAGACCTTGGCCACAAGAATAGATGGCTTTGACAGTAGGGCTCTCAGAACCATCGAGAACATCAGGTGGTCCCAGCGAATCTCCAACCAAGCGTTTAGAGCCCGCACAAACCAGCCTCCCGCCTGGTTGCACAACGCCGCATCCGCTGGTTCGGCCATGTTCTTCGCCTTACCCCTGTCCAGCCGACGAGCCATTCTCAAGTTTGACCCAAAGGCTGCAGGCTGGAGACAACCACGAGGAATGCCCCGCACCCGTTGGCTAGACATCATAGTGGACGACCTCCAACAACACGGAGTTACCATGAAGGATACAGCCCTGCTGGCACAAGACCCCCAGTATTGGAGGGGCCTGGCTCACCTGGTTGGCTCTACTCAACTGGACGGGACATGAGCCCCAATGCAGGAGCAGTGATAGATGATGATGATTTATTATTGTTTAGTTTGTGGTTTTCTAATATAAAATAGGTACCTGGGCTCAACAAAGGTTGTTTTCCAAGTGATCTAATCAATCCACCTTAAAAAAAAATTAAAAAAGAAGTTGAGTCTGATGCACGTGGTATGCAAGTGGCAGTGGGGGCACAAACCAATGATGACAACAGCACAGGATAGGCGGAGCACTGCTCCATCTCATCGTATACCATGCCACCGTCTTCATATGATGCAGTCAGTCCAGGTTTGCCGAATGAAATTCAGAAGTGCTAGCCCTCCATCTTCCCCCTTGTCTTTTCCCCACAAAAAGCCTTTCTAATTTGCGGGGTGGCTTTTTTCCAAATAAAAGGTAGAAATTGATTTATCTAGCTCCTTAAAAAAAGATTTGGGGATAAATTCAGATAACCGTTTGAAACATGAATAGGAACCTGGGCATATTTGTCATCTTAACAGATTCAAGTCTGCCAGCCAACGACAGGCAGCCTTATCCAAAGCCCTCTTAAAATGTATCTTAAATAAGTCACCATATCTACGTGTCAGTTATTCCTAAATATAAATATAAATAATAAAAGATAAAGAATCAGCTGACACCTTCAATGGATAGCACCCAAATGACATCTGATGAGCTAAGTCATTAACCAGGAATAGTGATCTCTTTGGGAGGTTGAATCTGTAACCTGAAAATTTGCCTAAATTTGAGATAATCCCCAGTGCTCTTGGGATGAGTCAGACCAGGTCATGCATAGACAATTTCTGTATCTGGCCCCCCTAGCTATACCTGTAAGGCCCGCGTCGCCCCTCAGAGCGACTGCCAGTGGAGAAAATATCAGCGAGAAAAGGCACCCAGGAGGAGCTCATCCACACTGAGAGGGATGATGGCCCACCACCACAGGGAGCAATGTCATCCTAGAGACCGGCCCCAGGACGACCGCCCGCCCACAGGAGAAGACCAGCCATCCCTCCCCATGAGGAAACACTGGAGCTAAAAACTTACAACCAAATAAAAACAGTTAAAAAAGCTAAAAGCAAGCAGAATAAAAGGCAAAATCAAAGCTGGTGTAATATGCTCCCACCCTCTAGTCTCCGTCCGCACATGTGCAGCTGAATTCTGAAGTATTTTCAGGCTTAGAATATTATTTTTGGGAAGACCAGAGAGCAGAGCATTACAGTAATCTAAGCGACATGAAATAAAAGCATGAATCCGTGTTGGCCTGCGAGAGAAACGGGCGGACTCTTCAGAGCTAAATCAATTCAACTCAAGACCGGACATGTCTTGTTTGTTTAGGGCCGGCAACTGAAGATTCTCAAAACTGTCTGCCATATTCACATCACCACTTTTCTGAGAGGTGTAAAGTTCCTTGTAGAACCTCTTAAATTGTGTGTTTAGGCCTTTTTGGTCTGTGACTAGCAGGGGTGAAAGTTGGCTGGAACGGTCCGGTACTATGTTCCGGTAAAAGATTCAGGACCGGAACGATCCGGTTCCGAAAATATGACGGCAACTGTCAAAACTCCATGTTAAATAACCTGGCAGGCTGCCATACGAGAAGAAAACAATCTACTAACATCAGATTTACAGTGTATATACACAAGTCACCAAAAGCGGGGGGAGTGTTTAGGCGGCACAAATCCGTATAGTCAATTTATTGCGGAGGGGCGCGAAAGTGCGTGGGACGACGTGGAGGATGCGTTTGGAGCAGTGGGAGGACACAGTGCGGTGCAGCAAAAATCCGCATTTTCGCCAAAGTTGATTTTTTTTTTTTACTTGTTTCGCATTTTGCCTCGCTGATAGGTTGAAATATGTGCCACATTGACTTCTGGGATTGACTACGTCACACACAGCGTCCTGTCTGTTGTCACCTGGAGCTCAACAACACAGGCAGCCACTTATCCCCTCCCACGGGTACAACGCATGTTTTTCAATAAATACATGAAAACACGTGTGTTTTTCAGTTTTAGAAACGTTTGAAACGGGAAAAAATATTTATCGCGGAGAAGCAAAAGAAAAGCAATCACTCGTGCTGCAGTGGACTCTAGGTGCATTCAATGACCACGCACATAGGAAATCTCATATACACATAGAAAAAGCTCAGACGACTGAATGTTTTTCTGTTTTGCTCCACATGTTTGAAGTTTAAATATCTGTTTACAAGGAACCTTTTCAAAGAAACTCCACTTTTCTGTGGTAAAAGTTATAATGTCCCAAAGCAGGAGATGCAATTTTTGTACAGGTGTAAATACTTTGGACACAACAGCGGAATGCTTTCCCTTATTTTGGTGTGAACATAGCATAAAGTGCTTTTGAATTGTTTGTGTGTGCTTGTGTTGCGTAATCCGTTTCTATCGATATTTATTATTTAATTATTCCTGTTCTGTCCACTGGATCAGTTCTCTGTGTATCTGACGAGTCACGTCGAGGTGCGTACGTTGTTTGTTATCTGTTATTTTGCATATCATTGGAATTATTATTTTTTTAAACAAAATAAGTTTCTCACGTATGCCTTTTTACAAATCATGTTAAAGTGTAATGCAGAAGCCTAATGTGACCTAACCCTATATATATATATATATATATATATATATATATATATATATATATATATATATATATATAGGGATTAAATAACCGGTGTAGGTTTATCGATTCAATGCATTGTTCTTTTTTAAAATCAAATGTGTAGTCAAAACTAAATTAAAAAGAGTTTTTGGTCAATTCATGTCGGTGCAAAAGTAAGTGAGCTGCATTGCTTAAAACAAGAGGTCAAGTAGGATCAGGTAGGACAAATTGGTCGCTAAACTAACCACTGAAATGGACCAATGAAATGAGAGAGGTTTAGCAAAGAAATTGTGCATCACTGACTGAAACAGAGACAAAAACTCATTACTTTGGTCTTACTCAGGTGAACCCATACAGGTCAGTCATGCTGAGAGGAAAAGGAATCTCAGGGGACCTCAGGAAGTGGGTAGTGTCAGCACATCTGTCAGTGGGAAATCTGTATAATCTTCTTAAAAAATGAGCTTCATCATTACACTGTAAAGCAGATCATCTGCAACTAGAGAACACTGAAAATTACTACAATCCAGTCTAGAAGTGGATGACCTTCTAAAATATCAGCAAGACCAACAAGACAAATGATATTTCAGGTGTAAGCCAACCTATGCATCACATCGAGGGATTTGCAGACCTCTTTTGCTGCATCTAGGACACATGTGCGTGCTTTAACAAACAGAAGAAAAGTCAATCGACAAGGCTTTCATGGAAGGCTTGCTAGGTAGAAGACTGTGCTCACAATAAAGATCAAAGCTGCCCATCTCAACTTTGCCAGCGAGTACCTAGACAAACCTAAAGCATTTTGTAAGTCCCTTCTGTGGACAGATGAGTCCAAAATTCAATAAACTAAAACAGTTAGGTTTGGTGAAAAGTCAACACTGCATACCAGCAAAAGAACCTTCTCCCGACAGTGAAGCACGGTGGTGAGAATGTTAAGTTCTGGGCTGGCTTTTCATCCTCTGGACCTGGACAACTCCACATAGTCCAGGGAATCATGAATTCAGAGGAATATTGTGAAATCCTGGATCATAACCTGAAGCCGTTCTTTGTGAAGTTACAGCGTGGTAGAAGATGGATCATGCAACGTGACAATAATCCAAAGCATTCTAGCAATACAACCAATAAATGTCTGAAGAACAACAAGATTCATATTCTGGATGTGCCCAGTTAAAATCATGACTTAAATTATTTCAAAATACTGTGGCGGGACCTGAAGCAACCTCTTTCAATTGGCTGCATTTTGCAAGGAAGAGTGGAAATACATCCTCCAAAGTAGATGTGAAAGACTGATAAATCACAAACAAAGATAGTGTTTGGATGAAGTTCTCATTGCAAAAGGAGGTGCAATGTCTGATTAAGTGAAAGGTTCAAATACTTTTGCACCCATGGAGTTTTTCTTAAATCAACAACTTTTGCTCAATAATGAATGATAATATTATCATTCTTTTTGTTCAAGTCCATTATTTTCAATGTCAGCATTGTATATTGGGTTATGACTAAACATTTAATAAGGTTATTTTAATATTGTATACAAAAAATCTGACCATGCCTGCAGGGTTCACAAACTTTTGAGCAGCACTGTATATATATATATATATATATATATATATATATATATATATATATATATATATATATATATATATATATATATATATATAAATACTTTTAAAACAATGCCAATTCCGACTCATTGCCATAAAAATAAAATAGGATGCTGATTTTTGAGGGTTTTATCATTGACCAAAAAGCTTTACACACTAATCACACCTCCATATATAAAGGTATATTATGCAATTTTCAACATTTTCTTCCAATGAGCCACTACCCCTCCGCGCCAGTACCCCAACCTGAAAGTACCCCAAAATGGCCTGGACTGCGAGGGCGCTTTATAGCTGCCCGCAGCTCTAGTTCTTCTTCTTCTCCTCTGCTAATGATCAAATTTTTGACTCCCGAGACATGAACGGAAACTCACCAAATTTAGCACACTCCGGGCACGGCGATAAATTTGATATTATGAAGTTGTCATAATGACATGGCTCCATAGCGCCCCCTACAGGACAAAAATAAAAACTAATCCCGGCACATTTGACCTACAGCTACAAATATTGGCAGGCACGTGCAGCACCCCGAGATGCACAAAAAAGTCTGTTGGGACCATGTGCTAAAAATGTACAGGAAATGAGCTATGAAACAACTGACGGATGAGTACGCAATAAACCCAAATGACCAAATATGGACTGACTTACAAAATACAAAAATACAGTTAGACGATATGCTAACTAAAAAAACAGAGTTTATAATACAACAATTGAGATACAACAACTTTGAATATAATAACAAATCAGGTAAATTTCTTGCAAACCAACTTCAACGCAATCGGGAAAAATCTCTTATAACGGCTATTAAAGGGACAACTGGTGAATGCACACAATCACCAGAAGAAATTAATCAAATTTTTTATAACTATTATCGCAACCTATACTCAGAAACTAACATGCCTAACCCTGAGCATATTGAGGCATTCCTCAGTAGCTTAAATATGCCTCAGTTAACTACCGAATATAAAGATATGTTAGAAGCGGCACTTACTATAAACGAGTTGTACAGTGCTCTAGATAGTATGCCTAATGGCAAGGCACCTGGCCCAGATGGTTATCCGGCTATATTTTTTAAGCACTGCTGGTTAATGCTTGCTCCGCTATTCTTAAGTGTAGTAACAGAAATTAAAACTAATGGTTACATACGTCCACACATGAATACAGCAGCAATTAAACTTTTATTAAAGCCAGAAAAAGACCCCACCCTTCCATCAAGTTACCGTCCGATTTCACTAATTAACACTGATATTAAAATTATTACTAAGGCTTTCACATCTAGACTAGAAACAGTAATCTCGACAATTATACATAGCGACCAAACAGGCTTTATTAAAGATCGTCACTCTACTAATAATATTAGGAGGCTCTTTAACCTTATTAGCATGTCACAGCGGCATGATAAAAAGGCAGTTATTATATCATTGGATGCAGAAAAAGCTTTCGACAAAGTTAATTGGTCCTTCCTCTTTGCTGTTTTAAATAAATTTGGCTTTGGGAAATCATTTATCCACTGGGTGTCAGTATTATATGATTCCCCAAAGCTACAGTTACTACTAATGGGATTATATCTAAGAGCTTTATTTTACAGAGAGGCACAAGACAGGGATGCCCACTGTCCCCTTTATTATTTGCAATATTTATTGAGCCACTTGCAATAGCCATATGCCAGGAAAGAAGGATTCAAGGAATTCACTCTGGGGTAACAGAACATAAAATTAATCTATATGCCGATGATATTTTACTTTATTTAGAAAACCCGGCGATTTCGTTAGGGGAAGTATTTAACTTAATAACTAAATTCTCACAGTTGTCAGATTATTCTATTAACTGGACAAAATCAACACTTCTACCTATTACAGAAAATTCATGGAACCCTGCAAGCCAGGACCCACACTACTCATTTCCTATAGGTAATTTAAAATACTTAGGCATAAAAATCTCACCTAAATTAACTGATTTAATTCATTTAAACTTTTCTCCACTTCTGGATAACATTCATAGTGACTTGGAACGCTGGAATAATCTTCCTATTTCTTTAATAGGACAAATAGCCACCGTTAAAATGAAAGTTTTACCTAAAATAAACTATTTTTTCTCAATGATTCCATTTAAACCTACGGCTAACTGGTTCCAGTTGTTGGACTCAGCCGTTACAAAATTTTACTGGAATAAAAAAAAAGCAAATATTAGTCTATCTACTCTTCAGAAAAGTAAATCCAAAGGTGGTCTAGAGGCACCAAATTTTATGTACTTCTATATAGCTAACCAGCTACAATATATTGTTCTATGGGCGCAACCCAACAGAGATACTAACTGTTGGCTGGAACTAGAACAGAAGGATTGTAATAACCTCAGACTTCTAGATTTACTCTTTATTACAACATCAATTAAGCGACATAATTGTTTTAAAAACCCAATGATTTCCGCCACCCTGACTGCTTGGTGGAAGGCATTAGAAATTACAAAAGCCCAAGTGGAGCCCTGTGGGCTCTCTCCCCTATGGCATAACCCTGACTTTCGAATTAACAACCAATCGTTTTATTTAGATGTGTGGGAGCAGAAAGGAATTACACATCTCCACCATCTCTTCTCAGATAATATGTTTATACCATATACATCCTTGCTCCAAAAATACAAAATAACAAACGGAAATTTTTTACATTATCTGCAAGTTAAAAATATGATAAAGAAACAAATTCCAACACTTCAGGGTACACTCCAACCGCCTGGTTTAGCTGAAGATATTACCAAGCTTTCTCCGACAACAACAAAAAAACTTTCAAAAATATATAAGTTACTCTCATATACGGAAAAAAAGTCTTTACCCATCTTAAAATGGGAGACAGACTTGTCTATAGCTCCGGAATCTGACTTTTGGATTCAAGTTTGTGAAAATGCATTTAAAATGACAAAACACACAAATTTACAACTTATCCAATATAAAATTATCCATAGAACATACATTACTCAATATATGATGAAGAAAATGGGACTCTCCGACTCCGACATTTGTCTCCAGTGTTTACAAAACACTACAGACACTTATTTTCATGCTTTATGGTTATGCACTCCGGTTATGTATTTCTGGACTAAAGTCTTAGAAAAACTTTCCGCTATTTTGGACTGTAGGATACCTTTATCTCCAAACTTGTGTTTGCTAGGTGACCTAACAACAACTGACCTACCACATAAACAATTTCAATCTACACTTGCAGCCCTTACTATTGCAAAAAAAACAATTCTTGTTAACTGGAAAAATAAACAAACTCTGAATATCGACCAATGGTCTAACCTCCTCATAAATCACATTTTAATGGAAAAAATATCGGCCTCAAATAAAAAACAAATATCAAAATTCATAGAAATATGGTCTACGTATATAGAATATTTTAACCTAATTTTGGTTATTTAATTCTGCCTGTTAGCGAGAGCTACCACATCGTGATAACTTACATTGATGTCTCTGCATTTGACAGTTTGTAACTAATGGTTGTATTTTTATAGTCAGGAACCCAGTTGCTGCCAACAGGATCGAGCAGATTCACCTCCAATGGGCACTAAGGGCTAATATTCGGATTCACTGCATGCCAGGGGACTAACTCTACAGGTGCTGTCCCCCCCTGGCTGGGCGTGGGCGGGTCTGCCCCTCTGTTGGCTGCTGGGTGCGGCTGCGTCTTGGTCGTTCCCTGGGTCTCGTGGGGGGTGCTGTGTTGCGGGGCTCTCCCTGGTGTTCGGGGCGGCGCCGGCCCGGCGCGGTCCGTCACTCTGGGCCCGGCGACGCGGGTCGGGGCCTGTGGGCCGCCGGGGTGCCCCGTGGTTCCCTCTCCCCTCCCCCTTCCTCCCCCTTGCTTCCTCTCCCTCTTCGCCTCTCCCCGCCCGTCCTCCGCCTCCCTGTCCCTTCTCCCTCGTCGCCCTTCCTCCTCCTCTCCCCCTCTCTCTGCGGCCCTGCCGCTGCCTCCTGCCCTTCCTGTCGTCTCCTTCCCCCGTCCCCTCCCCCTCCCCTGTCCGCCCTCCTCCCCCTCCCCCTCCCCTAGGCCGGGGGTTCCATCCGTGGCCCGGGTCTCGGCGCTCCGGGGGCCGGGAGAGTGGGCGGGATCGGTGTTGTGCCCGCCCCGCTCCGGTGGGCAATTCGGGCGGGCCCCGGTATCTGGGGGGCGAGCCCCGCCGGGGTCCCGGTGGGGTGGGTGGGGTATTGGTGGGCGGATGCGCCTCCCACCCCCCGCCCGGTTGGGGGGGGCCCAGCTGGTCACTCCTCTTAACTCACTGCACTAGTTTTGCACAATACATTTTAGGACACATAACACACTTTGGGGGGGAGTGGGGTAGGGTGGAGACACCGTCTCGGCACCGTCGGCAGCTGCCCCTGGTGTTCCGTCCCTCCGCGTGGTGGGGGGTGGGGTGGGCGCGGGTGCCCTCTCCGCTCCGCTGCCCGGCCCCTCTTCGGCGCAGATGCCTGGGTGCGGTGTGTCCCCGGGGTCTGGGGGTCGGGGGCTGGGGGGATGTCGGTGGGTGGTGGTGGGGGCGGGTGGCGGCTTGGTTGGGGGGGTGGTGGTGGTGGGGGTGCCGGGGTGGGGGGTGTCTGGGGATTTGGGGACCTGGGGGCGGTTGGGGCTGGGTTGGGTCGTGGGGGTTGTGGGCCGGTGGGGTGCCTGGTAGGCCTGCAGTGCCCTGTCCTGTTGCGTTGGGTTGGGGGCGCGGGCCGCGTTGGGGTGGGGGCGCTCCTGCTCCTGGGTTTGCTCTCCGGCCGGTGGCCCCTGCGGGGACCGGGGGTCGTCCTTTGGCGCTGCCGCGGCATGGGGGGGCCTGAGGTGTTGCGCTTGCTCTGTCCTGGCGGGGGTCGACGGCTCCCCTCTTTGGTGGAGACTCAGACACAATTTGTTTCTCACTCAGGTCATTGATTCGGTGGAGGCGGGTGTCTGTGGATCTCACTCTGCTTCGTCTGTCCTTTCTACCTTTCCTCAGTTTCTCCTTTGGGCCCTTGAGGTCTCCCTGATTTGTTGGAATTCAGATGTCTCTGGGGTTGGTGAAGGACTCTGGTTAGTGGCCCGGTGGGTGGTATCTGGTCGGTGCTGGGCTTCGCTTTTCTTTCTTTTCTTTGGTCCCTCTTCGGGTCTCCTGGTGGCCCCACGACTCTGGCTGGATTTTGAAGTGTTCGGTTTAGGTGAACGGTATGGGAATTCTTTTCTTTTTTTTTTACACGCACGCACGCAATCACGCACGCACGCACGCGCACACACACACACACACACACACACACACACACACACACATACACACACACACAAAAAAAAGGATATGAGCTATGAATTGTTGAATGTCCTATTTTGGCCCTTTTTTCCACATTCACTTGAGTCATACTTCTTACCTCCTTGCCAACAGTTTCCATCCGATTGACTTCAAACTTGACATGTATCATCTCAAGACCTGGGACAACAACTGGGGGGAAAATCTAGAGTTTTCGAAATACTATATGACGGGGGAAGGGGCATAATTTTTTGTGTTTCATATTTCCTTCGCCATGAAAGCCAAAATGCGTAGTAACTCTTTGGTACATGCTCCAAAAAATCCCAAACTTCACATGTATGTTTATAGTCACGACCTGAAGGTATCTCTATTACAATAATCAGTTCAAAATATAGCGCCACCTAGCCCTTGGATCGACCCAAAAAAAATACGACACAAAGGGTATTTTGTCAAAAACGTGGATACTCTTTGTAAGTGTACTTTTTATTTATTTATTTTTGATGCCCTCTATGGACAATACAAGCAATATTGAGCAATGAGTAAAACTAACGATGATGTGTATATATGTACTTTAAAAAATGCCAATCAGGGCAACTCATTGCCCAAAAATAAAAACGGACACTGATTTTTGAGGTTCTTAACATTGACCAAAACTCTTCGAGCTTTACACACTAATCACACTTGGCAAAAAATTAAAACAATTCATATGTAAAGGTATATTATGCCATTTTCAAAGACATTTGGCTTTGAATGTGCCTGTACCCCAACGTGCCAGTACCCCAATGTGCAAGTACCCAAAAGTGGTCCGGGCTGCGAGGGCCCTTTATAGCTGCTCGCAGCTCTAGTTATTATTATTATTTTATTATTAACAATAATAATGATTATGGTAATGTAACGAATATTGCCAGTCACCCTCAATTTAATTTTTTTGTTCTCCTTTCCTCAAACATTTCAGTCTTGGAAATATGCGCGAGGTCAACCTGGGGTTGGGGTGAGATATAGCAACTCTCCCCCTCCTTTTTCACCCTCGCCAGAGACGGCCAAAAGGCCTTCCACACTTTTGAAGTCAACCATCACCCATGCCACCAGGATGTGAATGCTTGCTTTTCACCCGCTAGAACCACAAGTTTATGGTACCAAAGCGTCTTATCGGGCGGTTCCATCCTCTCCCCTGTTGAGTTGTGGATTAACATCACAGATAAACCCCTAAACCAGATGGCCTGATTGAACCCAGGTCATCACATTCCAGCGTTCTTGAAAGTTACATGTGACCACAGCGCCTTCAATTGGGGACAATCGGAACCGCCCTCACTTAGAACACCTATGACCCACAAAGCAATCTTACACATTTCATCTAAAAAAATGTCATCACATACAAGTGAACATATGTACAACTGAATGTTTTACACCATGTATGTTTTGTTTGCGCTTGGAAAAGTCATATGCATTTCAACCTCAAGAGAGTTCTTGGTTACTCTGCAAAGAACGAAATTACCCCGTGCCGCAGTATTAGTCGATATGTGTAACGATAACATGTTTTGCTTGGAAGAACTTGGCTTGCCAACCTGACCAAATTTTAATTATTAGTTATTAATTCTTTAAATAATTTGGAGTTTAAAAATACTTGGGAGTTGAGTCGAGTCAAAGAGGGAGGGGTCGGTCCTCCCTTCTTGAACACGCGCCACAACTTTAAAAGAGAGGGCGCGGGCTATTGTTCGCTCTCTCGTCTTCTGCCTCTGTTCCTGTTTATTTCCCACCATTTTCCCTCCGTCTGGCCCCGAACTGACAAAACTGATAAAATTACTAATTTGTCCAAAAGACAACATCAATTATCGCGACAGTAATGAGATGTATAAACCTCCCATTCCCGCTATCTCTGACAATAAACACAAGCTTTTTCTTTTCTTTTTCTTTAAGGAATATTTTGAAAATAATGCTGAGTACTTGTATGTGTATCTGCATCTTATGCCAAGTTATCTTTGGTAAATCTAAAAGTTTTAAATGACGCTGTTGGACAAACTGTCAGTACTGTCTGCTAAAAGTAAATGAAAAAAATTATGAGAATTCAGCTTTTTGGACTTTTTGTTTTTCCCGTTATACCGAAACATGACCCAAAACCGAAGTACGTACCGAACTGTGACTTCTGTGAACCGTTACAGCCCTAGTGAGAATAAATTATTGTACAGAGACTTACCCGAAAAACTTTATGCAGTCTCAATGTAGCTGAACAAAATACAAAGCGGATCAGCAGCAGTCGAAGAAATTCATCACCAAAGAATTGTAAAAAGGCTTGATCTGTAGGGATTACAAAGAGAAAAACAAACAGTGAGTAATTCAAGGTCTTCCTAATGACGATGTGTTGCAGACACAAAGTAAATGTTAAAGATTGTATTTTAGTTCTGTGCAAAATATACAGATTGTAATATATAGATTGAGAGGAGCCAGCTGAGGTGGCTTTGGCATCTGGTTCGGATGCCTCCTTTGGGATCCCACCGGAGGAGCTGGATGAATTGGTTGGGGAAAGGGAGGTTTGGGCTTCCCTGCAAAAATTGTTGCCCCTCTGACCAAACCCCGGATAAGCGGTGGAAAATGGATGGACCATTGTCATTAAAATAGGCTGTAGACAACGCTGTCCACTCTCGCCATTGTTGTTTGTACTGGCTATTGAGTCTCTCGCAATGTGCAGTGTGCTCTCACCCTCATCTTGCTGGTACAACTGTTTGTCCTACTGAACATCGAATCGCATAATTTGCTGATGACGTTATTTTGCTTATTTAAAAGTTGAGCAAATCTTTACAGTATATAATAAAATTGATATATTTATTCGATGATATTTCGGGTACACTGATGACAGGTTGAATCCGATCCCTGAGGCACTGCAATTTAATATAGTAACACAATACAATTATTTACAACAAATCTTGCCGGAACTCAATCACGCCATTAACGATGTCTGTGATTGGCAGCATTAATATTAATAAAATTAATGTGCTGCCTAAATTTCTTTATATTTTTCAGAATGTTCCAATTCCACCTATTTTTTATTTTTTTTTGCTTTGTTTTGTTTTTACACTTCAGACAGAAAAATGTTGATACAGTTCATACGGCAAAATAGAAGATCTAGACTTAGATGTTCTTCATCGACGCACGAGCCGAGTGATCCACCGCTAAGAGTCGTATAGAGTTTGGTTGTTTGTAGGTTGCCAGTAGTGATGTGTCGGTCGCGAACGAACCGGCTCTGAGAGCCGGATCTTTGACGTGAACGATGGGAGCCGGCTCGTGACTGGGAGCCGCTTTTTTTTTCTCTCTCTCTTTTTTTTCTCTCTAAAGCCGCATTTGATTGGTGAGTATGTGTGTGTGACGTCTCTGTGTCTGCGCTCAGCGCTGAGCAGCAGAGGGGGGGAGGGGCACACGACAGCACGCTGCAAGCAGTCACACACACTCAAACGCGAACGGGAGGGAGGAGACGAGAGAGAGGAGGAGAGCGCTTGTATAAACGGAAAGGTAAAAAAACAGTTTAAAAATGAGTGACAAGAGAAAACGCAGCAATATATGGACACATTTCAATACAACAAATGACAAAACTAAGGCAGAGTGTAAAGTCTGCAAGACTAAAATTTCATATCGGGGAGGCTGTACAAACAATTTACAGCGGCACATGAGAAGAAGAAGAAATAGGATCAGCCCCTCAAAGTTGAGGCACTTGGCATTTCTGAATGTAAATCTAGACTGAAGAACACTGTTTTCTGGATGCAGATTTTTTATTTTTATTTTACACATTTTAATTTATATTTTGCTGTGCGATTCTGTTTGTCTGTTGTTTCACTTGAAAATTGTTATTGTTAAACCTTATTTAAGTTCATTTGTAAATAGTTAAATGTTTGTTTTGCACTATCTAATTTGTTTGCACTTTCTATTTGAGTTTATAGTCGAGTTTATAAATAAAAGTGTATTTTATACAACAAACATTTGATATAGTGCAATTTTTTCACATTAGTAATTCATATTGCGCATCGTTTTAAATTGTTGTTGGTAATATATTTATTTAAGCAACAAAAAATCTAAAGAGCCATTTGGGAGCCGGCTCTTTTTAGTGAGCTGAACCAAAAGAACCGGGTCCCTAAAAAGAGCCGAAATTCCCATCACTAGTTGCCAGGCTTCGGTGATGCGTTATGGAGTTTCGGACTTCCGGGGGACGGCGCCGCCAGGCGCTCCCCCCACAGATTGTCATTATATTTGCCTTATGACCATGGGGGTTTACTGTTAAAGTGTTCAGATTTACAATTGTACTTTTGGGCTGTGCAGCTAAGATCCATGATGTTTTACTATTCTGCAGGTGCTACCGCATTGGGTAGAAATGGAATCACAAGGGCTGAATTAACACTCCCTTCATATTTATATCGCAACTGCCCAGCATCACCTCTACGACTCGTC
Source organism: Vanacampus margaritifer (assembly GCF_051991255.1). Lineage (NCBI taxonomy): Eukaryota > Metazoa > Chordata > Actinopteri > Syngnathiformes > Syngnathidae > Vanacampus > Vanacampus margaritifer. Next base: position 21,357,450 of record NC_135445.1, on the reverse strand, counting down.
AACGGCTCCAAAGCAAGAAAAACTTGCGTACGCCAGCCAAGGAGTTGCCGTGAAGCACCGCACATTCCCACGCTCATTTCACTCTTGATATATCTGAACGTGAGAGTGGAAATGGCGTACGCCACGTTTTTGTGCGTACGCACCCTTCATACATGAGGCCCCAGGAGACTGACTGACAAAAAAAAACCTTTCCAAAACCTGACTGAGTGTCTTATTTTGTAACTGAGGTTTGAGGTTTCCAAGCAGACCTTATGGTTGATCGATAATCACACCTGTAACCTATATGAAAGGTACAGTTTAACTTTACTGACTATTGATTGCTATTTTGTGTTTATGGTTATTTATTTTATTTTAATGCCTCGAATTCTTGAATGTGAATTATTTTTGAAGTGACTGTTATGGTTGAAAGTATCCACTAGACGGCACTTTATATACATGAATGCAGCCAATACGGTGAAATGCGCATTGCATGCTGGGATCGTTGTGCTACAGGAGAGAGCTTGACGCCAGCAGCTACGATACAGTCTAAAGTCTACACTGCTCGAGACCAATGATTCTTAACCATTGGGCCGCGGTCAAAGCCATTTAGTGAGTCGCAAAGTAATTTCAGTTTTGTAACTGTGACGGCCACAGCTTTCAATTGAGGCTTTTTAAACATGTAAACATTTTTAAAACTGAATATTTCCCCACACCCTGTGTAAAAAAAATCAATCCGTAATATTGCCGGGTAGTATTGCGCTAAATTCACTCATAATTCTGTGTATTCTGTTTAGCCACGCTGCAGTCAGCATGTTGTGGGGTGGGGCACGCGCAACAGCTCCTTTGACTGCACGCAATTGACGAGGCTGTTCCAAAATTAGAAACAGAGTTACGGAACCTCCGTTGAATGAGCTGCTCTTAAAGCTTGTAAATATTTTGCATCTAATAACGCCAAAATATGAAGTAATGCAGATCATGAACCGCACCAAATGGAAAAAAAATTGTCCGCTTTTGGTCCAGACCAAACAAGCGGACTTAAGGACTTTTCTGGTCTGAATACACCCATAGACGAATGGACGCTGCAATTAATTATGTTCTCGCAGATTCCCGAGCAAATCAACGTGGAGCAGTCCCAGAGATTGATAATGTGAGCTCCCTTGAGTCAATCACAATTATCAATCTGGTTACACTGCCTCGTTTGTAAAAAAAAAAAAAAAAAAAAAATCCACATAAAAGCACACAAAAACAGAGAAGTTGATTTCGCCTTTTTGGGCATCTGATTGAGTGTCAGTGTTTACACATAAATAAATGACCACATTTTATCATGTTATATGATAATTTTATAAACCATAACTAGATTTAATTTCATTATTAAATACAAACAATAATAAATTTACACAAATCATTATTTTTTATTATTTTTTATTCTTCTTGAGAAAGCTCAGTATTCATTCGGTAATCTTTTCGATTCGACATGTCATCATCATTGCTCTATCTCTCTCTTTTTCCCTCCTTTTTTTGTATGTGCGCGAGTAAGTGCGTGTGCTGGTGTGTGTGTGTGCATATGTGCATGCGTGTTAGCTCATTAATTCATCTAAAACCTATTAAAAATCCCATACCATTCACCTAAACCGAATACTTCAGAATCCTGCTAGAGTCGTGAAGTTGTCAGGAGACCCGAGGAAGGATCAAAGAAAAATCCAGCACAGACCAGACATCACCTACTACCCACAGGTTACCAACCAGATACTTTCACCAACCCCAGAAACACCTAAATTGCAACAAATTAGGGAGACCTCTAGAGAACAAAGGAAAGACTAAGGAAAGAAAAGAAGGATAGATGAAGCAGAGTGAGATCCACAGACATCAGCCTCCGCCGATTCAACGAACAGAGGAAGAAGCAGATTGTGTTTGAATTTCGGTAGATGCTGGTGTGGTGGATCTGGCATGCATGAAAACCTCCACCAAAGAGGGAAGCCGTCGACCTCGGCCAGGACAGAGGAAGCACAAACCCCCAGGCTGCGGGAGCGCCAAGGCACAACCCCCGGGTCCCGCAGGGGCCACCGGCTGGAGAGCAAACCCAGGAGCCAGGAGCGCCCCCCACCCCAACACGGCCCGCGCCCCAACGCAGCAGAATGGGGCACGGCAGGCCAACCAGGCACCCCACCCATGCTGTAAAGCATCTTAAAGCTTCATCTTCATCTTTGTAGAGATTCATGCTTGGACCAGATAAGCTCAAAACTGCGCAGCAACACATAAACAACACATACATACTACCTGGGTAGCAAAACTCATACACACTGAACAAACAGACGAACATTGCGTTTATCGTGCAGCATAAAGCTTTGAATGGACACTCATACAGCGTAAAGCTGTGAAGGGACAATTTAAGTTTGGTTTTCGTATTGGGATTTTGACAAGAATTGTAAATTTTGTTTTTTGGGTTTGTAAAAAAATAAATAATAATTTTTAAATTGCATTTTGTGTTTACCTTTTCACACTAACCTTCCCTTGCTCCTTGAACCGAACCTGATATATCAGTAAGTGATTGCGGTTGCAGAGCAATATTGATAATTATATGTACATTAAATATTATACACCCAAAAGCTTAACTCTCTTCAATTTTCTCCACAATAAAACTTTCTATCATAAACTTTATATCATCATTCTCCATGCGATTTCCAAACAGTATAAATTTGTTTTGTCTACATTTAACGATTATCAATCAATAATATAATAATAACTATCAATGATATGCATCCCCGGCCAGTCTAGAATTCAAGCAGGTATGAAAATGTCCATCCGTGACTTCTTTAGCTTTCTCCTCCTTATTCTAAAATGTGTGCTTCAAACGGGCAGATTTAACTTCCATGAATTGGTGACGTCAACAAAACACGCAAGTGCACTCGCCGTCCAGCCTCTGGTAAAGGTTTGTCACACCCACAGAAATTTGAGAAGCTGGCTGCTCCTTTTTTTTTCCTGCTTGCATACGCTCCGTGGAGAACAATGGGGTAATAACGATCTGGCTGTACAGTGCACACATGAGTCTTTGAAAAGACAGTGGATTAATTTTATTTTATTTTGATTTAGCCTTTCTTCTTATCCTTTCAATTAGAGATGTGCCATAACATTCCTTCTACCAGTGGCGAGCGGTCATAATAAGTTATTAAAGCAGTGCATGCCCAAGCCCTTAAATAAAATCATGTGGACTCGATTATACAATACCTTAGTTCAACTGTTTTGGTCTTAAATTCCTGTGTAATTTGTCCTGTTCTCCCCACAGGGAGCTGAAAAGCCGACAGCTTGTTTCGTGCATGCGCAATGAGAAATCAAGTTGTGTTAGTTCCGAGAGGTTGTTTCTGTATGTGCGTCTTTTGAATGGCAAAAAAGCTGGCAGTAAAGCAGCTTATCTGGCAACGCACATGTGCACAATTGGCTTAATTGACTTGTTCTGCAGTAAACAATCAGTGATTCAGTTCATCGCAGAGTCACAATGAGTGCTGTTTTCCCGGAGAACTTTTGAGGAAAAGAAGAATATATTTTCAAGTGGTTGTCCAACTCCTGAAGTAGTCATCACGAAAACGGGGAAGAATTTCATCCGCCACTTTCAAGCAAGGATGTACGAGAAACATAAATGGCTCATTGACTGTCCACAGGTTTAGCAAACTTTTAATTGGTGGTTGAAATCGCTTGTGGCTCCCTCCGCTGCGTTTTCATTTTTTCCTCTCCCATTTTGAGCCCACTTCGTGGGCACAAGCCAGTTCCAAATACTGTAAATTCCAACATATTGGCAATTTTGTGAGCATGTTCTTGTGTCATTTCAAAACAATCACAAACTAACGCTACAACATAGTCTCTGTAGTAACATTATGTTACTTTTCCACATATTAAAATAGTTCTCAAATGTGTAAAAGAGATGTCTGTCTGTCTCAAATTGGTACGGTTGTGCCACAATGATTCTGCTCGCCATAGCCGAGTCGTTTCCATTCACAACATTAGCACATGGCTACCAGTGCTGACATCACAGCCCCTTCAAGAGAGAAAGGTATGGCCTATGTGTGGCCTGGTGCAGCTATGTACATAAAAGTGACATGCCCCTAAAACAGGCTGTTTTAAACTGAGCTTTTTTTTTTGGAGTGATGATTTAGGGACAGTAAAAATATTAGATCTTAAGTCAATTTTGACGAATGCATGTCACAGGCATGTGTTTTACACATTTGAGAACTATTTTAGTATGTGTAAAAAGTTGACTAATGTGAGACCTTTAAAAGTATGGAGAATGTAAAACTAATCTGTAAAAAAGTGGAAAACTGCAGTATGGATTACTAGTAGACTGCATTGTTGAAAATAAAGTTTAAATATAAATATATTTATAATAGGATGTTATACATTGTGATTATCACAAAAGTTGAATAGACATACTACCTATGGCTTGTGATCGTGCTATCATTTGCCCAATGTCATGGTCAACTTTGTGAAGAAATTCTTGCGCACTCTGCCAAAGTTCTTGTCTCACGCTGTTTAAGCCACACACAGAGAAGAAAGCCAAGAGTGGGCTATAGAGGAACAAGGTGAAGAGACTCCCACGTTGAGACTGATCTGAAGAAGTAATCAATAAAATTATTTAGGTCAGACAGGAATATGCATCAACATTTCCTAGTGAAGATAAGAGATACAGAGAATGAATGGATGGATAGATGGATGGATAATCCTAGGAAAATAGTTTAAAAAATGTTTTGATGGGAGCCCAAAGTTATCGAGTCAAGCATTTGATAAATAATATTTCAATCCTAACAACCAGGGATGAAAACATGGGATGCACGATAATTATCGACCCAATAATTATCAGGCCGATATTAGGAATCACGACGTTTGATGATCAATGCGTTAACGTTTAAATCTGTTAATCCGATCAATCTGTTAACATTTTTAAAAACAAATTTTGAGTGGCGCAAACAATGTTTATGGAAGGCTGGTGCGACTTCACCCATTAATCACACAACCTACTAGAATTACGACCAACAGTGCCACCCTAATAGATAACATATTCACCAATGTCATGCTAAAAGAGACTCAGAGTGGTCTACTGATCAATGACATTACTGATCACCTCTCGATTTTCACTAACTATGTATGGCATCACAGTAATATCAGTCTAACACAGACATTTTATAGGAGGCTTAGGTCAGATCGAAATATTACTCCATTTTGAAATTATTTGTTAACTCAAAACTGGAATTGTGTCTATGATGCAATGGACGTGGATACAGCGTATGTTTCATAAACAAACTTGAGCAAATGTATGATAAACACTGTCCAGTAAAGATATTTCATATAAAATCCTAAAAACAAACCATGGATGACCAAGTCTCTTATAAATGCTTGTAGAAAAAATAATAACTTATATAAGATATTTATTAACCAAAAAAACAAAACAGGCAGAAGTTAGATACAAGAAATATCATAATAAACTAAATGCTATTTTAGGAATCTGCAAAAAACAGTATTATACTAAATTGTTAGAGGAGAACAACAATTATACTTGCAAGTTATGGAAAATCATGAATGAGATTATTCAGAAAAAAAGCCTAAGCCATGTTATCCTGACTATTTTTATGCTAATAATGAGACAATAGTAAATATGGAAGCAAATAAATTTAACACATTTTTGTATCTATTGGTCCAGACTTGGCAGAAAATATCCCCAAAGCTCAATTTCATCACACTCAAGTACTGAACTTACACTCAATGTTTCTGGAACCAGTCAAGGACACTGAGATAAGACACTTGGTTGCAAAATGCGCTGCCAAATCTGCCACTGACACACAAAGCATTGATATGAAACTAATCGAGCTTATAATAAGCGAAATTCTACAGCCCCTAAATCACATATGCAACCTTTCATTTATGACTGGGATGTTCCCAAACGAGATGAAAGTTGCTAAAGTTGGCCCCATTTATAAAGGGGGAGATTTACACCAATTTGTCAATTACAGACCCATTTCAATATTACCACAATTGTCAAAAATCTTGGAAAAACTTTTTAATGATAGGCTTCATAAATTTATAAAAAAGCACAAATTATTAAACGATAGTCAGTATAGTTTTAGGAAAAATCATTCCACTGGACAAGATTTGACCGAATCCATGGAAATCATAACCGTTGCGATTGTTCAAAAACGATATTCTATTGGAATTTTCCTGGATCTAAAAAAAACATTTGATTAAGTAAATCATGAAATATTATTTTGGAGTAACGAACACAGGGACATTGGCTGGCTTTAGAAAAAAAAGTATAAATAACTTATATTTAACAGATCCACTGATGAAAATCGATCATTCTGGATATGATGACATTTGCACACAAGGTCAAAATCTGGGTGAAAACCCTGAATTGTAAATAAGGCTTGGTGTTCCCAAAAAAAAAAAAAAAAAAAGTAAACAGAGCTGAATCTGTTATCTTTGCTCAAGGACTTGGGAGCTGTTACGTCTTTGAAAAGCAACTACCAGTCTGTCCCCCCTGATTGCTGAAATACAACATGGAACTAGTGAACTGGTCTTTAACTCTTTCACTGCCATGGACGTTAAAAGACGTCAAGTAAAAACCTACGGAGGGCCGCCAATGACGTTAAAAGACGTCATCCAATTTTTTATTTTTTTATTTTTTTGAAACGGGTGGAGGAAAGCCTTGGCCAGCTGAGTCCAGCTCAAGTTTCAAGCAGATCCAGTTAGCCTAATGACTATTTTTGGCCCCTAGATGACAGCAATGACTCTCTTTTGACAAGATTGGGTAGGCGTCAGTAGAAGACGTGAGGCGGAGCTAGAGGGGACAATGGCTGGGGAAGGGAAGAGAACATGGCGACCGGTTGCAAGCAGCTCACGCTCGAGCAGTTTTTTTCAAAGACGAAAAGCATCGACCAACGCTAAAGAGCACATTGATGACTTTTTCTCCGCTTTTTGTTTTAAAACAGAGCATTTCGGTGAAACTAACCATTTTCTATTGTTGATTACTGTAGAAAGGAATAAGGTAGAAACTTTTTTTCTGATGAAAGATGAGAGTTCAATCTTTCATTTGGTAGTATGTGTGTTTCCATAGTCCAAACACAACATTTTCTGTGGACCTTGAAAGATCAGTCAAAATGCTTAAATCGGCTGGCACTGGCGACATCCCGTTTCTGAAAACGTCTGGCAGTGAAAGAGTTAAGTGGCTCTGGACAAGATCTTCTCAACAATGCCAACTGGACCTGGTCAACGCTCATGTCCGGGTGGAACTTTCATGTCTGGATTTGGAGAAGATAGCTGGGGAAGATGGCGGCCGCTGTGTCTAGCCGCACTCGAAGTTGAAGACGTCAAAGACATCTACCCGTTCATCACGCTGGTGGCTGGGATGCTTCTGCTAGGAATTGGAGCCCTCTGGCTGAATTGAATCCTCAGAAAAATGCAGGATGGGCAAAAAAAGGCGGTGGAAATGGCCACTGTGGCTCTAAGCACCATCACTGGAGTGCAAGCCAACTTGTCCAAGGCCTGTGACGACATATCACAGGTGAAGAACGACCTAGCTGCATCCAACATCGCCTTTAACAGAATGGCAATTAATTTGTCTACAAAGCCGAACAACATGGAGATGATTGCTCGTCAGAACGCAGCGATGAACAGAAATCGAGACGAGGAAGAAACCGACTGAAGGGTGAGGCTGGATGCGGGCTACCATTTATCCTTAGCTATCCAATGCTACTGGACCAAACTGATCAACAAGAGAACAAATCAACGTTTTGATCAACAACGACTATTGGGAAGACAAACTTTTGCATCAATCAGCAACTTGATAATCCACACAACTATATGTGACGAATTACTACCACTTTGATTAACTGCGTCCTATTGCATTCTGGGAACGGGAATTAATAAGCTTCGGCTTCATCCCATCAGCCCTTTTTCTTTTCAGGTATAATTGTATGTGAAAAGTGAATGTTGTAAATTGTCTCTGTGATTGTCCGAAAGGAAAAATGAACAAATAAAAACAAACAAAAACAAACAAACCTAATCCTCTTCCGTGCAATTTAGACTACGTCACAGAAAATAAACTAATTTGATTTCAAGGTTTATTTTGAGCCGGGCTGAAATCGCTTTCAACGGCTGAGTGACCAGACCAACTTTGTTTAATTCAAGAAAGTGGCTGTGACTTGCCAGGCTAGGATAATCTGTCCATATAAGACAATTATTAGATCCAAACTGAACAAATCTTGCATTATGGAGTGGCAAGAAGATTTTTGAAAGAAAATCATTCAAAGTCCCATTAGAAGTTTGCCACAAGCCATCCAGGAGACACAACATGAAAGAAGGTGCTCTGGTCAGATGAGAACAAAATTGAACTTTTTGAGCTAAACGTAAAATATTTTGTTTGGCACAAAATTAATATTGCACATCACATCGAATATTTTCGCCCGTCCTACTTTTTTATTTGTAAAAATAAATAAACAAATCATATACATTTTGTTTCACTTCACGACTGTGTGGTGTTGGTGTTGATTCTTCACAAAATAAAAAAATTATTAAATAAAAATCCACTTTTATATCTTTATTTGAAGCCTTCAATGTGGCAAAAGTTGAAAAAGTTCTAAGGGGGAATAATAATTTTGTTTAATTAAACTCTCTCTTCAGGTCCTTTGGAGTAACCTGCAAAAAACAATCGCTCCTCAAAATTTACAACGTTTCTCCTCAAATAAATGATTAACAAAACAGCTCCTCAAAGAAAAAATATATATATTTCGAGCCTTGAATAGTGATGTCATATTTGGTTAGGACAATCCTTGGAGGATTTCCTTTCCCACTGTAAAAAAACTAAACAAAATATAAAACAACAAAACTGCTGGGATAGGCCCCAGCACGCCCGCAACCTTCGTGGGGATGAGTGGTTCAGACAATGGAGGGATGTAATAATAGTAAGTTGTCATGAATGTAACTGGTCAAGACAGGAATTTATTGATATTAGCTTGAAAAATATATATATATATTGTTACTTTTTTTCAATAGGCACACACACACACACACACCTTGTACACACTTGGGATATACTTTAGGTGATAGTAGACACACCAAAGGTTGGCCAAACATATTTGTGAAATTCTAGGGGAGAAAAGAAAAACAAACATATTATGACATCCATTTAAAGGGGAAGTCAACCCCCAAATATACTGTATGCGCCCCCACAAGTCTAAACATGGAATTCCGATTAATACTGTGTATATAGCTGAATTAATTAAGCAGCAAAATCCACCCATTTTTGTCCATCTCAGGGGGCGTCCATTTCGCCACATGCAGTCGACTGATAATGACATCACAGTTGCTCAGAGCACAGGTAATGACCAATCACTTGTCACTTGACCAAACTCAGAAAACAGGTGAGACTAGTTGGGGCTACATAAAACATGTGCAAATGTTGGGGTTGGCTTCCCCTTTAATTTAAAAAAGGGTCACATCATAAATAATTTTGCTAGATAAATAAACATGCTGGGGTACCTTATAGGCGGTGCTGTTTGTGGAATCCACAATAATAAAAAGTGGCTTCCGAGTAAAAGGAAGTAAGTCACCGGGATGAAGGCTGTCAACAACAGTCAAAAGTACAGTATTCATTATTCATAGTGCTTCAGTATTGCTGTGCAGACATGTGTCCCATCTCTGGTATGGAAGCACTATTTTATATTGCTAACATGCTGAAGTGACATTTTGAAGTAAACAAGTGCTTTGCTTTGATGTTGAATTCAGTTTTAAATTTAATTGAATCAACATGCTTTCAAAATCCACCTTAATTCAAAATATGACCATTTAATCAAATTCACAGTAAAAAAAAAAAATACATGACTAATTCACAGTTAAATTCTTACCAGTGCATTTCTTTATGGGACTGACTCTTCTTCTGAATCATCTCTCCATTCACAAACTCTCGATTTGAATTTGTGAGAACCCCTCCAAAATCAAATGGTCCTACCAAAAATGGAGAAAATGAAGTTGTATTTAGTTGAAAATGATAGAGCAGCGGTCACCAACTGGTGACCACGGGCACCAGACAGCCTTCAAGGACCACTTAAGTAGCCCACAGGTAGGTGCTAAAAAATGGCTCAGCTGTGATGGGCAGTGATGGGAACGTTACTTAAAAAAAGTAATTAGTTATAGTTACTCATTACTTGCTTAAAAAAGTAACCGTGTTAGTAGTTGAATTATTTCATAAAAAAAGTAATCACTTCACTACATCAAATAATTTGGATTTTTAAATGATTTTCATTGGTACCTGATGTCTAACTCTACTATTAGTGAGAACATTTAATTTTGTATTACAGGAGGGGGTAATTCCACCTTCCTGGAGAGGGGCAACAATTTCAGTTATCCTAAAAGAGGGCAAAGACAAACAGGAGTATGGAAGCTATCGGCCAAGCAGTGTATTTAATTTGGATTATAGGATAATTACTTCTATTCTTTCCCGTAGACTAGAGAAGCTGCTATCAGTCCTCATCAATTTAGATCAGACCAGGTTTATTCGCCAGAGGCAAACAACTGATAATATGCATATTACTGCATATTACGGATCATATCCACAAGAATAAATTGCAATCAATAATAGGGAGTCTGGATGCCGAAAAGGCTTTTATTTCGGTCAGATGGGCTTTTCTATATAAAATGTTGAAGAAGTTTGGTTTTCGGGACAAGTTCATTAGAGTAGTTCAAGCATATTAAGATCAATGGGGACTTAGCTTCCCCCTGGAACCGGGGATGTAGGCAGGGCTGTCCAATGTCACCCCTCCTTTTTTATTTATTTATAGACACTAGGCCAATCAATAAGTCAAAATACAAAAATCAGAGGTATACCAATATCAGGAGTAGAACACAAGGTCGCTAGTTTGCTGATGATGTTTTAGTTAGTTTGGGGACGCCAGAGAGCTCATTTAAGGAACTGATGCTATCCTTGAATGATTTTGGTAGGCTTTCGGCTTTAAAGTTAACATTTCAAAAAAGCAGGTGATGACACTTAACTATAGCCCCACCACAACCCTGTGAAGAAATAATAAAGGGAAGAAAGAATTTAATTTAAAGTGGGAAAATGAGAATATTAAATACCTAGGGATACAATTGACTAGTGATCTTTCAAAGCTTGTTCGAGCTAACTATGAGCCAGTATCTCGCAATATTAAAGCTGACCTACACAGATGGAACTTGGTCCCCTTTTTAAGCGTTAGTGTGAGGATACATGCAGGCAAGATGAATATTCTCCCACAACTGCTTTACTTATTGAAGAATTTACCGGTGGAGGTTTGTGACAACCAATTTAAAGAATGGGATAAATCATCAATATCAAGGTTTATTTGGCATGGTCAAAAACCCAGGATAAAGTACGTCACTCTTCAACTTCTAAAGGCTTGGGCCCTCCCTGCCTGAGGAACTATTATTATGCGGCATAGATCACTCCTCTCCTATATTGTTGCAATGACACATACTCAGCAACATGAAAAGTGATGGTCCCCATCCAAGCTGCAATGGCTTGATGGATAAGTTACAAAGGATGGGAAATCCCGTGGTTGATTCACACGCTCCAGGCTTGGCAGAATGTGATTAATTCCTGTGGGATTCACAAGTTGTTAAACGTGTTTAGGTGTTTTGCTTATGATTCAGAATTTGTCACTGATAGACTCGATTCAGGCTTCAGATCTTGGAGCAGGTATGGCATATCATTTTTTTGTTCACAGTTTTGAGACCCTGAGGAACGAATACTTTTGCACAGAACGAATTCCACAGGTACTTACAATTAAGGTCCTGCATTGTTCATAAATGTAAAATGGCTGATTTAATCGGCCACTGAGGCCTACTTCTACCGTATTCTAAGAAATGTGATGACTGATGTTCCTACAAAGTCTATTTCTGAGTTGTACACTGGTCTATGCCGGGCCAATACCAATAACACTTTGTACATTAAAAATAAGTTTAAGTAACTTTGCACACTCCTCGGGGTCGGCGAAAAATGTGATATTATGAAGTTGCCATAACAACATAACATATAGCGCCCCGTAGCGTGGAAAAATATTCACCAATCCCGGCACGTTGGGCCGAGGGCTATGAAAATTGGCAGGCACTTGAAGCGCCCCGAGACAAAAAAGTCAGTGGAAGCCATATCCTAAAATGTACAAGAAGGGAGCTATGAATTTTAGAATGTCCAATTTTGGCCCATTTTTGCACATTCACTGTGGTCATTCTCTTGGCCCATTTGCCAACAGTTTTCATCCGATTTATTTTTAACTTGGCATGTATCATCTCAAGACCTGGGACAACAACTGGGGAAAAAAATCTTGACTTTTTGAAAAACTATATGACAGTGGTGGGGCCTCAAATTTTCCCTTTAATATTTCCTTCATCAAAAAAGAGGATATGCTTAATAACTCCGCTGTAAAAGCTCCAAAGAAATCCCAAACCTCTCATGCATCTTAATAGCCACGGCCTAAAAACATCGATATGATAATATTCGGTTATACATGTAGCGCCACCTAGTGGTAACAAGAAATGTCATGTGTGTCATTTTTATCTATTGTGCCGAGCCTGTTTGAAGGATCCAGTTGAAATTTTGTCAGAAAAGCTTTAAGATGTTGATCATGCCCCACACCAAATATTGTAACTTTTTGCCAAAGGGCATGGCTGTTACAGGGCTGCAAAGTCTGATGGTTTACCGTGACAATAAAAGCTGCATTAACTTGACCCAGATGATCCTATCTTCTCAAAATTTCACACAATTGTACTGATAGCGACACCTACTGGCATTTTTTATTTTATTTTTTACATTCTTTTCTTCAACTTTTTGCTCCAATCACTTTAACTGGATCTACCTCATATTTACTCAGAAGAGTGTTTAGGCCTTCATGATGTCATAACACGAAGTTTGTGACTTTTTGTGAATCCTTGTGGGCGTGGCAAGGTACTGTTCGCCAAGAAAACAACGCCAATTTTGAGGGCCTAAACATACACTGAAACTTATGAAACTTGGCACACACACACATCTGGCCTGGCAAAAGAGCACTATTTTATCGTGTATTGTGCGATTTTTACAAAAATTACTCACTAACGCCCCCTAGAAATTTTGAAAGAAGCAGCCCAGGTTGTACATTTAAGCAAGATCTACGAATTTTTGGGGGGTATTTGAGGGAGCCCAAGACCTACAAAAAAGTTTATTGGACCCGGATGCTTAAATGAAAAGGCAGTGAGCAACACATTTTTGAATGTCAGATTTTTGCCAATTTTTTAACATTTACAGTACAAAAATACAAAAATCTTGAGTTTTCTAAATACTATTGACCATTTGCACCGACGTCACGTGATCACGTGACTGCCCTATGACGAACGGCGGAAGAAAATGATTGTTGAATGGAAGTAGACGTGACCCGGAGCAACTTAGTAACTTAGTGACTGTTGTTTTACAAATTAAAAGTTATTATTGCTCATAGAGCCATGGAATCTATTACTTAAAACGAAGGTCGTCTGTCAGTCGAAGTTGCACATTTAGTCGGGACTCATAGAGCGTGATATTTACTTAAGTTGGAGATCGCTAATTTGAAAACAACCCCCTACCTTCTGTTACTAAACAGTTAAATACACTTAATAGTTTTGAAGAAGATACATTTTAATTCAACACCTCTGTTACAATCTTTGTTAGTGTACGTTTACTAGTAAAATGTATAAACATTTATTTACTAATTATCTACTAACCTTGCAAAAAATGATCGCTGCAAATCCGTCAATACTTTGTGGGCTGCCAGTCCTTTCTGTTGATTGCTGCAATCGTTGTTCGTCTTCATTAGAAGGTATGTGATAAAGAGCAACATTTGGTTTACTCTTTGTCCTTCTGTACAATCGACTGCACAGCAAGATATGACCATTTTATAAGATAATCGATTAGATAAGGGACTTTACGCTGTACGAGATTCAATGGTTACAATACAGGCAAGGGGTTCTTTTGCTGTCCAGCATCCCGGAGGGGGCGTTCCCATGAGGGCTGTGACGTCACGTGCAAAAGGTCAATATGATGGGGGCGGGGCATCATATTTTGTGTTTGATATTTCCTTCGCTATGAAGGACAAAATATGTAATACCAAATCAGGTAAATTTCTTGCAAACCAACTTAAACGCAATCGGGAAAAATCTCTTATAACGGCTATTAAAGGGACAACTGGTGGATGCACACAATCACCAGAAGAAATTAATCAAATATTTTATAACTATTATCGCAACTTATACTCAGAAACTAACAAGCCTAACCCTGAGCATTCTTCAGTAGCTTAAATATACCTCAGTTAACTACTGACTATAAAGATATGTTAGATGCGCCACTTACTATAAACAAGCTTTACAGTGCTCTAGATAGTATGCCTAATGGCAGAGCACCTGGCCCGGATGGATATCCGGCTATATTTTTTAAGCAGTTTTGGTTAATGCTTGCTCCACTATTCTTAAGAGTAGTAACAGAAATTAAAACTAATGGTTACATACGCCCACACAGCAGCAATTCAACTTTTATTAAAGCCAGAAAAAGATCCCACCGTTCCATCAAGTTACCGTCTGATTTCACAAATTAATATTGATGTTAAAATTATCACTAAGGCTTTCGCATCTAGACTAGAAACAGTAATCTCAATAATCATTCATAGCGACCAAACAGGCTTTATTAAAGGTCGTCACTCTACTAATAATATTAGGAGGCTCTTTAACCTTATTAGCATGTCACAGCGGCATGATAAAAAATATAAAATATTATATCATTGGATGAAGAAAAAGCTTTCGACAAAGTTAACTGGTCCTTCCTCCTTGCTGTTTTAAATAAATTTGGCTTTGGGAAGTCGTCTTTTCACTGGGTGTCAGTATTATATGATTCTCATAAAGCTACAGTTACTACTAATGGGATTATATATCAGAGTTTTACTCTACAGAGAGGCACAAGACAGGGATGCCCACCGTCCCCTTTATTATTTGCAATATTTATTGAGCCACTTGCATTAGCTATACGCCAGGAAAGAAGGATTCAAGGAATTAACTCTGGGGTAACAGAACACAAAATTAATCTATATGCCGATGATATTTTACTTTATTTAGAAAAGCCTGCTATTTTGTAAGGGGAAGTATTTAACTTAATAACTGGACAAAATCAACATATTACAGAAAATTCATGGAACCTTGCAAACCAGGACCCACACTACTCATTTCCTATAGGTAATGTAAAATACTTAGGCATAAAAATCTCACCTAAATTAACTGATTTAATTAATTTAAACTTTACTCCACTTCTGGATAGCATTAACAGTGACTTGGAGCGCTGGAATAATTTTCCCATTTCTGTATTAGGACAAATAGCCACCATTAAAATTAAAAGTAAATTATTTTTTCTCAATATTCCATTCAAACCTACGTCGCACTGGTTCCAGTTGTTGGACTCGGCCGTTACAAAATTCTACTGGAATTTAAAAAAAAAAAGCAAAGATTAGTCTATCTACTCTTCAGAAAAGTAAATCCAAATGCACTACTATATAGCTAACCAGCTACAATATATCATTCTATGGGCACAACCCAACAGAGATACTAACAGTTGGTTGGAACTAGACCAGAAGGATTGTAATAACCACAGACAGAATTGTTTAAAAAACCCAATGATTTTAGCCACCTTGACCGCCTGGTGGAAGGCACTAGAAGTTACAAAGGCCTAATTAGAGCCCTGCGGGCTTTCTCCCATATGGCATAACCCCGACTTTCAATTTAACAACCAATCGGTTTATTTAGGTGTGTGGGAGCAGAAAGGAATTACACATCTCCACCGTCTTTTCTCAGATGATGTTTATATCACATACATCCTTGCTCCCAAAATACAAAATAAAAAAACAATTTATTTTTTTTTATCTGCAAATTAAAAATATGATAAAGAAACAAATTCCAACACTTCGGGATACGCTCCAATCGCCTGTTTTAACTAAAGATATTACAAAGCTATCTCCGACAACAAAAAAACTCTATACTTTCGTATACTGATAAAATGTATTTACCCATGTCGAAATGGGAGACGGACTTGTCTGTAGCTCCGGAATTTGACTTTTGGATTCAAGTTTGTGAAAACGTATTTAAAATGACAAAACACACAAATTTACAACTTATCCAATATAAAATTATTCATAGAACATATATTACTCAATATATGATGAAGAAAATGGGACTCTAAGACGCCGACATTTGTCTCCAGTGTTTACAAATTACTGCAGACACTTATTTTCATACTTTATGGTTATGCACTCCGGCTATGTATTTCTGGACTAAAGTCTTAAAAAAAACTTTCCGCTTTCTTGGACTGTAGGATACCTTTGTCTCCAAACTTGTGTTTGCTAGGTGACCTAACAACAATTGACTTACCACGTAAACAATTTCAATCTACACTTGTAGCACTTACTATCTTTTTTTTCTGGAGCGCTCAGTATTGTTCATTCGGTAATTTTACCGATTTGACATGTCATCATCATTGCTCTCTCTTTTCTTATATATATATATATTTTTAAATCAATTTTTATTTTGTATGTGGATGAGCATGTGTATGTGCATGTGCGTGTGAGTGTGTATTCATTAGTTCACTTAAAACCTATTAAAAAATCCCATACCGTTCACCTAAACCGAACACTTCAGAACCCAGCCAGAGCCATGAGGACGTCAGGAGACCAGAGGAAGGACCAAAGAAAAGAAAGGAAAGTGAAATCCAGCACCGACCAGACACCACCCACCGGGCCACCAACCAGAGTCCTTCACCAACCCCAGAAACATTCAAATTCCAACAAATCAGGGAGACATCAAGAGACCAAAAGAGAGACTGAGGAAAGGAAAGAAGGACAGACGAAGCAGAGTGAGATCCACAGACACCAGCGTCCACTGATTCAACGACCAGAGGAAGAAGCAGATTGTGTCTGAGTTTCGATAGATGCTGGTGTGGTGGATCTGGCATCCATGAAAATCTCCACCAAAGAGGGAAGCCGTCGACCCCTGCCAGGACAGAGCAAGCGCAACACATCAGGGCCCCCCCAGGCCACGGCAGCGCCAAGGGACAACCCCCAGGAGCAAACCCAGGAGCAGGAGCGCCCCCAACCCAGCGCAGCAGGACGGGGTACTGCATTTTAATCTAAATCTGGTTACTTAATTCTGCCTGTTAGCGAGAGCCACCACATTGCGATAACTTATATTGCTGGTTCTGTATTTGGCAATTTGTAACTAATGGTTGTGTTTTTATAGTCAGGAACCCAGTTGATGCCAGCGGGGGCTGTGGGCCAGTGAGGTGCCTGGTCGGCCTGCCGTGCCCCGTTCTGCTGCGTTGGGCTTGGGGCGCAGGCCGTGTTGGGGTGAGGGGCGCTCCTGGCTCTGGTGGCCGCTGTGGGGCCGGGAGGGTTGTGCTTGCTCTGTCCTGGCCGGGGTCAACGGCTCCCCTCTTTGGTGGAGGTTTTCATGCATGCCAGATCTACCACACCAGCATCTACCGAAATTCAAAGACAATCTGCCTCTTCATCTGGTCGTTGAATCGGTGGAGGCTGATGTCTGTGGATCTCACTCTGCTTCATCTATTCTTCCTTCCTTTCCTCCGTCTTTCCTTTGGTCTCCTGAGGTCGACCTAATTTGTTGCAGTTTAGATGTTTCTGGGGTTGGTGATAGATTCTGGTTGGTAACCCGGTGGGTAGTAGGTGATGTCTGGTCGGTGCTGGATTTCACTTTTCTTTGATCCTTCCTCGAGTCTCCTGACAACTTCACGACTCTAGCTGTATTCTAAAGTATTCGGTTTAGGTGAACTGTATGGGATTTTTAATAGGTTTTAGGTGAATTAATGAGCACACACTCACACGAATGACCATATGCACAGACACACCCACACATGCACATGCACATACTACGCACATACAAAAAAAAAAAAGAGAGCAATGATGATGATATGTCGAATCGGTAAGATTACCGAATGAAAAATACTGAGGTGTCTCAGAAAAAGAAAAGAAAAGGAAAAGGATCCTGCTATTGAAATGCAGTCCACTTCTTTCACTTGTCGAGCACATTTGGCACATCATAAAAGGGAAGGTGCAACAAAGAAAGCCTAAGACAGTTAAACAGTTAGAGAGACGCGTGTTAGACAAGAATTGGACAGCATTCCCATTTCTTAACTTGAGAAACTTGTTTCCTCGATCCCCAGACGTTTGCAGACTGTTGTAAGAAGAAGAGGGGATGCCTCACAGTGGTGAAAATGGCCTTGTCCCAACTTTTTGAGATTTGTTGACACCATGGAACACCATGGAATTTAACTTAGTTTTCCCTTAAAATGATAGATTTTCTCAGTTTCAATTTTTTACCTGTTCTCTATGTTCTATTCTGAATAAAATATTAAAATTTGGCACTTCCACATAATTGCATTCATTTTTTAATCACAATTTGTATAGTTGTTGGAACACAATTTGTATAGTGTTCCAACTTTTTGGGAATTGTGTGTGTGTGTATATTTATATATATATATATATATATATATATATATATAGTTTTGATTTCCATTTACCGTATTTTCACGACCATAAGGCATTATAAGGTGCAGTCACAGTTACTGGTGCTATTTCTGTGTTAAACACACACATAAGGCGCACCGCACTATTGGGTGCAGGCACGGTCTGGCTCAAAATATATGGTAGCATGCTGTCATGCTAAAACATATGCATGTTTTTAAAAAAGGCAGCGAGCGGAACAAAAGTGAGTTTGGTTGAAGTAACAGTGTTGAATGTAAACAGTGAGTTCAGTTGTACTTGAAGTATATAACAATGTACTCACGTTGCTTTTGATCATTCCTAATCTACAAATCAGTCATAGTCCTCATGATCTTCTGTATCAGAAACTGGGCAAGTTCTCCATCAAACACGCCAGTCTCATCGAAAATGATGCCAGCTTTTGTGTTTGCCCAAGCATTCACGATCCATTGACAAATTGTGGCACAACTTGCACGATGCTGCCTCTCAGTCTTGGTAAAGCTGTTTTCGCCAGCCTCCCGGAATGATAGCAAGCTCTGCATTTATTTGCCGAACTTTATTTTTCACAGCAGCTGAGAGATGTGCGCATTTGAGTCACGGAGAAAAGAAAGGAAAGGTGATGCGTGGCAAAAAACTATCTGGTCTCTTTTGTATGTGGTGTGATCTGTTTAGCTACACTGTATAGACTTCAAAGTGACTTTTGCATGTCTGTTGCTGTAAGTGCATGTTGTTCAATAACGCATTTTAAAAAACAAAAGAAAAAAAAAGGAAACAATACACTACTGTATGTAGTAGTTTAGCCCGGACACCCCTTTGCATTTGTTATGTTCCATCTCCCTCACTCCCTGTGCGAGTAGACTGCTCTATTTTGGAGGGAGCTGTCAATCAAACAATCAACTTGTAAGTGGCTCGTTAAGATCTGAAACAGGCAAAAAAGAAAAAAAAGAAGACTTATGCTCACTGAACATGCATGCTTTAGCGCCATGGCATAAATTTGAACACAACAAATCACAATTGGCAGAGCGAACACGTGGGGGTGGGCGTGGGGCAGGGGCAGGGGGAGAGGAGGGACTGGAGAACTCACCACCAAGTTGACTCTTCCGTGCTATCATGTCTGTCCTCAGTCAGGTCCGCCTTTCTTGTATATAAGCAATGTGTGCGGGAAGTCCTCTCACACAGTCAGTCAGATTTGTGTGTGGACCATGGTCCACACACAAGGCGCACCTCTTTTAGAAAGTTTAAGACTTTAAAGTGCGCCTTATAGTTGTGAAAATACGCTATATTTATTTCTTGCATTACATTTTTTAATTATATTTTTTATATCTGTTTTATTCTTCTAATCTTTTATTCATTTATGCATTTATTTAGTAATTTATTTATTAGTGCTGTCAAAGTTAAAGCGTTAACTGATTAATTAATCACAAAAAATTATCACACGAATCATAAATTAATGTATATTAAGCACACTATTAATTTTGACCATAGATTATCCTTTAGCGTGACAGCGGATGGCTACGTTTAAGGTAGCACAGGTTGTGTTTTACGTAGATTAATCGCACTATTAATTTTGACCATAGATTATCCTTTAGCGTGACAGCGAATGGCTACGTTTAAGGTAGTACGGGTTGTGTTTTAGCAATAAACATAATTACATGCATTAAAGTATAGCATTTAATAAATGTTTGCGTATCACATTTACAATATTTGTTCATGTTTAAATATTGGGGTCATTTTTTTCCATTTTAAATTATGCAAGTAATAAACTGATTAGAAAAAGAGGAGGATGAGCATGTGCAGTGGATCAAAAAATGTTGAAGACGTCCTCATAACATTAAATGTCAAAATAATGAACACATAACCAGTGCTCTTCAAATTTGGCGGGAAAAAAATGTTGATTAAAAAAAGGCTTTTTTTAATTAAGCAATTAATCAAAATTTTAAGATCTGATTAATCTGCAAAAAAAAAAATCGTTTGACAGCTCTATTTATTTTTTATTTTTGGCAGTTTTGGTCCTTCATAACCCTGTAGCCAAAAATACACTTACCTTCACTTTCTATATTTACAGATGGAAAGATTCCGGTTGCTGACAGGTAGACAAGTAGAACACTGCTTGCTGGCAATTCCTGAAATTAAAAGTAATTAAAAAAAATACACAATAGGTAATAATTGATGCATAATTGTCTTTTAAGCCTCACATTGATTGTCTTGTAAAAAAGCTGTGCCTTAAGTTTCTATTTTTCTTTCCAAGCAAGGAAAAGACTTGCGGCCGCAACATTTTTTCCTGTGCTTGATTACGGAGACCTTTTATACTCACATGCCTCAGCCAAAGCTCTACATATGTTGGACTCTGTTTTTCATGCCTCCTTGTGCTTCATAACAAACTACGGTCCACAAATTGTGAACTGTAATCCCGGGTTGGATGGCCTGCTTTGGACACTCGTCGGCTGACACACTGGTACAGATTTATTTACAAGGGACTCATAGGGTTACTCCCTCCATATTTGAAAGTTTAAATTCAGATTGGACCTTACTCTCTTCGTTCTCAGGACATCTACTTACTGACTGCCCCTACTGTCAGGACAGAGAAAGGAAAGATGGGTTTTCAGTATCAAGCACCTACAGATTGGATTTTTTTACAAATGACAATTCAAATTCCAGATATCATAACTTTGTCTCAGTTTGATGCCATTTTAAAGGATCTGGAAATGAAGTCATTAACCTGTTTTTAATTTACTGTTTTAACTGTACGTAATGTTGTGTTGTGTTGTGTTGCGCCTCTTGGCCAGGACTCCCTTGAAAAAGAGATCTGTAGATCTCAATGGGATTTTCCAGGTTAAATAATGTTTAAAAAAGAAGGCCTATGTAGTATGAGTACGTACATAAATACAAACATACAAGTACAGGGAGTCCTAAAATTACGGCGGAGTTCCGTTCCTACGCTGGCGATATAACCCGAATTTCGACTTAAATCGGATTTCACCGTTAAAATCGATATTTACATCAAAATACTTTGTACAGTAATTTTAAAAAACATATTTGCACGACCCGGAAGAGCCGGAACCAATATTTCGTGTTTCTGCACAGACATTCATTGCTGACGGACGGCAGAGTGGAGCTAATTCAAACTTAAACACGGAAATGTGACGCACCTGATGGTGAGCCGACCTGCTCAATGGACGTCTGTTGCTGGAGGTAACAACAACACAACTTGAAATAACTTTAAAATGGCGTGATTACTGTGGGCAAATAATGAAAAGGAAGGTGCTACGGACAAGGCACGGGCACCGTAAAGTCAAAACGACATAGGTCGCGTACGACGACTCCCTGTACATATATATCTATACTGTCAGAGGTGTGTGATTTTTTTAAACTAAAAAATACTTAGACATAGCTTAAAAAAACATCTCACTTTTACTTTTTCAAAAAAAAAAGCAACAATATATCAACAGTACAATGATCCACAAGGCCACTGATACGCATGAAATGTTTATACTACATGAATATTGATTGGTCTTCTGAACTGAACTGTTCAATGAAAAAAAATCTGAGTAACACAATTAGCATATATAAATCTGAACCATATAGTAAATTAATCTACAAGGATAAAAATGAACAGAGATGAGTTAACTACAGCTACATGTATTGATCATATTTATACAAATTATGTTAAAAAGTGCATAAATATAATTTCAGAACCCGTTGGCTTCAGTGATCATAATATAATGGCTCTGGCATTTAAAAAGAAAGTATCATGAGCAAGACATAACGTCATTTACAAAAGAATGTACAAATCTTTTTCAGAACTTGAGCTCTCTCTCAGGAAAAAAAAAATTAAAAAAAAAAAAAAAAAAAGAACACTGTCAGATCTACAAGGTCTCCTTGCTTGGATAGTGATTTGAGACGGAAAAAGGGACTGATTGAAAGAAAAACTGTTGTTGTGTTGTTGATTTGCAAGCTTTTCGGTCATTCAATTAATAGGCAAAAGAAAAAAATACAAACAAAATGAATTTCACAAATGTGGTAAAAATAGTAAACAAATATGAAAAACAATAAATTAACTGTTGGGTTGAAGAAACAGTTAAATGCCCTTATTTATTGATGTAAATGAAACATTTATGACTAAACCTTTTGAAGTTGCAAGCTATTTCAATAATTACTGTAAAAAAAAAGAGAAAAAAAAGAGTGAAAATCATTAGAAATTAAATGTCCCAAGTGAGTGACTGTCAAAATCAATAATAAAAGAACAAATTATGTTTGATAACAACTGTTCATATATTTTTAAATCTGATGAGAATTATCATTTTCAAAGAATACTTATAAACTGTGATAAACCTTCTGGAATTTACTATACTGCTGGTAAACCTCTAAAGGTTGCAACTAAATCAGTGGTCAAGCCTTTATGTCATATTTTCAATTTATGTTTTATTTGTTCAAGTCCAAGTTCGTGGAAAATATCAAAAGTTGTTCCTCTTGCTAAAAATTCAAAAGAACCACTAACTGGGCAAAACAGCAAACCCATAAGCACCTTATATGTCGAGAGTAAAATGATGGAGAGGTTTATGTTTAAACAGATTCAGAATTATTTTAAGTGAATCAACCTTAAGTCTGATGCTCAAGGAAGAAGAAGGGTATTCAACTAGCTCAGCTCACTTATATCTCTAACTCATGAAGAGCTGCAACAAATTGACAAAGCAGTGTGTAGGAGTTGCATTTTTGGACGTCAGCAACGCCTTTGATCTTATTGATCAGAAACTTCTATCTGGGAAACTAGCATTATATGTCTTCAAAAGCTCAGCAATGTTTTTCTTAAGCAGTTAATTGTCAGAGCTGTAAAGGCACGTAAGATTATCGGAGCATCGCTGCCAACTATGGGTGAACTGGCAGAACAGCCTCTCCAGGGCTCGTGGTATGAAATAAGACAGGGGTGGCTAAGTCCAGTCCTCGAGAGCCACTATCCAGCCTGTCTCCCTCTTTCTAAGACAAGCTATGACATCTCACACTCCTCTAATTATGGAGTTAAAATCATGCCAAATGATTTTATCTCTGTTTATTTTTTTAAATATCTTTCAAGTACAAACTAAAATCTTTCAAGTATGGAAAAATATCCTTCAAGTGCAAAAAAAATCCTTCATGTATGAAAAAAGCTATTCTACAACTACGGATAATGGTCACATGACTTTTGGCACCAATATTCTGCCTAGCAGATCCACGCGCGCATTTGGCATCTGGCACATCTAGCATTTGGGCGTGTGGATTATCGGGCTTGTGTGCATTATTTGAGTAGTTTTTTCCAGAACTTTGTAATTCACGGAGTATTTATTTTTTAGAATAATATTTAGTTTTATCCGTTACATTTTAAAAACAGTATCTGTACTTTTTATTAGATACATTTTTTAAAACAGAGGGTCATTACTCGGTACGTTTGTTTTACATGCATGACAACGATTAAAAAAGAGATTAGACCTAGCACAAAAGCTACCGTCGATGTTCCTGGCTCGGCCAATCATATGATGCATTAAACACGGTCCCCAGCTGACATCCCCGCTTGTGATAGGCTCTATCTCAAGCTATGAGATGACGCGAGAAGACGTGCTGGACATTGAAACTGTCAACATTATGTACTCGACTCAGAAGGAGATAGCGAATCAGCTGGCCGCCCACCCATGGCCTTATCTGCGGGAGATGTTTACATTGGTTGGCTCGAAGAACGACTTATGGCGAATGCATTGTGTCCTGTGTAAACCAAAAGTCCACGAGCTAGCCGCCTACAAAAATTCCCCGTCCAATCTGAAAAAACTTATCAAGGTAAGGTACAGTAACGCTAAATAATCATGACCCTTTTGTTAGCTTAGCCCTGGTTAATGACATTAGATTAGCATTAAATGCTATATTAGCGTAATACACCAGCTTGGTTCCATTTGATTGCTATCAGATTTCATGAAGCACTTGTGATATTTTTTAACTACTCCAAATTGCATTCTTGGTTGATGCAGTGGAAACTTAATTAATATCCATAGCATCTTTAAACCAAGACCACTAACAAGAGGAGTAAAAAATATTGCAAGGGCTTCATAAGGCGATCTAGTTAGTTTTAAGGGTTTGTTAAGTCTTGTTATGCCTTCTACATGGCATCTCCGATTGGTTAGGCAGGGCAGTTAATTTAATAATAATAAAAAATAGGATAATGTAAAATAATGTGGACATTTCCAGCGTGTGTAAAGCCACGCTAATACAGTTAAATTTGTTTCCAATATTTTAATAAAGGTTTGACTCCCACCCCTATATTGGGTTACATGTGTTGTCGCATTTAATCAGATATTTATGGCAGTCCTCAAACTGTTACTAGATTGTGCATAATGATGACGGTCGACACTTACTTTAAAGGAGGCAGACAAGAAAGTAAAAAGCTGGCTGAATGTTGGCTTGTACAGTAGATACTTGTGAGGGTTTTCCCGTTTGGCAGGTTTCTCAGTGGGTTCCTTAGGAGAGAGGAAATACACAGTAGCAAGAAAACATATACACTGTTAGGAATGACCTCTATTTTTAGCATAAATTTGTCATAAGTGATCTGATGATCTAAGTCATGATATATACAGTTTCAAAGTGATACCATACAAACTATAATATATTTTTTATCAAAAATAACAGTGGTGCAGTGTTGGGAATGTTCATTTTCTACGCGAACTAGTTCAAAATTCAGCTCACAAATTTTTAAATGAAATAGTTCAGTTCATAATTGAACATTTTTGAAGAAAAATCATTGGTCAAATATGTTTCTGCAAGCTGGTAGAACTGGACAATTATGGAAGAAATAAAAATAATACCTATTTTAATTGATATTAAAATCACAATTAAAATCATTATTCAATCATTTCAAAACTTACATAATCTACATAATGTCTTTACTGTATTTATTTTTGTTAGTATATTTTCACAAATCTTGGGATTTAGTGGGCTTACCTGGGACCTCAGGGATTGTATTTTGTGCCATGACATGGAAATGTATACACATTTACATATATATATATATATATATATATATATATATATATATATATATATATATATATATATATATATACATACATACATACATACATACATACATATATATTTCCAAAATGTTGGCAAGACCAAGTTTAATATACATCATACATCATTATACAACTTATAACATGGAAGTAAGGTTAATAATAAAACTTTGATTACACATTTTTCACTTTTACTCAAATAGGGGTGATGCAAAAATGAGTACAACCCACCCCAAATTTTTTTTACACTGTATAGCCTCCACGATTTTTAATCACAGCACTAAGTCTTCTAGGCATTGAATGAACAAGCTGGCAACATTTTGTTGCATCAATCTTTTTCCATTCTTCAAGAATGGCCTCTTTTAGAGACTGGATGCTGGATGGAGAGTGATGTTCAACTTTTCTCTTTAGAATTCCCCATAGGTGTTCAATTGGGTTCAGATCAGGAGACATACTTGGCCACTGAAGCACTTTCACCTGGTTCTTCTTCAGAAATCCAACAGTGGCCTGAGATGTGTGATTAATTTCATTGTCATATTGGAAAAGTGCACGACGACCAAGGGCATGGAGTGATGGCAGCATCTTTTCTTTCAAAATTGAGCAATACAGCTGTGAATTCATGATGCCATCAATGAAATGCAGCTCCCTGACACCAGCTCTTGCAACCCCACATGAGTACACTACCACCACTATGTTTCACTGTAGGCACCATGCATTTTTCCTTGTATTCCTCACCTTTGCGACGCCATACAGTTTTGAAGCCTTCAGGTCCAAAAACATTTATCTTGGTCTCATCACTCCAGCATATAGAGTCCCAGTAGTCTTCATCTTTGTCAGCATGGGCCCTGGCAAACTCTAGCCGCAATTTTTTTGTGCCTGGGCTTTAGGAGAGGCTTCCTCTGTGGGGGGAATCCATACATGCCATCCCTCTGCAGTGTACGCCGTATTATGTCACGGGAAATAGTTACCCCAGTTTGGCTTTTTTTTCCTTAGATAACTGCAGTGAACTGAGATGTTGATTTACTTCCACCCTTCTCATCAGAAGATGCTGCTGTCGAGTTGTTCACATCCGTGGATGACCTAGACGTCACTGTGAGATAAATTTTTGTACCACTTTTGCTACAGTATTCTGACTGATGAGTAAAGCTTTGCTGATCTTCTTGTAGCCATCCCCTTTGTTGTGCAAAGAAATTATTTTCTTTCTCGGGTCCTGTGACATTTCTCTTCTGTGTGGTGCCATTGCTAACAGCATGAAATGGGAAAGTGTTTTCTTTAAGTAACACCCATTTATAGTCAACAGTCTGCTTGACACCTGTGTAATGAATAAATAGACTCAGCTGTAGACATTCGTAGTCTAAAATTTTGGCTTTTTGGGTTTTACTCCAGAGACTTTTAGTGGGGTGTACTCATTTTTGCATCACCCTTATTGGAATAAAACGGAAAATTCTGTTCTCTAATGTATATTATTAACCTTACTTTCATGTTATAAGTTAAACAGATGTTATACAAACTTAGTCTTGTCAATATTTTGAAAATTGTTTTTGATTTCATTGACATACAGTATTGTTTAAAGTGTTATTTTTCTTAGGGGGTGTACTCATTTATCAGTGGTGAGCGGTCAATATAAGAACATTATCTACATCTAGTATTTTTTTTTTCTTCTTCTTTTCCAGGAGAGCTCAGTATTGTTCATTCGATTTGACATCATCATTGCTCTCCTTTTTTTTAAAAAACAAACAAAAAAAAAAAAATTAATCATTTTTTTTTTTTAAATATATATACATATATATACATATACACACATATATATATATATATATATTTTTTTTTTTGTATGTGGGTGAGTATGTGTATGTGCGTGTGCGTGCGTGTGTGCGAGCGTGTGTGTATTCATCAGTTCACCTAAAGCCCATTAAAAAAAATCCCATACTAATAATATAATATAATAATAAATTGCCAAATGCAGAAACATCAATGTAAGTTATCACGATGTAGTGGCTCTCGCTAACAGACAGAATTAAGTAACCAGAATTAAAAAATTCTATATACGTAGACCATGTTTCTATAAATTTTGATATTTGGTTTTTATTTGAGGCAGATATTTTTTCCATTAAAATGTGATTTATGAGGAGGTTAGACCATTGGTCAATATTCAGAGTTTGTTTATTTTTCCAGTTAACAAGAATTGTTTTTTTAGCGATAGTAAGGGCTACAAGTGTAGATTGAAATTGTTTATGTGGTAAGTCAGTTGTTGTTAGGTCACCTAGCAAACACAAGTTTGGAGATAAAGGTATCCTACAGTCCAAAATAGTGGAAAGTTTTTCTAAGACTTTAGTCCAGAAATACATAACCGGAGTACATAACCATAAAGCATGAACATAAGTGTCTGTAGTGTTTTGTAAGCATTGGAGACAAATGTCGGAGTCTGAGAGTCCCATTTTCTTCATCATTTATTGAGTAATGTATGTTCTGTGAATAATTTTACATTGGATAAGTTGTAAATTTGTGTGTTTTGTCATTTTAAATGCGTTTTCACAAACTTGAATCCAAAAGTCAGGTTCCGGTGCTATAGACAAGTCTGTCTCCCATTTCGAGATGGATAAAGACATTTTATCAGTATATGAAAGTAACTTATATATTTTTGAAAGTTTTTTTGTTGTTGTCGGAGAAAGCTTGTTAATATCTTTAGCTAAAACAGGCGGTTGGAGCGTACCCCGAAGTGTTGGAATTTTTTTCTTTATCATATTTTTAACTTGTAGATAATTTAAAAAAAATTCCGTTTTTTATATTGTATTTTTGGAGCAAGGATGTATATGATATAAACATATCTGAGAAGAGATGGTGGAGATGTGTAATTCCTTTCTGCCCCACACAGCTAAATGAAACGGTTGGTTGTTAAGTTGAAAGTCGGGGTTATGCCATAGGGGAGAAAGTCCACAGGGCTCCACTTGGGCTTTTGTCAATTCTAGTGCCTTCCACCAGGCAGTCACGGTGGCGGAAATCATTGGGTTTTTAAAACAATTATGACGCTTAATCGATGTTGTAATAAAGAGTAAATCTCGAAATCTGAGGTTATTACAATCCTTCTGTTCTAGTTCCAACCAACAGTTAGTGACTCTGTTGGGTTGTGCCCATAGAACGATATATTGTAGCTGGTTAGCTATATAGTAGTACATAAAATTTGGTGCCTCTAGACCACCTTTGGATTTACTTTTCTGAAGAGTAGATAGACTAATCTTTGCTTTTTTTTTATTCCAGTAAAATTTTGTAACGGCTGAGTCCAACAACTGGAACCATTTAGCCGTAGGTTTAAATGGAATAATTGAGAAAAAATAGTTTATTTTGGGTAAAACTTTCATTTTAATGGTGGCTATTCGTCCTATTAGAGAAATAGGAAGATTATTCTAGCGCACCAAGTCACTATAAATGTTATCCAGAAGTGGAGAAAAGTTTAAATGAATTAAATCAGTTAATTTAGGTGAGATTTTTATGCCTAAGTATTTTAAATTACCTATAGGAAATGAGTAGTGTGGGTCCTGGCTTGCAGGGTTCCATGAATTTTCTGTAATACGTAGAAGTGTTGATTTTGTCCAGTTAATAGAATAATCTGATAACTGTGAGAATTTAGTTATTAAGTTAAATACTTCCCCTAGCGAAGTAGCCGGCTTTTCTAAATAAAGTAAGATGTCATCGGCATATAGATTAATTTTATGTTCTGTTACCCCAGAGTGAATTCCTTGAATCCTTCTTTCCTGGCGTATGGCTAATGCAAGTGGCTCAATAAATATTGCAAATAATAAAGGGGATAGTGGGCATCCCTGTCTTGTGCCTCTCTGTAAAGTAAAGCTCTGAGATATAATCCCATTAGTAGTAACTGTAGCTTTAGGAGAATCACATAATACTGACACCCAGTGAATAAATGACTTCCCAAAGCCAAATTTATTTAAAACAGCAAAGAGGAAGGACCAGTTAACTTTGTCGAAAGCTTTTTCTGCATCCAATGATATAATAACTGCCTTTTTATCATGCCGCTGTGACATGCTAATAAGGTTAAAGAGTCTCCTAATATTATTAGTAGAGTGCCGATCTTTAATAAAGCCTGTTTGGTCGCTATGAATAATTGTCGAGATTACTGTTTCTAGTCTAGATGTGAAAGCCTTAGTGATAATTTTAATATCAGTGTTAATTAGTGAAATCGGACGGTAACTTGATGGAAGGGTGGGGTCTTTTTCTGGCTTTAATAAAAGTTTAATTGCTGCTGTATTCATGTGTGGGCGTATGTAACCCTTAGTTTTAATTTCTGTTACTACTCTTAAGAATAGTGGAGCAAGCATTAACCAGAAGTGCTTAAAAAATATAGCCGGATAACCATCCGGGCCAGGTGCTTTGCCATTAGGCATACTATCTAGAGCACTGTACAACTCGTTTATGTAAGTGGCGCATCTAACATGTCTTTATATTCAGTAGTTAACTGAGGTATATTTAAGCTACTGAGGAATGCCTCAATATGCTCAGGGTTAGGCTTGTTAGTTTCTAAGTATAGGTTACGATAATAGTTATAAAAAATGTGATTAATTTCTTCTGGTGATTGTGTGCATTCACCAGTTGTCCCTTTAATAGCCGTTATAAGAGACTTTTCCCGATTGCGTTGAAGTTGGTTTGCAAGAAATTTACCTGATTTGTTATTATAATCAAAGTTGTTATATCTCAATTGTTGTATTATAAATTCTGTCTTTTTAGTTAGCATATCGTCTAACTGTATTTTGTTAGTCAGTCCATATTTGGTTATTTGGGTTTATTGCGTACTCATCCGTCAGTTGTTTAATTTTATCTTCCAAGTCTTTTTCTACATCTAGTATTTTCTATGACCTACATGACTTTTAGGGATAGTAACATGTCTGCTAGGCCTGGAATTAACGAGTTGTCAATTTTTTTCTTGGGCCTACTTATTTGTGCAAAATGTTCTTTAACAAATTTGTTAAGAAAACACCTTTTTATACCCTCAACTATAGTCACGAGCTGTGGCTTGTGACCGAGAGAACAAAATCTTGGATACAAGCGGCCGGAATGAGTTTCCTCCGCAGGGTGTCTGGGCTCTCCCTTAGAGATAGGGTGAGAAGCTCGGTCATGTGGGAAGGACTCATAGTCGAGCCGCTGCTCGAAAATGGATGTATTGATGGATCTTCCGCATAAGTGTGATTAATTTAGACTTTCTGCTGATCAATGTCATGGAATAATCTGCTAAAAAACTAGATCAGAAAAAGCCTTGCTAAACACAACTTCATCACCATCTAGCCATGCCACAACTATTTTAATTTGAAAAAACTCACTAGAATTCCTTGTTTCGATGTCTGTGTAGCAAGATTTGCTGGTTCCCTCTCCAATGCTTGAAGCATACGAAACATGTCTATTGTCAATTCACTGAACTTCACCTAAAAAGAGAATGGGGAAAAAAAATATATTGTCATGTTTGATTGCTCAAAAAGATGATGATTCTAAAAATACATAATTTAGCTTTGACAAAACACCACTATAAATAAGGGCATGGGCAATTAATAAAATAGAATAAAAAACTAAAAACTATTAATATTGGAGAACAGCAGTTACTAGGAAAAATTAAAAATGCTAAATGCATTCTTCATTGTCTTAAGTAAATGCAGTATTATAATAATTTACTTATAGTAACAGTATTTATTGGTTTTCAACACAACAAAAAAACATACAATGCAAAACCCCATCTGCCCCATACCTCCCCAAGCAAAACACCCTCTTATGTACAATACCTAATGAACATAAAATTAACAAAAATGACATAGCATGTACCCTAGACATCCATATAAATAAACATCATGTATACACAAATGCAATTTCTAATGAATGAATGACTTACATATAGTATGTAATAGCGTTAATTTCGTCAACGAAAACTAAACACACATACTGTAATTTCGTCAACATATTTTTCACCTAAAACTAGACTAGACTAAAACACTCATTAATAAACAATAACTGGGACTAAATCAGTATGCATTTTCTTCGACTATTAAAGATAAGACAAAAATGTACTTCACTTAATAAAAACTGGACTAAAATCTATGGACATTTTAGTTCATGAACAAAAATGTGACGAAAATTATATGATTTTGTAAAATCTTGTCTTTACTAATCTGTCACTGCGACACTGTAATGTGCCACACCCCCTTTCAAATCTGCAGCTAGCGAGTGCAACATGCACAAACATTTGGGACAGACAGTAGGTGGATTCACGGTGAAAGGTTAAAAAAAAAAGAAGTAAATTACAGGGAGTCCTCAAATTACGGCGGACTTCTGTTCCTACGCTGGCGATATAACCCGGATTTTGACTTAAGTCGTATTTCCCCGTTAAAGTCGATATTTAGATCAAAATACTTTGTACAGTAATTAAAAAAAACAAACATTTGTGCGACCCGAAAGAAGCAATATTTCGTGTTTTCGCATGGACATTCATTGCTGACGGACAGCAGAGCGGAGTTAATTCAAGCTTAAACACGGAAATGTGAGGCACCTGATGGCGAGCCGACCGGCTGATGGACGTCCGTTACTGGAGGTAACAACAACACAACTTTAAATAAGTTTAAAATGGCTCATGCTGGCTAATATACAAGCTCATAGCATGGAGCCATAGTAGCCACTTGTTGATATACTGTAATTGTGTGTGAAGTTGTTTTTCATCCAAAACATGGGAGAAAATTTTATGTAAAATAATTTTAGATCTGAAATGTTCAACATTATCTGTTGACAAAAAAATATACCGGGGTAAAATTATTGTCCTGACTAAAACTAGACTAAAACATTTACAGTTTTTGTTGATTAAAACTAGACGAATAAAATTGTTTTCTTGGACTAAACTAAAGACTAAAATGCTAGATTTATAATCGACAAAAAATTGACTAAATAAAAACGGGATGAGGTTGACTAACTATGATATAAACTAACACGCATGATTGAAACTGGATTAAAACTGAGACTACATTTTAAAATGACTGATATGAAAATTAACACTAGTATGTAAATCCGTGCGCTCATCACATCAAGTGCACGCTTACTCCAGTCCACATATACTGTAGCTCTGTGATTTACAAAAAAAGCGTGCATACGTCATTCAAGCAGTCCGCTGTAAACATGATGCTAGCCCGATGCTAGCCGACCCGAACGTGTGTGTACAACCATAGCTCTTGAATTACGAAAATAAAAACGCTACCACGCTGTCCTTGCTCAAATCTTCAAAAAGATCATGATCATGATCATGAAAAGATCCACTCTTAGATGGATTCGCAGACTAACAGCACAGACGTAAAAAAAATAACCTGGACTGCTCATTCCAAAACGAGAAGTGAAGCCGGCGGCGGCCAACTTGCTTTGCCACTCGCTTAGAGCACACCTACAGTAAGTTGAATACATTGACTTTTCCGCTGCATACTTTTCACGTTATTTTCAGCTTCCGCAGCGAAAATGCCAGTGTGTGTGGCGTACAGTTGTACCAATAAGTGTAGGAAAAGCTCTAAATATAGATTTCATCAGTAACAATGTAAATACAGGGAGTCCTCTAGATACATCGTTTTGACTTTACGGCGCCCGTGCCTCATCCGTAAAACACTTTCTTTTAAGTTAATTTCTCAAAGTAATCACGCCATTATAAAGTTACTTAAAGTTGTGTTGTTGTTACCTCCAGCAACGGAGGTCCATCGTGCAGGTCGGCTCGCCATCAGGCTCTGCTGTCGGTCAGTAATGAATGTTCGTCTGTAAACAAGAAATATTGGTTCCGGCTCTTCCGGGTCACGCAACTAAGTTTTTTAAAAATTACTGTACAAAGTGTTTGATGTAAATATCGTCTTTAACGGTGAAATACGAAATTTGGGTTACATTGGCAGTGTAGGAACGGAACTCAGCCGTAACTCGAGGACTCTCTATTTAAATTTCCTCTCATAAAGTATTTTTTCCGAGTGCTACTCAAAGATTGGTCTGCGTCATGTTGTCAGAACCATTATTGCTGTGAAATGGAAACCTAACTTCTGCAAGTCACGATACTGAGATAATATACTCTGAATGGTTGATACAAACAATGAAGTTACCTCATTACCCCAGTTACCCCGTAAAACACTCACTGACAGTGTTTTCAGCAAAAAAAATAACATGATTTGTCAGTAACAAGTTACTGAACATGAGTTGTGAGAATTGTTCCCAAGCATAAGTCTTGTATTTTTCCCAAAATTACAGGTGACTGATACTGATGATCAGAGGTGGGAGTAAGTCATTGCTTTCCAAGTCAGAAGTAAGTCTCAAGTCTTTGCCCTCAAGTCCCGAGTCAAGTCCTGAGTCAAGACTGACAGGTTGACAAACGCCCCCACCGTTTTCCAGGCCCTGGTTAATGACGTCCTCCGAGACATGATTGACAAGTTGGTGTTTGTGTATCTCTCTTTTTTCTCTCTCTCTTTTTGAGAGAGCTCAGTATTGTTCATTCGGTAATCGTACTGATTCGATATGTCATCATCATTGCTCTCTCTCTTTTTTCTTTTTTTTTGTATGTGTGTGTGTGCAAACCGAATACTTCAGAATCCCGCTAGAGTCACGAAGTTGCCAGGAGGCCCGAGGAAGGATCAAAGAAAAGAAAGAAAAGTGATATCCAGCACCGACCAGACATCACCTACTACCCACCGGGTTACCAACCAGAATTTTTCACCAACCTGAGAAACATCTGTTTGTGTATCTTGATGACATTTAGATTTTTTCACAGTCCCTGTCCAACCATGTGCGGCTGGTGCTCCAAAGGCTCTTGGAGAACAGGCTTTTTGTCAAGGCCGAAAAGTGTGAATTCCATGTCCCCAAAAACCACGTTCCTCGGCTACGTCATTGCTAAGGGTGAGCTACACATGGACCCAGCCAAAGTGACTGCTGTCTCAGAGTGGCTTAAACCTACTGACCGCAAGCAGTTGCAGCATTTCCTCGGATTCGCTGATTTCGGAAATTCATTAAGAACTATAGTCGTGTTGCAGCCCCCTTCACAGCCCTCACCTCCATTGCTGTTCCTTTCCGCTTGTCAGAGGAGGCTGACACTGCATTCAGCAACCTCAAGAACCTGCTCACGTCTGCTTCTGTCCTTGTTCATCCAGATCTGTCGAGGCAGTTCATTGTGGAGGTGGACGAGTCTGAGGCGGGAGTGGGGGCCGTACTCTCCAACGGCTACCTGAGAACGGTAAGGTACATCCATGTGCCTTCTTCTCCCGTAAACTCTCCCCAGCAGAGCGCAATTACAGCATCGGTGATAGAGAACTCCTGGCTGTGATAATGGCACTAGAGGAATGGCGCCATCTCCTGGAGCGTGCAAAACATCCATTTGTGGTGTGGACGGACTACAAAAATCTGGAATACCTGAAGACAGCAAAGAGACTAAATCCAAGACAAGCTAGGTGAGCCCTCTTTTTTGCTAGTTTTCATTTCACTTTGTCGTATAATCCGGGGCCTAAGAACACCAAGCCTGATGCCCTGTCCCTCCAGTTCTCCACCCACAAAACAAAGGAGGATTCGGAGATGCTTGTGTCGTAGGATCAGTGGAGTCAGAGATTGAGGCATTGGTTAAGAATGCACAGAGCGGACAAACAGACCCTAGAGGTGGGTCCCAAAGAACTCTATTCGTCCCTGATTGTGTCCGCTTCCAGGTCTTGGATGGGCCCACGCTTCCCGTCTGCCCTGCCACTCAGGTCTCAACCGAACCCTAGCTGTCCTGTGCCCATGCTTCTGGTGGCCGACTATGAAAACAGACACTCAGTCATTTGACGCCGCATGCACAGTATGTGCCCAAAACAAAACATTTACCAGGCCTAGTTCCGGTTATCTCCGCCCATTACCAGTCCCCAGCCGTCCATGGTCCCACATAGCACTGGACTTTGTCACTGGCCTTCCTCCGTCAAGAGGTAATACAGTCATACTTACCGTAGTGGACAGATTTTCTAAGGCCGCCCACTTCGTTGCTCTAGCCAAACTCCCTTCAGCCACAGAAACCGCTAACCTGGTAATACAACATGTTTTCCGTCTCCATGGCATTCCCCTAGACCAGAGGTGGGCAATCTCGGTCCTCGAGGGCCGGAGTCCTGCAGGTTTTGTAGCTTTCTCACTTCCAACACAAGCTGATTCCAATCAACAGGATCGTTATCAGGCTTATGCAGAGCTTGCTGATGAGCTGATCATATATCAGCTGTGTTGGAGAAGGGCAACAAGCAAAACCAGCAGGACTGCGGCCCTCGATGCCCACCTCTGCCCTAGACATAGTCTCAGACCGGGGTCTGCAGTTCACATCCCTTGTCTGGAAGCCCTTTTGCTCTGCACTAGACATTTCTGTCAGTCTATCTTCCGGTTATCATCCGCAAAACAATGGTCAGACGGAACGCACCAACCAACAGCTAGAAACCGCACTTGCTTGCTTGCATGTCACATGCTAATCCTTCCTCCTGGAGTACCCAATTGACATAGATTGAATTTGCCCCCAATATGCTGCCTAACGCCTCCCTGGGCATGTCTCCCTTCCAGTGCTCTCTGGGGTACCAACCTCCTCTCCTTCCCTCCCAAGAGAAGGAAATAGCAGTCCCATATGTCCAGTCCCACATACGGCGGTGCTCCAGCACATGGAGACACGCTCGCACAGCTCTGCCCCGTGCTTCGGAGAGCTCCCGGACACATGCCTATCGCCGTCGCTCCCCCGTACCTCTTCACGCAGTAGGCCAAAATGTTTGGCTGAGCACTAAGAATCTCCCATTAAAGGTTGAGTCCAAGAAGCTGTCTCCCTGCTTCATTGGCCCATATGAGATCAAGCAAATGATTAATCCGTGCGCCATCCACCTCAAGTTGCCCGCCACTCTGCGTGTCCATCCAACATTCTATGTTTCGCAGATCAAGGTCAGGGCCCCCGCTTCCTTCCCGTGAACCCTGCCCATTTGTTCCCTGTTTGTGTGTATGTGTGCGTGAGAGCATCACACTGCTGGGCGAGGTGGAGGAGACACAGCTGGAGCAGGAGCCAGGTGCACAAAATTACAATCAGTAGCCTACAAAAGCCAGCCCTGGACTTCACTTTAGCACCAGATCAACTCTAACTGTCACAGTCAGTTGCATCCAGCTTATTGCCTGCCTTTGAGTAGAACTGTATTCTGATCAGCACTCTTTGCACCTGCCGAAGCCGTATCTTTGCCAGCCTGCCGAAGCTAACTCGCCTGTGGATCACCTGCTCCCTAGCCGGACTCGTCCCCCCTTGGTTCTCCCGCTCACATCAGTCCACTAATTAAAAGATTCGCAAGGGACTCTGTTTGCCTCCCGTGTATGCACTTGGGTTCTCATCCCATGCCTTCGAACCCTAACAAATTTAAGGCACAGTCGTTTAAACAGGGAGAGTGGATTATAAAGTAGCATAGGTCCACAATAGAAAAAGCAAGCGACCCAAGCAACAGCTGTCAAACTACTGTTGCTAGCCAGGCACCCGACGCTAACACGAACAGTTAGCTACTAGCCACGGACGCCGGAGACTTGTACTGTGCAATGACGGCATAATTACCTTGCGTTTTTTTTCAGGTCCTAAATTCGCTATTTAATATACTTATTACGATAATGGTGGTAGAAAATAAGTAATTTCAATAAAAACGTCGATAATACAAGCCAAAATGTCAAAGGGAAGTAGTCAAGCAGACTTCAAATTAAAATCCACCAAGGCTGTTGTATTGGTGTCAATGTATTATTTGGTCAGCTTTATTTTGAAGTTTGCCTTAGCGTAGGCGGGGTGTGTTTGCGCCTTTGTGGCCCCCTGACATGTCTGAATGACGGCACTGTGTCAGCCCAACTTGCGCACACACCGAGAGAAACTTACTCAACATACATTGTAATCTTTTTGTTTTGGTGGAAGAAGCAAGTCTTTTCAAGTCAAAAGGGCTCAAATCCGAGTGAAGTCACAAGTCATTGTTGGTCAAGTCCAGGTCAAGTTTCAAGTCTTTTAACATTTTGTCAAGTCTTAAGTCATCAAATTCAGTCACATGACTTGAGTCCACACCTCTGCTGATGATGACAGGACGATAAATTAATCTTGCAAGTGAAGAGCAGCCAGCTAAGAGTAACATTAGCGCTTCTGATTCACTTGTTGTCAGCGATGTCCACAATAATCAAGAGTGCCTAGATGCAGACCACCACTGTGTTGGCTCAACTGTCGGGACACCTGCACTGTCAGGGCAGGAAATGCACGGTGCTCATTCCAAAATAAAATCGCGTAGGAACTTCTGGTTTTCGTGCTAATGCAGTTTCTATACTATTTGCTGCCACTTCACTATCACTTACTGTAACTTTGACTCGTACTCCGCGCGACCAACTTTTTCGCACTTCTAAAATTTACTAAGCGCGGGACACTTTACATTACTAACATTTAGTTACGTTTCCTGTTTTGACATAGTTTCACGTTTTTTAATGGATAATTTTCAAATTTTTACATGATAATGTTCACGTTTTTACATAAGATTCACATTTTTAACTGATAATTTTCACATTTTTACATGTCAAGTTTCATGATTTAACGTAATTGTTAAAACGTGATCGCCTTCATGTAATAATGTGAGCTCTTTTCCTAAATACAAAAAAAGAAAAACTCTAATTGTTTTGTATTTTTAATTCTTACCTGCCATACTTTTCACTTATTTTCATGACAAGATAAAAATTGTACAGGGACTAGCAATGGAATTGTTGTGCTAATGTAGTTCCTATGCTGTCATTGCTGACACAATTTTTAATTTTGACTGTATCGCAACACTTTTTTCCTACATATTAAAAAAATATATTGTATTATATTGTAATTTTATTTTTACTGCCATACATTTCATTTTTTTGTTTTATGTCTATGCCAAGCATTGTGCGACTGGAACACCTAAGTACAAAGTAAATAAAACCACTACTACCTACACTCTTGACATCGATGAATTAAGGTTCAATAAGAAAACAACATAATCAAAGACTTACTTTTATTTATTAATCTTTACCAATATACCAAATATTTACTTTCATCAACTATAGTCTCACAAAAGATCAACAGGTCCTGAATGTTGTGGAACTTGATTTGAAAACCGCCAGGATTTCTTCTTTTTCTTGCTCCTCTATGTGTTGTTCCGTCTTTTATATTGCTCAGTGGCCTCAGCCTGTTCCTCCTCCCCAAGCACAGAACTTTGAGCAGGTCCACTCTGGCAGAGAAGAGTTTGTGATTGGCCTAAACCCACATTGCTGCATTTCTGCAATCATGCAGAACACGCACTTCAACCGAGTCCTATAGAAAGGGTGGGGGTGAGGGTGGGATAGAGACAGACAGAGACAGAGACAGATACAGATACAGAGAGACAGAGACAGAGAGAGAGGGAGAGAAGAAGCTGGGTCGGTTTTGTTGTTGTTGGTGGTTTTTAAACAGTATTTAAAGGGACTACACCATGGTATTTTAAACCCTTCCACAGTTAACTATAGGCATATAGTGCCGAAATCTTACCATGGACACAATCACGATGTCATTTTTCATGAAATATGAGTTATTTCGGTGGCTATTTTTCTTACCCAGAAGTCAAACGCTGGGTTCAGTGGCTGTGCCGCGCCCCTCTCATGACGTCGGCTCATGCTCATGCTCATGCTTCGCACAATGCCCCACAAAACATGCAAAAAAAAAGGGTCCTTGCCGCAAGAAATCGTGGAAGAGGATGGGAGCAGAGAGGCAAGAGGAGAGAAGGAGAGAAAAAAAAAGCACCACAGTGGATGGCAAACCCGCGTTCTATTGCTTATGCGGCGAGCGCACTATCCACTTCACCATCCATTGAATTAAATTCATTGCCGCGCAAATGTTTTACTTGCAGTTTACACCAGTGTAAGCCAATGGATTTTAAGCCAATTGTAATTTCATTGCACTTTAGCAATGCATATGTGAAGAATAATTGATTGCTTTAAATTCATTTGGACAGAATGTTTATTGATAAAGGCTACTTTTGTCATTATCCCATGGAGGGAGGTCTATGAGAAAGTGGGCGTGTGTTTAGTCCGCAGAGGCGGTGTGGTGGTGGGGCCGCACGCAATGATGTCAAACCGTGCCAACAGCTCGTTTTCTCAGGTTGGGAGAGGCCGGTGCTTGGAGAGCAGAATAACCTAGAATTTCTCATACAGGGGCGAATGGAGGAAAACAAAACTTTGGTCATGTTTTTGGCATGGCTAAAAGCTCCAAAAAGTAGATTTTTCATGTTGCAGTCCCTTTAACTTTTCAACTATGCATACATTATAAATACTTCTTACTCTTACCTGTATTTGTAATTCGTTTTTTTTCAATCTACTTGCCAGGATTCAGTGACTGGGAAGGGTTTCTAAAATAGAAAAGACAATTGCATGAATGCTAAATAATCATTACAGTTTTTCTCCATAGGTTTGGCACATTTCTTGAAACTGAAATGACATTTTCAAAACTGCAAGCTCATTTGGCTAAACAGACTTACATTTTTGCACAATCAGTTCATTAGCAAGAGCACATATCTATCTCAAAACTGGGCACACATGCTTCATTCCAAGTTTATTTCCCAAACAAAGAGTCACCACTGTCAGAATTGCAAAGATCCTTCTCAATTGCTTTGGTTCATCTGCATTCACTTAGTAATTTTGCCCAAAAATAACCTGGATGATTTTGCACAACACTATGGATCATCTGCAAAAGCTCATATCACTCCCAAAACGGCTTACCTACAGTATGTGTCAAAATTTTATGTCATACAAGTAGTCAGTGTCCCCACAATGCATCGTCCCTTTGGCATTGTGTGAGCACTGCAAGTGAAAATCATTAGATGTTTTGTCACAACAGCAGGGGTGCCGCTAACAAAATACAATTGTATATAAAACTGGGTTTAAAAAAAGGATTTTACAAGAGCAGTTTTCAAAGTTCGCGGTTTGACATACTCCACTCACACTCAAGGAAATTACAATTGTTTTTATTTACACAAAGTTACTTACACTTACACATTAGGGTGCAACAAAATAAATGTAAGCCAAATTCTGTATATTCATGAAAAACTAAAACATAACTAAAATTGTATCTAGCGCACGGCGTAAATGAAGAACCAACTACTGTAACACTAACTACACAGTAAATTCTGTGGAGTAAATTTGACTCTATTTAGCGTGGGACCAAATAGACTCCGTTTTTGGAGTAATATTTACATTTGGAAGAGAGAGAGAATAAAGAATTTTAAAAATAAAGAAATAAAAGTCACTCAAGAGTTGAGGAACAAACTTACGACCTTCAGCTTGGGAGACAGCCGATCTCCTCCCTGAGCCACAGAGTTCCTGCTGTGTGTTAGTATATCCCTCATGTCAACTGGAATCTTCATAACTCCAAGAGACCAAAAGTGATGTTTTTGGTCTCCTCTTGGAGATAAGCAAACAGTAGGAGGGGCATAGCTCAGGTGGTAGTGTGGCAGTCTCCCAAGCTGAAGATCGTGAGTTCGTTCCTCCACCCTTGAGTGATTTTTTTTCAATTCTTTATTTGTGTAATAGTGTAAATATTACCTTACTCTTACTGAGTCTATTTGGTCCCACTCAAAATAGTCAAATTTACGCGTAGAATTTCTGTGCAGTCACTATGATCACCTTCCCTCTCTTGGCCATCGTCCTAATTCTCTAATCCATAAAATGCTCTCTGTTTGGACAAAGGTTTTCATCCATGTCGCAGCGGATATTTATTTTCCCTTGAAATGCAAGGGGGACTGTGTGAATGTCTCAACCAACCTCTACCCTGTGATGTGCTTGACTAATTTTGACAATATTGAACAGAAGATTTTGCATATTCAGACCTACACACTGAAATCCCGCTGACATGTTTTGGAGAGGACAACCACTAATCAAGTTCGGTCAGCAAGATGTATTCATTTGGAAAATGTGCTAAATGTGGGCACATTGTGCTAACTGTAGGCTAAATGTACACTTTGCACTGATCCACTGAGGCAATTGAGACATATACTAAGACATTGGCAATTTGATAAAAGCAATAAAGAATGCCATTCAGTTAACACTAATTGTAAGGTGGTTTTGGGATTTGTCCATGGTATTTTGAAAATGTCATTCTAGTTTCCAGAAATGTGCCAAACCTATGGAGAAAAACTGTAAAATGGTCAATACGGGGTCGTTTCATTAACCATGCCAGCAAGCTGGATTCTATTTGTGATTTCACAGACTCCGGAGAATACATCTTGTACCGCTAACGCTGATACGTTGGCAGCCGACCTTTTTTAGGTCGGACCAATTAGGCGTTTTTAAGGGCGGGACGAAACCATTAAGGGCCAATGGCAGTGGGGAAACAAACAAACCTAACAGGCGAATGGACGCTGCAAGTAATTCTGTTCTTGCAGAATTACTCAGTTTCCTTGTTGAATTTGAAAAGTGAAAGGTGCTTTGTGCATTTTTATCTGGTAAAAATGTTCATGCTTTCACCTCCCCCCTAAGATGAGACAGAAGATGACATTTTTATC
Organism: Vanacampus margaritifer; assembly: GCF_051991255.1. NCBI lineage: Eukaryota > Metazoa > Chordata > Actinopteri > Syngnathiformes > Syngnathidae > Vanacampus > Vanacampus margaritifer. Next base: position 21,315,351 of record NC_135445.1, on the reverse strand, counting down.
CATTGTCTTGATTGGTCCAATCAGCTCAAAATATTGTACAGCAAATTCATCCTTTCCCCAACGGATCTGCCGAGTGAAGTCACAGATTGATAATATGAAGAACTCCCTTGAGTGAATCACAATTATCAATCTTGCTTATGAGGTTAACGTTTCATGCAGAACAGGCACTACTGGCTTCAATTCGTGACACACCATCCATGCATTTCACTCAATGCAGTCACACTCTCCACACACATTTAACAGGCTTTTCATGGTGCCTGTTGCCATGCTCAATTGCTGGTATAAATTAATGTAATGTTGGTAGGTCTGGCTCATCATGTTACATCAGTAAAACTCTAATGTACAATTGGTAACTATGATTTCATACATTTATGTTGCACTATATAAAGGATATCACACAGATCAGAAATTATCAAGTTAAAACCCAATAGTAGAATTCCCAAAAGCACAAAAAAACGTTTTTTGTTAGTGACCTCAGCAGTTTCCAGTTCCCACATCTCTTGATCACCAAGTCCAAATTGTGCTTGGGCACATTTGGAATCGAGAAAGGCTATTTCTCGCTGTCTTGGTTTCAAAACCTACAATTGCGGTTAGTGACATTTGAAGTTGACACTGTGTGACATCACGTGACAAGACAAGACAAAACAAGACAACCCAACCACAATACTCTCAAATAGATAACAAATATACTTTGTTAACAACCATCCATCCATCCATTATCTGAAACACTTTTGCATTTGATACAAATTTTCCTCATGTTACAGTAACCATCACTTACAGAACAGGAAATGTCCAGGTTTCCACACAGGAATGACAATGGCATCTCTGATTGAAGCATCATTCTAACAACAACAAAATTCAAAAGCAAACTGTTAAAATACACAAGAACTATAATTTGAATAAAATCAGTAGGGCATGTTGCACATACAGGTAAGCTTGCAAGTGGGTTACATGATGCTGGTGGTCGAATTGTTGCTACAGCATAGAGGTCAGCCACAAAAATGGACTTCTCCTGTGGATTTCAAAGGTCAGCAAATGTCCATATATTATAAAGAGGAAAAGTACAGTCCAAAAACAATGTTTCATACCTGTGATTGAGCTGTGATTTCTTGTCACAAATAGGACAATGAAAATGTCACCAATCTTTGCAATTCAAATTGCTGCGGCAGATCTTATGTAAAAGCAAGCCAAGAAAATGTTTAGATTATGAATTATAAAAATGATAAAAATAAAGAAAAGCCAAAATTGTGTGCGTATTTAATCTTAAATGTATTACCTTCAAATGTAATGGCAGTTTTCACATGGACGTCTAAATGCTGTTGAAGCCTCGACGGCAGTGAAACAAACGGTAGCATCCTGTGCAGTGTTCTGTTGTAGGCTTTCCAACGGAGGGGAAAATTGAATGGTGCATCTGGAAAAAAAACAAAAACAATTTTGAGTTACGTGTTTCAATTACAGTACATTAACTTTTTTTCTAATTAATTTATAAAACATACATCATCAGTTTTTTTTCGATAAGGGGTTAAAAGTGACCTAATGCAATAATTACATCATTAACCCTTTTGGTTCTGTATGTTTTTTTAAGTACTTACTTACCTACAGAGCTAGATAAGAAAGCCATATTTTCTATTATAATAAAGATAACACAATAAAGTCTCCTATCTACTGCTGACTACAGCTAGGAGTGCTAGGCTAGACCGACCAGCCCCTTGAAACTAGCGAGAGACTCAACTCAAGGCAACACAATTGCTCTGAAAATAGTAACTGCAGAACCACACGTGTCTTCACGTCAGTCTCCAAAACACCAGAAACGTCACTAATAACGTCAGAAAATGTCGCTAGATTTTTTTGCTAGTAGCCTCTGACAAAAGGTCACCAAGAATATTAAGCAAGAGAGTCCCTGGTTATTTGTCGCCATAATCGCACTTAGTTGAGTGTAGTCGACAATCTCGCCAAATAGGTTATTCTATACGAGTTTGCAGCAGTTATACTGGCGACCAACAAAAGAAACCATGCATTAACAGTTTCTGTGCATAACAAAAAATCAGCAACTCACCGTTAAACACAGAAAACCACTAAATGTCAGTCATCGTTGTTGTCGTTTTTGTTGTCTTCTCCTTGTTTCTCTTCATCGTCTTCTTTCAAGTACGAGCGAAGTTTTTCTTCTTCAAATGTAATTAGTAATTAGTAAATAACATTACTGTGGGTTGCCGCCACCTGTCAGACTGGATGCGTTACTTCCCGTCCTCACACCTCACAGTTAAGGACAGGAGAGCCTGCCCCAGAAGCGACCTTTCAGTGGAGCTATGCAGCCAGGTGCCTCTCACAATGATAGCACAACAGGCTACAGGTCAAATTACCAAATATATATATATATATATATATATTTGCTACTGAGTCTACTGGTCATTGAACACACCTTGCGACCACTGCAGAATGTGAGCTGGCGTTTGCTTTTGTTTCTCTGCAATAAATACTTTTTTCTTGATACAAAAACTCGTTTCTAAAACTAAAAAACACACGTGTGTTCTTCATGTGTTTTTTGTAAAACATGTGTTGTACCAGAGGATACCATTTTTGACGGAGGGAAGTTCTTTTGCACAACACCGCACGGTGTTTTATGGAGAACTTGCCCAGCTGTTCATTTCGGATACAGAAGATGAGGACTTTGACGGATTTGTCGATGAGAATTGATCAAAAGTAACGTGAGTACATTGTTAAATACTTCAATAAAGTACAACCGAACTCAGTTTTGCTCCCGCTGCCTTTTTAAAAACATATGCTAGGTATCTGTTAGTATAAAAGCATTCTATCGTATGGTAAGATAGCGTATGTTTTACCCTGCCTGCGCCCAATAATACCTTATGTGTGTGTTAAATACAGAAATAGCACAGGTAAGACTGCGCCTTTTAATACTTATGGTTGTGAAAATACGGTACATCAATAAAAATTAAACCAAGTTTTGGCTCCCAATTCTATACCCGTAAATTAGGGCAGTTGTATATCAAAGTACCACTGAAATGTAACAAAATCATAAATGGAATTAGGATTAAACCTGGCTGTTAGAGTTGCCAATGATTAGTGCATCTGTAAGGACGAGCTGCCCAACCACCATGCCTTGTTCCAACGGAGGCACACATCCATCTTGAAGACGATAGCTGATGACAGTGACAGAACTGTTGTCATCAAGTAGTACCACTGGGTCTGCCTGTTTTACAAATAAAGAAAAAAACAAGTAGTCAGCAAGGAGATCATCCAAAAAATAGATCAGTTTACATGGCTGCCTTTAAGTTGGATTTAGAAAAACATAATTGGTCTGAGGTCTATTCAAATGATGATCCCAATATCGCATACAGTGCATTTCAGTCTACCATTATTTCTCTATACAATAAACATTGTCCATTAATAAAAGTCACAAGGAAATGTAAAGGTCTAAATAAGGCATGGATTACCAAGGGGATAGAGATTGCATGTAAAAAGAAAAACATTTTATACAAAAGATTTATTTAATTGAGATCTATGGAAGCTGAAATAAAGTACAAGACCTACAAAAATAAACTGTTGAATATTATACGAACAAGTAAGAAAGATTATTACCATGCATTGCTAGAACAGAATAAAAGCAACACATGAGAAATATGGAAAATACTAAATCATGTAATTAAAAATAGCTATAAAAAAAGACTGTCCAGAATATTTGATAAAAGATAAAAATATTGTTATTGTAAAACATAGCTAATGATTTTAATGAGTATTTTGTTAATGTTGGCAGTAATTTGGCAAAAGAAATCCCTGAGCCAAGAAACAAACATAAAATAGATAAGCACATCAAAAAAAATGCATCCACTATGTGGCTTAATGCTGTTAATGATACAAAAGTATTAAATGTTAAAAAATTAAAAAATAAAAAGTCCCCTGACTGCTTCAACATTGATATGACATTAGTAAAAAGTATTATAGAATATGTTGTGCAACCTTTCACATACAGTATATATGTAATTTGTTGTTTAAAGTCGGTATATTTCCATCAAAAATAAAAATAGCAAAAGTTATTCCTATTCATAAAAATGGAGAAAGACATGTATTCACTAATTATAGACTAATATCACTTCACTTCAATTTTATTGAAAAACATGAGCTTTTAAGTGAAAATCAATATGGTTTTAGAGAAAAACGGACCACCTCAATGGCAGTCATGGAACTCGTAGAAGCAATATCTACTAACATAGATAATACAAAATTTACTGTTGGAATTTTTATAGATTAAAAAAAAAAAGCATTTCATTCTATAGATCATTCTATACTAATGAATAAATTAGAAAGATATGGCATAAGAGGTTTGGCATATAAATGGATGAAAAGTTATTTGGATAATAGATATCAGGACTTAGTTTAACAATATACAATCAAAACACTGAAGAATACTCATGTAGTCCCCCAAGGGTCTGTGCTAGGCCCCAAATTATTTATCCAAATTATTTATATTGCATATAAATGATATCTCAAAAATATTCAAAAGTGTCTTGCTAGCGGATGACACAACTCTCTACTGTTCAGGAGAGAACCTGAAGCAGCTTCTGACTAGTGTGGAGAATGAACTAAACACATAAAAAAATTTGGTTTGATATGAACAAATTATCACTAAAAATACTTAAATACTACAAAGTTTATAGTTTTGGTACTAGACAATCCACACAGGTCAAAATTATGGTAATTCAATTGAAATAAAAAGAGTGTATGAAAATAAATTTCTTTGAGTAGTTATTGATGAAAAATTATGTTAGAAGTCTCACATAGATAACGTCAAAAGGAAAATGTAAAAAATTATAGGGATACTCTTTAAAACTAAGGATGTCCTAAATAAGAAATCATTATACATATTATATTGTTCATTATTATTATCATATCTGACCTATTGTGTGGAAATCTGGGGAAAAACATATAAAACAAATACCGATCCTGTTTTCAAACTTCAAAAAAGAGCCATAAGAATTATAAATCGATTAAAATATACAGAACCAACTCATTCTCTGTTTATTAAATCAAATACAATGACATTTTACGACTTAGCACAAATAATGTATAAAGTACACAACAATCTACTCTGCCACAATACTCAGAAGCTGTTTTAAGTTAGAGAGAGTCCTTGGTTCAGCAGGATCGAGTAGACCACATCAAATGACATCTTACAGTCACCAATTCACCTCAAGATTCGCTTCCAATGTGTTGCCATGGCAACAGATTTTCACGAAAAATTGAGGGCCGCGAGATGCTGTGACTGCAGCAAGACCGGGAATACCCAATATGGTGGCGCCCTGCTGCTAAGATAGAACGAGCTCTATTTTGCTACACCAAATCCGAATTTAACCATCATTGGCTTTTCTCTTCTCTCTTTTATATGGCATATTTGGAATACCACCCAGCGTGGAGGACTTCGAAGGTTTCATCAACGGATACTTTTACAGCTGCGTGGTAGAGGTACCTACCTACGAGAAATCTTCCAAGAAGAGAAAAAAATACTACGGTCGTCTCGGTCAGTATGCTGGACTCCATAAACAAAAAACTAGATCTCCTCTTCCTTTTCCGCGAGGACCTCAAGGAATTAAAGGTGAGTTTGGAATTCGTCGGCCAACAGGTAAGTGACCTCCAACGAGATAATGCCGAGTTACGCTCTTCACTCGCGGCTGTTTCAGCTTAGTTGGAGTCGATCAAAAAGTAAAATAAAACACTAAAAGAAACGGTTCTGGATGTCCAATCCCGTAGCATGCGGGAGAATTAAATTTTCTCAGGCATATCAGACAATCCAGAGGCCGAGATAAAAAATATATATGACAATATCGTTAAAAATTCCTCAGGAGACGGTAAATATCTCTTTTCACCGTGTACATCGGCTCGTAGGGGCAACAAGCCCCGGTCCTATTATCGCTAAGTTTGAGCATTTTAAACAGAAAGAATGTTAAAAGTAAAGGACAGGAGCACAAAAGGGACCTCTTTCGGGATGAACGACCAATTCCCGAGAGAGATTAATGAGCGGCGAAAGGTACTGTCACCTCTCCATTCACACAAATAACATAAAACACCTAACTACTCTGATTCCATCCTATAACATGCCAATATTAACAAGCAGCTTACACAGATATACACACAGAACTGAGTTTATATTGTCTGTATGCATAAATTAGTTCTGGTTTCCTGGAATGCGTGTGGCGCTCGCTCACAGGCAAAAATAATACATTTTTTAGACCATCTCTTAAAATTAAAAGCAGATATTCGTCTCCTAAAAAAAAAAAAACACCAACAAAAATCAAAAGAAAAGTTATTTATTGATTATTTATAGGAATTTCAGTCAAGTGTACTCTGCCTCTTATAGCAGTAAACAAAGAGGAGTCTGTATACTCATACATAAGAATTTATTCTTTATTCTAAATAATACAGTAACAGACCTAGAGGGCCGATACATTATTATTCAGGTGACTGTATTTAATAAAGTATATACATTTGGTAATTTATATGCCCCTAATAATGATGATCCAGCCTTTTTCCATGTTTTTTCTCTCAGCTCAGATTTAGCAGCAAACTCTACTATTATTATTGGCGGAGACTTTAATACAGTCTTGAATCTATTAATAGATTGTTCTAATACTACAACACGTACATGGCGATTACAATACGCCAAAGTAATAGGAGAATATATGGATGATTTTGGCCTCGTTGACAGTTGGAGACTTAAAAATCCAACTAAGAAGGAATTTACCTTTTTTTTCCCGCGGTGCACCGGTCATTTTTAAGAATTGATTTTTTCCTTACAGCCATATTTTTTTAAACACTTTTAGTCAATGCTTGCGCCATTATTCTTCAGAGTAGTAACAGAAATTATAACTAATGGTCACATACATCCACACATGAACACAGCAGCAATTAAACTTTTACCAAAGCCAGAAAAAGACCCCACTATTCCGTCAAGTTACCGTCCGATATCACTAATCAACACTGACATTAAAATTATCGCTAAGGCTTTCGCATCTAGACTAGAAACATTCATCTCAACAATTATACATAGCAATCAATCGTTCTTCATTAAAGGTCGTGATTCTACCAACAATATTAGGAGGCTCTTTAACCTTATTACTATGTCACAGCGGCATGATAAAAAGGCAGTTATTATATTATTGGATGCAGAAAAAGCCTTCGACAAAGTTAACTGGTCCTTCCTTTTTGCTGTTCTAAATAAATTTTGCTTTGGGGAGTCATTTATTCACTGGGTGCCATTATTATATGATTCTCCTAAAGCTGCAGTTACTACTAATGGGATTATATGTCAGAGTTTTACTCTACAGAGGGGCACAAGAAAGGGATGCCCTCTGTCCCCTTTATTATTTGCAATATTTATTGAGCCGCTTGCATTGGCTATACGCCAGGATAGAAGGATTCAAGGAATTCACTCCGGGGTAACAGAACACAAAATTAATCTATATGCCGATTAAATTTTACTTTATTTAGAACCTGCTACCTCAAAAAAAAAAAAAAAATAGAAGAACCTGCTATCTCGTAGGGGAAGTATTTAACTTAATAACTAAATTCTCACATTTATCAGATTATTCTATTAACTGGACAAAATCAACACTAGTACCTATTACAGAAAAAATCATGGGACCCTGCAAGCCAGGACCCACACTACTCCCTTCCTATAGGTAATTTAAAATACTTAGGCATAAAAATCTCATCTAAATTAACTGATTTAATTCATTTAAACTTCACTCCACTTCTGAATAGCATTCACAGTGACCTGGAGCGCTGGAATACCGTCCTATTTCTCTTATAGGACGAATAGCCACCATTAAAATGAAAATTTTACCCAAAGTAAATTTTCAGTTTTCTCAATGATTCAATTCAAACCTTCGTCTAACTGGTTCCAGTTGTTGGACTCGGCCGTTACAAAATTCTACTGGATTTTTTTTTTTTTAAAAGAGCAAAGATAAGTCTATCTATCTATCTTATCTACTCTTCTGAAAAGCAAATCCAAAGGAGTTCTAGAGGCACCAAATTGTATCTACTACTACATAGCTAACCAGCTACAATATGTCATTCTATGGGCACAACCCAACAGAGATACCACATTGTTGGCTGGAACTAGAACAGAAGGATTGCAACAACCTCAGACTTTTAGATTTACTCTTTATTACAACATCAATTAAGCGTCACAATTATTTTAAAAAACGCAAAGATTTCCGCCACCCTGATCGCCTCGTGGAAGGCACTAGAAATCACAAATTCCCAATTGGAGCCTTGCGGGCTTTCTCACATATGGCATAACCCTGACTTTCAACTCAACAATCAATCGTTTTATTTAGGTGTGTGGGAGCAGAAAGGAATTACACATCTCCACCATCTTTTCTCAGACATGTTTATATCATATACAAACTTGCTCCAAAAATACAGATGGAAAAAAACTGAAAATTGTTACATGATGGAAGTTAAAAATATGGTATTGAAACAAATTACAACACTTTGGGGTACGCTACAACCGCCTGTTTTAGCTAAAGATATTACAAAGCTTTCGCCGACAACAAAAAAACTCTCAAAAATATGTTACTTTCGTAAACACGTAAAATGTATTTACCCATCCTGAAATGAGTAAAATAACCACTTATCCAATATAAAATTATTCATAGAACACATATTACTCAATACATGATGCAGAAAATGGGACTCTCAATCTACACTCGTAGCCCTTGCTATCGCCAAAAAAACAATCCTTGTTAACTGGAAAAATAAACTCGGAATATTGACCAATGGTCTAACTTCCTCATAAATCACATTTTAATGAAAAAAAAATCTCTTGGCATTTTGGAACTAATGGTTGTGTTGTTATAGTCAGGAACCCAGTTGCTGCCAACAGGATCGAGTAGACCACATCAAATGACATCTTACAGTCACCAATTCACCTCAAGATTCACTTCCAACGGGCACCAAGGGTTAATATTCGGAATCACTGCATGCTTGTTGGTTAAATTCCTAGGTGCTGTCCCTCCTGGCCAAGCGTGAGCGGCTCTGCCCCTCTGTTGGCTTCTGGGGTGGCGGCTGCGTCTTGGCCGTTTCCTGGGTCTCTTGGGGGGGGGGGGGGTGCTGTGTTGCGGTGCTCTCCCTGGTGTCCGGGGCAGCTCCCCTCCCCCTTCCTCCTCCTTACTGCTTCGCCCTCCTCGCCTTCCCCCGCCCGTCCTCCTCCGCCTCCCGGTACCTTCTCCCTCGTCACCCTTGCTCCTCCTCCCCCCTCCCCTGGGCCAGGGGCTCCATCCCTGGCCCGGGTCGCGGGTTTCCGGGCGGGCGGGCGGGGGTGTTGTGGCATGCCCCACTACAGTAAGGCTCCTGGCACCTCGGGCAGGTCCCGGTATCCGGGGAGGAAGTCCTATGGCCCCGCCGTGCTGTCGCCGGGTTGGGAAAGGTCCCGCTGGGCGCTCCTCTTAACTCACTTCAGTAGTTTTTCACAGTACGCTTTGTAATTAGAAACATAGGACACATAACACCCTCCTTGGGCGGGAGACACCGTATTCGCCCTGCAAAGGAGGGGAGTGGGGGGAGTGGGGGCTGTGGGCCAGTGGGGTGCCTGGTGGGCCTGCTCTGCCCCATTCTGTGCATTGGGCTTGGGGTGCGGGCTGTGTCGGGGTGGAGGGCGCTCTGGGCTCCTGGGTTTGCTCTTTGGCTGGTGGCCCCCGCGAGGTCCGGGAGTTGTGCCCTGGCACTGCCGTGGCCTTGGGGGCCCTGGGAGATTATGCTTGCCCTGTCCTGGCCGGGGTCGACGGCTCCCCCCTTTGGTGGAGGTTTTTATGCATGCCAGATCCACCACACTACCGATATTCAAACCCAATCTGCTTCTCCCTCTCGTCGCTGAATCGGTGAAGGCTGGTGTCTGTGGATCTCACTATGCTTCTTCAGTCTTTCCTTTGGTCTCTTGAGGTCTCCCTAATTTGTTGGAATTTAAATGTCATCCAGTGTATATACAAGTGTGTGCGTGTGGTGCAGATTGGGAGGTGAGATGGAGCAGAGGGAAATTATGGGACGGGGGAAGGGGTGGCAGCAGGGGGGGGGGGTAGGAGGAAGGGCGACGAGGGAGAAGGAACCGGGAGGCGGAGGAGGACGGGTGGGGGAAGGTGAGGAGGGAGAGGCGGCAAGGGGGAAGGGAGAGGGAACCATGGGGCACCCTGGCGGCACCCAATGCGTCGCCGGGCACGGAGCAACGAACCACGCCGGGGTGGCGCCGCTCCGGACACCAAACGCAGCACCCCAACACAGCACCCCCAAGAGACCCAGGAAACGTCCGAGACGCAGCCACCACCCAGCAGCCAAAGGAAGGGCCCACGCCTGGCCAAGGGGGACAGCACCTAGAAAGTTAACCAACAAGCATGCAGTGATTCCGAATATTAACCCTTAGTGCCCATTGTAAGTGAATCTTAGTGTAAGGTGTCATTTGACGTGGTCTACTCGATCCTGCTGGCAGCAACTGGGTTCCTAACTATAAAAACACAACTATTAGTAAATAAATGCCAAATACAGAAGCAGCAATATAAGTTACAGCGGTGTGGTGGCTCTCGCTAACAGGCAGAATCAAGTTACTAGATTTAAATTAAAGATTAAGATTCTGTGTATGTAGACAATGTTTGTATACATTTTGTTATTTGTTTTTTTATTCGAAGCAGAGATTTTTTCCCATTAAAAATGTGATTTATGAGGTTAGACCATTGGTCAATATTCCGAGTTCATTTTTCCAGTTAACAAGGATTGTTTTTTTGGCGATAGCAAGGGCTACGAGTGTAGATTGAAATTGTTTATGTGGTAACTCAGTTGTTGTTAGGTCACCTAGCAAACACAAGCTTGGAGATAAAGGTATCCTACAGTCCAAGATAGCTGAAAGTTTTTCTAAGACTTTAGTCCAGAAATACATAACCGGAGTGCATAACCATAAAGCATGAAAATAAGTGTCGGCCGTGTTTTGTAAACACTGGAGACAAATGTCGGAGTTTGAAAGTCCCATTTTCTTCATCATGTATTGAGTAATATGTGTTCTATGAATAATTGTATATAACCCTAACCCTAAGTTGTAAATTTGTGTGTTTTGTCATTTTAAATACGTTAACAAACTTGAATCCAAAAGTCAGATTCTGGAGCTAAAGACAGGTCCGTCTCCCATTTAGAGATGGGTAAGCACATTTTATCTGTGTATTAAAGTAACATATATTTTTGAGAGTTTTTTTGTAGTCAGAGAAAAAGCTTTGTAATATCCTTAGCTATAACAGGCGGTTGAAGCGTACCCTGAAGTGTTGGAATTTATTTCTTTACCATAGTTTAATGTAAGATTACCGAGTGAACAATACTGAGCTCTCTCAGAAAAAAAGTAAAGGTTTTTATGAAAAAACAGTTTTAACAGCATGATAAAGGCCAAACCACTCTTCCGACCAAATATGTGGTTGATCTGGTTAACCCACAAGTCACGATGTTTGATGAGGCATGATCAGTCTTAGTGGAATTGTGAATAGGTAGAACAATGTCTGGGGGCTCTCAACTCGAGGTTAGGCTATTCTGACAAATTTTCAACTGGACCCGTTCAACAAGCTGGGCGCCGCGTAGCAGATAATTTTATTTTATTTTTTTAAATATACGTGCGACGTTTAGTATTTTTTGGAGCTTGTGCAGACAAGTTTTTAAGTATTCCCCCTTTAGTGGTGAAGGAAATGTGATGAAATATATTAAATTTGATGCCCGCCCCAGTCATATAGTATTTTGAAATTCAAGATTCTTTCAACAATTGTTGTCCCAGGTCTTGAAAATGGTACAGGCCAAGTTTGATGTCAATTGGATGAAGCATCTAGGAGAAGTGGGCAAAGGTATGACACCTGTAAATGTAAAAAAAAAAATGCCAAAATTGGGCATTCAAAAAAATCATAGCTCACTTGCTGTTCATTTTAACATATGGCTCCAAGATACTTTTTTTGTAGGTCTTGGGCTTCTTCATATACCTCCAAATTTTCATAGATCTTGGTGAAACGTACACCAGTGGCTCCTTCGTCAAAAATTTCTAGGGGGCACTTTTTTTTTTTTTAGCGCACAATACACAAGAAAATATTGCTCATTTTGGCAGGCCACCTGTCTGTGCCAAGTTTCTTGAGTTTTTGTGCATGTTTAGGCCCCTCAAAACCAGCATGGAATTCTTGGAGAAAAGTGTGTTACCAGCGGCAACAGTGTTTCACGAAAATTCACAAACTTCGTGTTTTAAAGGCACAGAGTGTAAAAAGTGACCACTAGATGTCACTATAGCATAGAATGCAGTCAAAGCACATGCATCGAGAGAGAGATCACACTTCGCAAGCCTACCACCAATTCTTATTTTGTGTGGGCAAACAAGCATCTTGATGAGCAATGGCACCTTGGCAGCCGGTGTGAAGCCCGGCGAACGACGCTGAAAGACCAAGCGAACCGGATTAAGCCGGAACAGCCGTATTTACAGTTCATTTATTTTTTTCCCCATTGTTTTGCAAGTCACAAGTAAGTCTTAAGTCTTTTCCCTCAAGTCCCGAATCAAGTCCAAAGTCAAGACTGACAAGTCTCAAGCGGTTCAACAAGTCATACACTTTGAGTTTCAAGTCCTTTCGAGTCATTTTAACAACATTGTAGATTATATTATTTCGGGTGACCATCAAAGTACGAGTCAGGGAGTGAACCAGTAGTGGTGCAACAGATTAGCGCGTTTGCAAATGTTACCAGTAAGTTTACAGTCTCATTAACTACACAGCTACCAACGACAGTTAGCCAATAAACTGATATTAGCTTACTTACCATTTTTTTGGTGGAACTTCAGATGTTGAACAAAGATCTAATCTTAGACACGCTGCAATTTATTTTTATTTTTTTTACCACCTCATAATTTTTGTACCCAACGAGTAGTGCAACGGATAACAAAAGTCATAGATCAGGGATGGGATTGTTTTTTGGATCAGCAAAAAAAAAAAAAATCTAATCAGATAAATAGAACTTTATCTTAATTTATTTTATAACATGCTTTTGCCCATTAAAGTAAAAAAAATAATAATTACAGACGCTCCCCTACTTACGAACATTCGAGTTCCGAACAACGGTACATACGAACATTTCTGCGCGTACAGTATGTCGAAAAATGTTTGGAACGAAATGCTGTAAGTTAGATTTTGTATTGCGCGTAGTGCTTCTTTCCGCCGCTAATACCGACGATTGGCGCTGTGAGAGCTCATTGGAGGCTGAGCAACGTGGCGAGGAGGAGGAGGAAGAAAACGTCGGTCCCCATGAAGCAGGAAATAACTTTTGAAGCCGATTCCAGCGACAACGAAGAATCTCTCATGATATAAAATCCTCCTCTTCCTCCTCCTCCATCATCTCCTTAAGCATCGAGTACATCTTCCAAAAGTAAGTTAAACTTCATTTTATTTATCTTATTACGTACATGTACATACTGTGTGTGTGTGTGTCTCGCTCTCTCTCTCTAACATACGTAGTACAGTACAGTACTGTACGTATTCTCTCCATTTTATTAATTTTTTTTCAGTACAAACCAATGCAGGTTACTTGTACAAGCCTTAAACATACTTATATAAACCTTCAATATACTTATATAGGCTTTAAACATAAATTATAATACAAAATATAGCACTGAAGCAACTTACGAACAAATTCACCTTACGAACGATCGTCCGGAACGTAACTCGTTCGTAAGGTGGGGAGCGTCTGTACTCAAAAATTAAATGTCTAATCTAGCCGTAAGGATTTAGGAACACAACTTTAAAGGCACTGTCTGGAGTTTTGACCATTTTTGTTCGTAATCAAACCGTTTCTGTTTGTAAACAAAAAATTCAAAACAGACCTGTAAGAATTATTTTGGAGGATTATTATACATTTGCCGTGTTGAAGTGAATTGCCTCTTGGGAAAACACATTGCAGTGAGAACATAAATACATTGAAGTGTAAGTCAACGTAATCATGTGGTAGTTTTTGTTTAGGATTGTTATGTATTGCAAAGGAGTGTTGTTGTATTGGGTGAAGTTGCAGGAGGACGACTCAGCTGCAGAGTGAGGACAACTGATAAGAAGACGAGACGCACGTCAACGCCAGGGCCCCTGGACTTGCATGCCGCACTTAGAGAGTGTGAAGTGAGATAGGAGTTGTTTTTCTCTTTCTGTCATGTAATCAGATGCCCCAATTAATATATATATGGGGGCTATTTGAATGATGAACCAAGAGACTCTGTACCGATCAAACTAAGGCTGCAGTTTTCTCTTCCTCATGAGCAATAAATTTGGAACCAGATGCTTCCTCTCTCTTTATTTGATAAATGTCTACATCTGAACGTGACATTTAAATTGGTCCTTCGAGCCGGATTGCAACATACCGGAGGTGCCCGGAGGCAGAGCCGACGACCAAGAAAAGACCGTGGCCACGGCAGCTGTCCCTTTTTAGGGGACTGGACCTCGGCCCTGTTTCTGGGGACTAAAGGTTGAAGCAAGCCAGGAAGAGAGAAGGCAACACTGGTAGGACACTTATATTTTCATTGGCGGATGTTTGGTAAATGAGTGTCCGTTTAAAGTTAAGGGCGACGGTGTCCTACGCGCGTTTAAACTCCGTGGAAAAGAGGGCGACGGTGTCCTGTACGTATTTAAACTCCGTGGATAAAAGAAATAGACAGAGGAAGTCTATAAAACTGAGGAAAAGGGGACTGAGAAATAGACAGAGGAAGTCTATAAAACTGAGGAAAAGGGGACTGAGAAATAGACAGAGGAAGTCTATAAAACTGAGGAAAAGGGGACTGAGAAATAGACAGAGGGAGTCTATAAAATTGAGGAAAAGGGGATAGAATAAAAAACCGTAAGAATACTAGTCAATGTTGCGTGAAGAGACAGAGAGAGTCTATAACACTGGAAGAGGGCGACGGTGTCCTACGCGCGTTTACACTCCGTAGAGAGGGAGTGAGTGGAGGTTCGCTACCTCGGTGTGAGTGGAGGTTCGCTACCTCATTATTGTTTGTTCGGGGACTTAAAGTCAGTTTAATCTCTTTAAGAAAATCACTGACTTCAACATGGGGAAAACAAATAGCAAAATAGCCAACAAGAAAGACCCGAAACAACAGTTAACATGTAAGGACTGGAAGTTTGTAGAAAACCAATGTCCTTCTAAAACAAAACATTTAAATTTGTGGATAACGAAATATGAATTTGCTGGCCAGCTTAATACACAAAAAATATTTAACTTGCAAGATAAAATAAAAACCACACGAAAAGATAATAAGAAGAAAATGAGCAAAGACGGATACGAGGATACAGAATTTTGGATGGTAATGGCACAAAAAAGGAGGGAAGATAAAAGTAATGATAAAATCGAGAAAGAGTCCAAAAATAAAAGATGGGAAAAAGAGAAAGAGATGGGGGAAAATACAGTCATGTTTCAAAGAAAAGAAGATGATGAGACAGGGCCAGTGGGATTTAAAAAAGAGGAAAAATGGGAAGATAGGGAACAAACCCCCGAAAAATCTCTACAATCGACCTTGTATCCGCCGCTCCCGAGTTCTCCCTTGCCACCCTCACCCCCGCCCACGGGGGCCGTGGGTAATACCATGCAGACAAGAAAGAAGGGGAACTTGAGAGTTACTTTTTCTAAAACAATGGGGAAGCTTTTCTCCCCTGAGCAAGTGAAGCTTCCCTCATCGGAGGAGGAATTACAAGATTCTTTTCCGATGATAGAAGTGGCGAATCCTAATGTAGATGACGATTCGCCTACAATTTTGGTACATCGAACATGGACTCAAGAGGATGTTAAAAAAGCAGTAGATGGCATTACATCCCACAAAATCGATGTTAATGAATTTGTGCAACAAATGGAAGACCTCAGAAGGTCTTACCACCTGAACGGGGTAGAGGTCCAGCAGGTGTGGATGGCAGCCCTAAAAAATGATTGGCATAGCGTCAGAGGAGATTGGGAACCAAAAGATTGCCACGTTGTTTTGGCTCATGATAGCCGAGAACTTGCACACCAGGTCCGCAGATTAATGGACCGAACAAGAGAAAAATTTAAAGTAAGAGCAAATTATACTGCCATCGGGAGAGTAACCCAAAAAGAGGGGGAACCATTCGATGATTATAGAGTGCGAATGACTGCGTGCTTTAAAGCTAATAGCGGCATTCCTGAAAATCACGATGAAGGAAGTCTTTTTGAGGAGCAGTTAAAAAATGCTCTCCATGCCAACACGCATCACACTATTCATCAGTGGGTTGAAAAACATTGGGTGGATAAAGCAACGGGAACGTTAGAACAATACATTAGTCAAGCACTGCATGCTGAAAGAGTACTGCAGGCCAAAAAGAAAAAGACAGACACATTTATTATTGAGAACGAGGAGAATGAATTCTACTTTCAAAACCGAGGAAAAGGTTTTTACCAAAACAGGGGCCGAGGAAGGGGTAGACCTCAATTTAAAATAGGACCCGCCGGCAAGGGGCGCGGCTACGCCACAGGCCCAAAAGAAGTCACCTGTTGGTGTTGTGGGGAGACAGGGCATTTTTCGAGGCACTGTCCCCACAATAGGAATGATGCATGACTAGAAAAATCAGCTTCCCGACAGGATGACAAACAAAAAGCCATCGAAGAAAATGTGACATTAAATTTGCAAGAGATCTTGGTATTCGATATTTCAAAACCAGAAGTGCAACTCATTGTAAATGGAAAGCCAATAACCTTTCTTTGCGACACAGGGGCATGTAAAACTGCTTGTAATGAGTCTATTCCAGGCGCCGTCATGTCAACAAATAAGATATGGATTAGGACAGCTCAGGGGGATCTCTCTGCAGTTTCTGAAACTAACCCTGTGTGGATAAGAGACCCCCTGGAGGGAATCGTGCAAATTGCCAATATTGGTGGTACCAGATTGTCCCGTTAATTTGCTGGGGAGAGATGGGCTGTGTAGATTGGGATTAGCGTTAATATCAACACCCGAGGGACACATGGTGGTAAAAAGACGAAGTGAAATAATTGAATCAGATTTGTATGTGATGCAAGGATTTGGGGAACCGCTTTTTTACTACTCATTGGATATGACAAATAAACCGCCACTGTTTACAGGAAAAGCATTGCTCGAACAAGCCGACTATTTTGTAACAGAAGAACAAAATAAAATGAATGAGAACTACCTTCATGTAACTATGTGGTACAAAAAGACCCCAGGTCCAGATCCCGAATATGAATTTAAATTGGAAAAATATACTCCCGAGACAATCGTGATTGACTATTTGTATACTGATAATTTGGGAACCGCAGTGGCAGGCGTCAGACTTCCACTTAAACTGGAAGATCTACATAAGGAAATGACGCCTCCACACGTGTCATTATTCAAACCTTTTGACTTAAAATGGAATCAATTGGGAGGATTCGTAAAATTGGGCCAAATAGTGAATGATTGGGAACCTGACGGGGAAAAGTCAGGCACCGAATATAGTGAGAGGGCAAAAATGACGAGAAAGGCATTGTTCTGGAAAGTACAGGTCAATGCTGGACGTCACCTCCAACAAAAATGACACGATATTGATTCCTTCCTCTTAACAGAGGAAGAGGAAGAATTTTTAAAAAGGGTTCCAAATTGTTTATGGTCAGAAGGGCCTTCCGATGTAGGACTCATTAAAGGAGCACAACCTGTGCAAATTAGACCAAAAACAGAATATCGTCCATGCATAAGGCAGTATCCGTTAAAACCAGACGCATTAGAAGGGATACAACCAGTTATTGAGTCGTTAATAAAAGCAGGGGTAATAGTTCAATGCCCGGATTCTCCCTGCAACACACCAATTTTTCCAGTAAAAAAGTCTCCACCTTCTGTCGGTTGGAGAATGGTCCAGGATCTTCAAGCAGTAAATGCCGCTGTAATACAACGAGCACCCTGCGTTCCTGACCCACATACACTGCTAAATTCATTAAGACCGGATGCAACAGTTTTTACAGTAGTAGATGTTAGCAATGCATTTTTCTCTGTTCCTGTCGACCAGGATAGCCAATATTGGTTCGCATTTACGTTCAAAGGCAAAAAACTGACGTTTACGAGATTGCCACAGGGCTTTTGCGAGAGTCCCACTATTTACTCACAAGTAATGATGGCGAGCATGTCTACATTTGAACCACCATGTGGGAGCCAAATTCTACTCTATGTAGACGATATCTTATTGGCATCACCCGATTTGGGAGCTTGCAAAACAGATACTATTGCTCTGTTATGTCATTTGGCCAAGGAAGGTCATAAAGTAAGCAAGAACAAGCTACAGTTGTGTAAAAACCAAGTGAAATACTTAGGACATAATCTGAGTAAAGGTGGTCGAACAATCTTACAAGATAGAAAAATGACCGTCTTGCAGGCTCCGAAACCATTAACGAAAAAGCAGATGATGTCATTTTTGGGGCTCACGAATTATTGTAGGACATGGATTCCAAATTATGCAGAAATTGTTGCTCCTCTTTCAAAAGTGATGTATGAAGAGGACTTAAAAATGTCTTCACCTTTGCACTGGTCACAAGAAGCTGAACAGGCTTTTTGTGAGATAAAGCAAGCCTTGGTGTCAAGTGCGGCCTTGGCTTTACCAGATTATTCTAAACCTTTTGTTCAAATGGTAGACTGTAAAAATGAATATATGACGTCTTTGCTGGCACAGAAATATGGCGAAAAGCTAAGACCTGTGGCATATTACTCTTCAAGGCTGGATAGTGTGGCATGTGCACTTCCTCATTGTGTGAGAGCCGTTGTGGCAGCTTCAATGGCAGTGGAAAGCAGCTCATTAGTAGTGCTTTTCCACCCATTGACTCTAAAAGTTCCACATGCAGTTTCTGACAAGACCCCTCCCATGGTTCAACCCATACAAGCTCAATCTTCACGCCCTCTGCCTCTGACCACACTCAGCCAAGCAAACTGCGAGATTGAGTGACGAGGTACCTTGCAAATGGTCACATTACTGATCCGAGACTGTGCACCGGTGATCATTGACAGGGATAATAGTTCATACCGGGGGAAGTTGAGGACAAAATCACCACCACATATTAACAGAAGCCCAGAGGTGTAGATTGAGAAGGAGTTCATGTTTAAACATCCTGTATTTAAGAAGTGTTTATTTCTAAGTCAAAACGTTGGACAGTGCCTATAAGTGCAATATAAGACAAGATACATTATTATTTTATACATCGTCCATGTATAAATTAACTGCCTTATGTTATATTGCACTTGAAGTTGTGTTCCTAAAATCCAAATGACCATATTGGACATTTTGAGTTAAATGTTTGTTTTTAAAGCTAGTGTTTTATAAAATAATAATAAATTAAGACAACTTTCTATTTATCTTTTTCTTAATAACTGAATTTAACTTTATTTATAAAACACTTTAAAACAAGCATTGTTGTATACAAAGTGCTGTACATGTAATGATTTCCAGAATAACCGGATAGTGGATCCCACAAACGCAGAGACACAAAGGGTTTGGATTGACAAATTAATAGTACACAACGGAATTCTGCAACACAAAGCGCTTGACGAAGCCAGGAGAAAAACAGTTAACAAAAGTTGCTTGCAAAGTATGCAAAGAAAATAAAGTAACAAAAATACACCCAAGGGCTGTAGACTCGCACAACGCGAATAGGGAAAAACAAAATGCAAAGCGAGCTATACAAATCAATCACTCAAGCGTAAAGCTGAGGGAACACAACATTAAAGAGCAAAAAAGGCTCAACGCAAGGTTAACAAGTACTCAGGCAATAAAAGCCGAAGAAACAACAACATAAAACTATGTGTCAAAAGACTCACGTGAGAAACTGGAAACAAGAAACAAAGCTAGAGATAGGAATCTGTAAACGAGCCAACAGAATACTGTGGTCCACTGTATCAAACGCTGCAGTCAGATCAGAATGAGACATACATAGTCTCAAGTGTCATTTGCCAGGAAGATGCCATTAAAAACTCATAACAGGTCTGTCTTAAAACTTCACTGGAACACCTCCAAAATGTTATTTTCATCCAAGAAGGTGTTTAGTTGCGTGCGTACCACTTTTTCCAAAGTTTTTGAGATGAAAGGCAGTTTTAGAAATGGGCCTTAAATTTGACGGCACACATTGATCTAGTCCAGGATTCTTCAGCAGTGGTTGCACCACAGCATGTTTAAGCTGTTTGGGGACTACGCCAGAAGACAGGCTAATGTTGATAATAGCCAAAACCGATTTACCAATACTCAGGAGAATTTCTTTTAAGAAATTAGGGAGAACAGGATCATATGGAGAGCCGGATGGCTTTATCTGGCAAACAACATTCTAAAGAGCTCAAGGCAATGGCTTCAAATTAATTTAGCACCACTGAGCAAGGGACCTGAATGGAGGGGTCAGAGATGATGTTGTTGTTGGTGGTGAGAGCTCTAGCTTTGGCAATCTTATCAATGAAAAACTGGAGGAAACTATTGCACATTTCAGGGGAAGAGTTTGTGCAGGTAGGCTGAGGAGGTTCGAGTACTGAATCAAAAGTTTTGAATAGTACACGTGGATTATGACGGTTTGCCTGAATACGATTTGACAGATGCTCCTTTTTGCCTCTTTTACGGTGTTCTTGTAACAGCGCCAAGAGTCTTTCAAGATATGATAAGAGACTTGCAACTTGTCTTTTTTTCCCCAACTGCGTTCAGCTTTGCGGCATTCCTGTTTGGCTGCACGTGTTTTTTCATTGAAGCAGGTCTCAGGTCTGACTTTTGACCACACAGTTTTGAATGGAGCCACTGAGTGCAGTATATTTAGGCAGTTTGAAGTGGGAATACAAAGTTCATCAAAGGCATCAGACAATTAACCCGCATTAGGGGAGGGCTTTTTTTTTTTAATGGATTCTATGGCCATTTGGGCTGCTGAACACAAATCTGACAATCATTTTGACCTGCAATAAAGTTGTATATTGGTTCCAGCCATTTATTTTGAAAAACAAGGTGGGAAATAGCTTTTTGGCCATATGTTTTTCGTAAAGTGCATAAAAGTGATGTGTAATATGTCTTTTTATATGTTTTTAAGGTTCCTGAGTTCAAATATTAGCATATTTAAGATACGGGAGCAGAGGACGTGAGATCGAGTCCGGGCTTCAGCCTTCCTGGGTGGAGTATGCATGTTCTCCCCGTGCTTGCGTGGGTTTTCTCCGGGTACTCCAGTTTCCTCCCACATTCCAAAGACATGCATGGCAGGTTAATTGAACACTCCAAATTGTCCAAAGGTGTGATTGTGAGGGTGGATGGTTGTTAGTCTCTGTGTGCCCTGCGATTGACTGGCAACCAGCTCAGGGTGTACCTCGCCTACTGCTCGAAGCTAGCTGGGTTAGGCTCCAGCGCCCCCCGTGACCCTTGTGAGGACAAGCGGTTAAGAAAATGGATGGATGGAAGACACTGGAGGTATTGGCAGGGTGATATCTGCAAACAAAACACGAATTTTAATGAAAATAGACAGGAAATACATGTTTTGAGTCTAAGATGAATACAAATAATGACCATGGGCCTAATCACTATCTCAAAGTTTCTGTCCCCTAGCCACACTCAGCACCCAGTGTCCCTAGTCTACAATGACTTTAAGCCTTGGATGGCAGATAACAAGTAGAACTTGCTAAGGAGTACCTGCCATGGTGTGAGACCATCCTAGCGTTCTTCAATGCAGTTGTGGACACCTACAACAAGTTCTCGCAGTCGCTACATTCTTTCAGAATGAGTGGTTTACCAGTTGTTCAGAGATTTAACCAATGATGGGCCATCTTATCATCTTCGCAATGATGGAACTGCTGGGCATCGACAAGATGGGTGATCAGGATACTGTAGAAAGAACATAGACAGGAGTTAAGAGTTTCCTTGAAGACAAACTAGTCGAGTTAGAGAAGATTCTGTCGGACAAGAGAGAAGCAGGATCTGGAAGAGATAGACTTGTTGCTGCCGCATTGAAGAAGTTGCGATACAGTGAATGAATACCCAGATGTCCAAGACTGATTTCTTCAGAAGATCGGATGGTGACGACGATGACAAAATAAAGTATGGACCATTGACTAACTTAGGATGTGAGTCTGAATTTTTTAAGTTAAACCACAGAATAAAAGTTTCTGGTGGAAGTTTTTCTGTTCAAACTCTTTCCAGAATGAATCTGCTTGCAAGTGGTGGTCTTCTTTTACATTCTAAATTTGAAAGTAGGAGTACTGAAGGAAGAAAGGAAAGATAGAAGTGTGTTTGCTGCTCTGAAAAGGTCAATGTAGTACAGAAGCTAGAAGCAGACTTTCTTGCAACGGTCACATCTGCAAAGAAATTAGTGCTGCGCAAGGAGGAGAAGCTAAAGGGAAACAAGCCAGTAAAACTAACAGTTTTAGAAAGATGCAAAGACCATAATGGCCCACTGACTCCTAACAACTTAGACCAGTGTTTTCAAACTCAGTCCTCGAGGGCCAGAGTACTGCAGGTTTTGGATGTTTCCCTGCTCCAACACACCTGCTTCCAATGAACAGGATAATTATCAGGCTTATGTAGAGCTTGCTGATGAGCTTTAGGTGTGTTGGAGAAAGGAAACATCCAAAACCTGCAGGGCTCTAGCCCTCAGGATAGAGTTTGGACACTACTGACTTTATATATATATTACCAAGTCTCACAGAAAACCAACTCCTAGATGAAACAAGTTATCTTCAGCTCAGTCGCACCAGACATTCGTCACATGAACAGTGTGAAAGCAGCAGGTGACAAGTTTACAATGGAGAAATTCTCTGTGGCCTCAATAAGAAATGCACTGAGACGAGAAGATAGTGTCACTGAAGCCATTAATGCTCTGCTACTGAATGTACTGTAAATATTCATGTATTAAGAATACACTAAATAGTCAGACTGACTGAACATGTAGGTATTTTGTTGTAGAAGTCTGTTATTGTTGAAATGCTCATGTGAAATATTGAATAACCCCATACATGTCAGTAAGTCACATAAACATCTTAAATCCTTTAATAAAAAAAGATACAATTTGGGGTGATATTTGACCAGAATTTCACTAAAAGTACCAATTCTATAATGTGACGTCCAAACATTTTTAAACCACAAAAAAGTTTTCCACTCAAAATAGACAATACAAAAGACCCAACAAATATGGTTTCTATATTTTAGGACTCAGTAGTCTTCAAAACCCACAGTTGCATTAATAAACTAAGTTTAAAATAGTTAATAGGGATTTTGGGGGTGGAATTTATACCAAAAAAATGACCAAAAATGCTATTTTTCAACTATTATAGACATTCCAAATGGCCCTCAGATCTGATTGATCTATTTTTGTATTCAGTGACCATGAAAACATATAGTTAGTCATATTACAAGCCATATTTTCACACACAAAAGATGACGAAGTCCCATTGTCCTCCTTGTCTGAAAAGAGAGGGATGACGTTAAGTAGATGCCCGCAGGAACGCGGTTGCCAGCATGAACGCCGTCGCCGCAGTGACCGAGTGCGTGTGAACAATTCACCAGAAACATCCACCGCTGATGTTGACTCAGACTCTGAGATAAGTGAGATAGAACCGAACTCTTTAAGCGATTATTGTCCCTCCGAATCAGATGAAACAGCAGCAGATCATCATCCCCGGACCTCCCAGAAAGTCGTGAAAGAGGTAACTTGTTTGCTAGCTTGCTAACGTCCAAGCTAACGACCGTTTTCTGAGTTGCTACTAGGGTTACCATTTGTATCATGCAACGTGCAAAAAAAAAAAAGAACAATTGTCCAGCAATAATCTCAGATGTTTACAAATTATTTGCAATGTAGCAACATATTCTGTGGTTGTTGAACATAACTCTTTAAATTGCAGGTGGTGCATCCAGCAGTATTGACACCTGTGAGCAAGAAAGGTGAATCCCCCCCCACACACACACCATTTCATACTGCAGCAATTTTTCTTTTTATGCTGCATTTCTTTTAATCATTTACAGAAGCTGCATCAAGTAGCAATGGTGCTGTTGATGGCTGGACGGCGACTGGCTGGAATCTGATAGATATTATAACATTTTTAATTCTTCATTTCATATATTAACCATTGTTACACATTATTAACATTTTAATTCTTTATATTGACCTTGTCGAGATGTTTTGTGTCCTGGGCAGAGCAGGTGGTGTTGACTTCGTATAGTCTGACCTTAAGCTGGGACATACTATTTAGTCTAAAAAAGTTCCTTCTCAGCGTTTTGTGCGAAAACACATTTAGTCCTTGAACAGAATTTGTCCCAAAAACACACCCACACCTGACCTTGTTTACGCCATCTGCTCACGGAAAAGTACCAAGAGTATGTTTAGTCTATAAATGAAAAGAGAGGAGGTCTTTTAACTATAAGAAGCCATTCCACACACGGAAGAACGACATTTGACGCTCTGAATCCCACCTGTTTAAGTGATGAATTAGAGGCTGTTATTTGACCAGAGATCTCTGTTAGATTAAAAAATCATTTTTGCAAAGGTGTTTTTTCTTACATTAAATCTATCTTCAAATTTTAGGACACACAAAGAGTAAATTTATAGTCATTCCTCAACAAATCCTGCAAAGGTCCCATTCAGGGTAACCCCTGGGCTCCCGGACGCTGCTGGGACTTGGACTCGGATAAGCCAATATATTTCCTCAAGCTGTTCCTGATAGATGAGGTTCTTGAACATATTGATCAGGAAACAAACAAATGTGCTGACAATTATTTGGAAACGCAAGCCAGTCTGCCACACAGCAGAAGCAATGCGTGGAAACCGCTCACAGTTCCAGAGCTCAAAACATTTTTCAGACTGTATTTTATTAAAGGTTTTGTAAAAAAAACTTAAAAAAAAAAAACAGCACTGGCAATGTATAGGGCTCTTGAGGAAACCTATGTCACAAATTTCTTTGGTAAAGCAATGACAAGGAACCGTTATCAAATAATATGGCGTTTTTTATGCATTTTAACACAAATGCATCGCATGATGCATCAGACTTAATGCACAAAGTACGGCCAGTGCTGGATTACTTGGTGCATAAATTCAAGACACTGTACCAGCCTGAAGACAGCATCTGTATTGATGAGGGAATGATGAAGTGGCGGGGGCGCCTGTCCTTCCGGGCATACAACCCTCAAAAACCCATCAAGTTCGGAATAAAATCCTATATCCTGTGCGACACAAAGACAGGATATTGACACGCTCTCAAACGTAGTTTTTCGCTCCTTGACAGGGGAGGAGTAGGGCATGGCTACACACTTTATATGGACAACTTTTATAATTCAGTTAGCCTTAGCGTCTCCATGAACGAGATATTAAAGTGTGCAGGACACTGAGGAAAAACAGAGGTAAACCTGAGCCAATAAAAGAGGCAATAAAGCGTACTTTGGTGGCTGAGGGAAAGGTTGCCTACAATAATGGCATAGTTATGGTTGTTGCATGGCAGGACAAAGACATTGTAAAACTAAAAAAAAAAAAGACCACAGAGAAAGTGCCGTGTCTGTCAGCGCCAAGGAAAGCGGAGTGAGACGACCATGTGGTGTCTCCTGTAGTGTGCCCTTGCACAAAGGTGACTGTTTTCACATTTACCACACCAAAAGGGACTTTTAGAAGGCTCAGTGTGAACATGCACACATGCATTCAGACACACACGCAAACTCATGCATGCAGACACGCGCGCACACTCACACCAAGTTCAACGTTCATGAAAAGTTCATGCAAAGTTAATGCATAGTTCATGCATCAGTTCAGTGTTGTTCTTGCAATAAACTGTTATGTTATGCCCTTTTTTGTGTTGTTTATGTTTTTAATTATTAGGAAAACATTGTTTAGATATTTGAGGTATCACAAATTCAAAAAAATAACATTAAAGTGACAGTTCTGCTTGAAATGCATCCTTTCACAAAAAGCTTGTTTTTGCAGAATTTTTCTTGGAAACGAGTATTTTCAAGAAACTTACCAATTTTCAACTGTTGTTTATTAAAGAATGGTAAAAGCTAGAAATGTTTTTTTTCTAATTAAAGAAGATGGTTCTTTCTTTTGGTGTGTTCCATGCTTATACATCTACAGAACTAAATTTTCTGTCGGCCTTAAAAATTAGTCAAAATGGCAAAAATTAGTTGGCATCGGCTCTCCCAATTTGAGAAAAACAGCTATCATTAAATTAGTTACATTTCCTAAAAAAGGTTGAAACCTTTTTGCCCACCCCTTCCAGCAGTGAGGGGGTTACAAATTCTACGTCTTGACTCATGAGCGGCAGATTTAACAGCAGCAGCAGGGAGAAAACCGACATCAAAGCAAACAGCCATATGATCAGATACGGTCAGTAATTTTCTACTATTTTTAAATTTGCCACCAGGAGACCATGAGCAAGAATCAGGTCTAAAGAATGACCTTTTTCATGAGAGGGACCAGCCACACATTGCACGAGATTAAATGAGTAAATAAGTCTAAAGTCTTTAGCCAATGGTTTATCAAGACAGGACACATGAATATTGAAGTCCCACAACAACAATGAAAAATACCTCTAAGTGCAATTAAAGGCACATAACCTTCGTTTAAACAATGGAAGGTGAATTACAAAGTAGCAAAGGTCCACAATATTGAAAACTAAATAAAGAAAGCCAAGCAACAGCTGTCAAAATATGGTACGTTGACAGCCAGGCACCCGATGCTAACGCTAACACCTAGCTGCTAGCCACAAATGTAATTAACTTAGCTATTAAATAAACTTTCATGGTGGAATTATGGTGATTGGTTGTAAAAAATATGTAATTTCAATAAAAACATCGATAATGCAAGCTGAAATGTCAAAAGGAAGTAGTCAAGCTGGCGTTCAGGCTACCATGCAGGCCGACTTCAAAGTAAAATCCCACCAAGGCTGTTGCATTGGTGTCAATGTATTATTTGGCCGGCTTTATTTTGAAGTTAGCCTTAGCATAGGCGGCATGTGTTTGCAGCGTCCCTGACATGTCTGAATGACGGTGCTGTGTCAACACAGCTCGCATACGTACACACACTGAGACGGGAAGTAATCGTTAACATACATTTTAATCTTTTTAGTATGGTGGAAGTAGCAAGTCTTTTCAAGTCAAAGGGCGCAAGTCCGAGTGAAGTCAGAATCCATTGTCGTTAAAGTCCAAGTCGATTTGCAAATATTTTAACATTTTGTCAAGTCAAGTCTAAAGTCGTTCAAATTCATGACTTGAGTCAGACTTGAGTCCAAATCACAAGTCCACACCTCTGCTGCACACCTCTGGTCAAGATCCAAAGTTATGATTCAGATTGGTATAGAATTAAGCCTCAGGACCAAGAGAGGTTTCCCGTATCCAATTTAAAAAAGAAACAGCAAACTAAGATTTGTTTCCCCTAGTTGACGATTACCTCTACAAAAGATGCCACCTCCTGAAGAACCAGGTTCCATTCCAATTGATCTTCAGTGTTGAATCGTTGTGTATAGTCTTCGATTTCTTCAGATAACTCCTGCATGTTTTGACAAAAAGGCGGACAGGGGGAAAAGTATATTAAAACAGAACTAAACACAAAACTATTTCCAGCAAAAATACATTGTATGTGCCAGCACTAGTTGAAACGCTCTACTCCAGGGGTCTTTTTTGAAATTGAGCTACATCTTGGCTACTGATTAGTGCACAGGTCAATCAATTTGATACACACTTATGCACACAAATTATCCTTTATCCTATGTTCCTATGTTATAATCAGTGTTGGGCTTAACACATTACAAGTAACGCAATACAGTAATATATTACATTTAGGCATTACATTTACTTTGATGGTACATCGTGCAATTTCTATTTCTTAATTATTGTAATATTCATACTATGTCAAACAAAAAACGAAAGTTGTTGGACAAATATGTGCAACATAAATTCAGATGTACAGAGGAACGTATGGAGTTCCACAGGACTCAATTGTGGGTCCTCTGATATTTTCATTGTATCAGGTGCCCCTGGCTTCTATCTTACAAAAACAGCTGTGGCTGTTTGAAAGTGCTATAAATATAGAGTTGAGTTCATTGATGGGAGTCAGCGTCCTAACTGCATTATTTGCAATGCCGAGCAATTCTATTACAGCACAACTAAAGGAGCACTTCCTTAAGATGCATGGATATGGGGAATAAGAACACAACAATTTCTGAATTCAAGGTGAAGAGAGCTGGATTCAGTGAAAAAGCTACTATAGGACCCGACCGATTTCCACCAGAAAAAAATACAGATTACTGATTAAATCGGCTTATTATTAAAAAATATATATATAATGCATAAAATTATCTCCTCCACCCCACCCCCCATTCCTAACTTTCGCTTTTAAGATTTACTCTGCTTTGAATGAGAAGTCCATAGTATGATCTTATCAATAAATTCCATGAAGTGCACAAGGTTATTGTATAGATTTATGTCAATAATAAAACTATTCTTGTTTACAACTGTTGTACTGTATATGTTTAGAGTACATAATAGGTCTGGAAAAATAGAAATCACAATTATTTGATTGAGATTGAAATCCTGATTAAAACAATTTGTGATTTTAAAACTTAGTATTTATTAAACTACTGAAGCTGCTCAACTACTTAAAAGTGTCATCGTAGTGTCAAGCTCGTTCATTCCAGCACATTGTTTTTGTCAAGTACAAATTATGTTGTAAATATTATGTGAAATTCAAGCCTCTTGCATTTATATTACTCATTTTTATTCTAAGCATTACCCCTTTTCTGTTATATTTTTATCTTGTGTTATTTTCACAAGTCTTGGGACTTACTGGGCTAAACTGGGACCTCGGGCATTTATTTTTTGCCGTGTCATTTTAACAATCTGCAGTGTGACACCGCGTCACAGGGTGTATTCTGTTTGGTTTTGGTGTGCATGTGCAGCACTTTTTCGTTTTGGTCGTCAATGTTTTTGACGCTGTAGAAGCGTATGATTATTGTGACGTGTGGTGGCGCCGAGCCCACAATTTTTATTTTATTTTATTTTTTAAATAAAGTGAACCTGTGGACTTTCAGCTCTTTTGTTGCTCTCCCGTTTTTTGTTGTCCTGCTGCGCCTTCCATGGCCGATCAGCCACTGCACGTTACATCGTCATCATTATTATTATTATTGTCATTTAACAGCTTAAAGAATGCTTGAGGGACAACAGAATAATATACACTACACACTTGCTAGTTACTAATGATAATTCATGACATTCAGGATACTTTAACAGTGTCGGAAATTTTGTTTTTCTTTCATTAACATTTTAAGGGGAAAATGATTATCTAATTGTCCCAATTGGCCGATTGTTTTGGCAGATGTTTGAAGGGCCATACATATCAAAATGCAACACTATTTCTATAAATCTCCTAGCCTGGAAACCAGACTCATCATTGTAACCAGAGAATGTTGTGTGAAGATGCAGACCGAGAGTGACACTGAAACTCTAGTAGAGTTTAGGGTGCTCCATTGAAATGTGTCCTCAGATAGATCGCAAATCAATGGATTTTGCAAGTGCTATGCTATTGGTCTGTCCCCTTAGCGTCTGTTATTTTTTACATATTATTAAATTAAATGTTGAAAATATCTTTAGAACAAATTCTACAAAGCCTGCTGATGAGCTGATCATTGGATTTAGCTGCTTTTGCACTGGTAGCATTGGTGCTACCAACTTTTTCAGTTGGATGCACAGCACAGGTTATGGTTGCACCTTTTTTGGGGGAGATACCACACGACCGTATTTGCTGATGTATAGTTGTCACAATTTGCATAGTGTAGAGATTGACAGAGACTCAGCAAATAGCTGTAAAATATTTTACTGTAACAAAATTTGTCTGCAAGTAAAACAGGTTGAAAAACACACGACAGTTTCAATGTATCGTCACCATTCAGGCCATTCGTCCACGCGGTGGCGCGGTTTCGGAGCTATTTTTTTTATGATAAATGTTATTAGAATTACATATATATAAAAACAGCAGGTTTATTCTTTATTTTGATTCATTGACATACCAACAACTAGAATGGAGGATGGAAGCCTAGAAGATGATTAGGTATTGTAAACAGAAGTGGCGAGTTGGACCATTGATTGTAATTAAGTAAAAAAAAAAAGAAAAGAAAAAATGATTTCACACCCATCATTCTTCTTAATGTATGCCAGCTTTTATAGATTGATAGAAAGCCCACATTGTTTAGATATTTGCAATTCTTAACAGTTAATGCATTGATGGACTTTTTTCTGTCTGAGTTTGAAATGATTGACAGTATTTGAATGCAGCTCGAGGCTTGCTGTCAATGTTTAGCTCCCGGAAGTGACTTACTAACGCTGGGGACTTGTGCCGTATCATAGAACGACAGAATAATTAACTTTCTTAGCATCCTTAATTGGCAATTAAATATAATTTCGAGGTGGCGTTATGCTGATGTTGGAAGTTGCCAGTCGCGAGAGGACGAGTCAAGCTGGCTGCCTTGAGCCGCAACGCCTTCCACGCACTGCGTGAGTAAATTTTAAAATACCAATAACAAGGCAATTACATCGACATCAATGTATTATGGAAGGCTTTTATTTTGAAGTTGGCCTCCGCAGAGCGTTCCGTAGACTATGTACGATTCGAACCGTGGCGCTTGAACCATATGGATCACGGCTCAAAGAGTCGTTGCACCACTCATTAAAACATGTAGGCTACTCGCGCCGTGCAACTGAATTAATTTTTTTACCAGCACAGGCTGTACATTTTACTGCATTTGCAGGTGAATTGGTCGCAGTGTCGAGTCCTGTAGTTCTAGTTTATCTATAAAAATCGCTCTAAGTATGCCTCTGCAGAGGAACTAATACTTGTAATCCTAATCCTTGTGCTCCAGCAATGAGAGAGCCACTGCCGTGGCAAAGGAAAAAAAAAAGACATGTTCCTTGAGATCACACTGCTCCCACCTCCCAATTTGAGAAGGACTCGATTAGATTTACACATGACTAAAAAACTAGGGGACGCCCTGTAAAAAATTTAAAAAACAGGGCTCAGGAGAGTGTGCCTCAGAGCGGTAGGAAATTGTAACTGTGCACATCTCTGTCCGTTCTCCTTACAAGCAAAAAGAATGTAAGTCTTTTGTCTTCCTTCCTTGTCTGTTGTTTATCAAATGTTCTAGGTTGACTGAACCTGACACAAGGCAAGCTCGGTGCTACTTAAGCCACACCAGCTGGTAGCAATGAGCTTCGCCTGGATAGCTAAACATGTTACGAAGTTGTTATTAAGTCAGTAATCAGTGCCTCCACGGCAGCAAATATGATACACTTCTGTATCATCAAGTATTGTTTTTACGAAGGGATTACTAGGAAAAGATGGAGAAGTCATGCTAATTGTTAAACTAAGATTAGACTGACACAATCATTAAAAGTGGAATTAAGTGCTTGGTGATTTTCCCAGATTTTTCACATTAAAGAGGAGCATATCCAACTTTGAACAGCAAAATAGCAGGCTAATTAAAAAGTGGCTGGAATCTGGAGATATTAATAGTAAAAAAAAAAAGAAAAGAAAAAAAAGAATAATGTTCCGGCATGTCATACATCAACCAGGAGGAGTGTTCTATAAGGTTAAAAGTATATTAATATAGCTATATATACACAGAATAATGCAAATACAAAATAATGTCTACATTTTGATTTTTGAGGTCTGCACAATAAATGCTTTCAAAATTACAGCTGATCTTCTTTTTTCTTTTTAATAAATTTAGCTTTGCTAAAAGACCATACAACGCCCTCAGAAATACAGTACTAAGTTTAAACAGAAATTTATATAAAATGGCCCACTTAAAATGTTTCTAGACAAGAAAATGTAGTTATCTGCTATGTACATTCTTAATTTAAGTAATAAAAATGGTTGATTATATTAAAAAGAAAAACATCTGTTCATTTGTTATAATGACATATTTTAATTTTTTAACAAAACCCTTGTCCCTGGGATTAACCTACAAAATATTGCTCCTCAAATGAAATCATTGAATGCAAATATGCTCTGCAAAGCAAAAAATATATATTTTGAGCCTTTGACTGACAGACAGCTGCTGCCAGTGCTGTCTTACCATTTTAATCAATGACAGTGTCATAACTTTGTGATAGTTTTTTTTTTTTCGATATTAAAATAGGGATTGTACGGAGCCCGCCAAGGGACATCACGAAAATATTTAAGATTGCAAGTTAACGCAATAGTTTGAAATATATAACGCAATGCTATTGTGTTTTACAGTATTGCAATACTATTGCGTTATATTGACATAACTATTGCATTATAATGCAATACTATTGCGTTATATTGACATAACTATTGCATTATAATGCAATACTATTGCGTTATATTGACATAACTATTGCATTATAATGCAATACTTTGCGATATTACGCAAAGCTATTGCGTTTTAACGCAATGACTTTTTCCACTTCTCGTCATGTCATTAGCAACAGCCTTGGCTATCATCACCACCATGATTGCTTTGTTAAAAGGAACCCAGACTGTAATGATAAGTTTGCTTTATATTATTTGTTTGGTTGGTACTAACATAACTATGAGATTCATTTTTTCAAAAATCTTTTACAGTTTAATAAATTTTGTAGAAACATTATTTGTACATACACCACCATTGTTATTTACGTCGCAACGAATTCAGTGCGTAGTGACATAGAATGGCGGCTGTCTCTCTGCCGAACAATGTAAAATGCCTATAAAGAAAGCAAGGTAAGCCTCGTAGCGTTTCTAAAGTAAGAACATGCGATCGGGAGGGTCACCCTCTCACACGCCGTGCTCTGGTAATTCACCAGACGCATTCAAGAGTTTTGATCGTCCCTTTAGGAACGCTACGGAGGCTTACGTTGCTTTTGAAGAGGGTCTTCTGCCCAGGTTTAGTCATAACTGTTTTAATTTCCTTAATTCCTCAATAGAGCTTTACTCTGCGGAGTAACTCACTTGTGCCCGGTATATTCTGTAAAAATAAAAGCTTCAAAGTAACTGTTCATCGATCTCCAGCCTGCATTCGGATAACCAACATTCTCACTACCCGAAAGAAAACGAACACGCGGAGGAAAAGATCGGCCTCCTAACACTTTCTTTATAGGTGTTTCACATAGCCCCTTGACGGCTAAGCGCATCATGCGTCCACCACTCGCTCCACGGTTCACGCGGGCCCGCCTGTCACGAGCGCTCGAGTGGAGATTCGGAGGCACCGTGGCGATGCAGTTCAGGTCAAAATGGTTTGCGTGTCCTGCCTTGTATCTTCATTAGAGAGGATTTTGCAGCAAACGAGTTGCCCAATGGCTGTTTGTGATTTCCTCAATAGTGCGCATTCTTTGTAATGCTAGAGACAGCACGCACATATTGTATTGATGCCTCAACCGTTAGCCCAGTCTGATTTTTGACCTCCTGGACACCTCTAATGCAACTCCAGTAGAACCTCCACACCCACAACCATTGAACAGGTATGTATGTGGGAAATGCAGGGAGATGCCCACACTTCTGGAGAGGAAACAAGAATCTCAACACTGAGTTGTTGATGCAACACATGGACCTGTTCATACTTGAAGATGGTGTACTGCAAATTGCCAGACGACTAGAATGATATACGAGTGTAAACTCATACATACACATTTTTGTTTAAATTGTGCAATAGATAACACCTCAAAATTTAGTGTGAATTATTTTTGTTATGTGTGCAATAAAAAGTTTGTTTGAATAATAATTTAATATATGTTCTGATTTGAATTACAGACATTTACTCAGTTTCATATAAACTATTACCATGAACATGTTGCCATTTTGAATGAAGCTGAAGCTTTGACGTAGAGCATGTTGGAAGACATCTATACATTGCATTTTGTGGTATTATGACAATATATGGATCAATAAGAATTAAATGCAAAATTACTACAGAGCTGTTTATTCAGTGTAAAACCTTTAGAGTGTATACTATTTACATTTGGTGTTATATATAATTACTATACATGTAACTGCTTGGACTGAAGTGGTAGAGGCTGGCGGCTTTGTTCATTCAGATGGCTACCCAGCAGGAAAGAAAATAATGCATTTTAGGAATTTATAGGATTATGTTTAGTGCTTCTTTCAGAACCACATAGTTACAACAGCATTGGTAGATCACAGTGTCTACCCGCAGTACAAAAATAAATAATAATAATATAAAACCCAGGATGCAGAGAGACAGGAGGAAACAGTTCATTTGTTCTCAAAGTATCAACAGAAAGTCACCTTACTCAGTAAAGAATACTAGAACACAAAGTAGCCACAGAAAATCACTTTACTTTGACCAGGAAGAGACTCGTAAAAAGAAAAACAGCCGGATAACTGAAACTTCCTGAATGATGTGAGTGGCAGGAGGAGACAAGCAGCAACGTGGCAAGAACACAGTGAGTATAGCAAGGGAATCTTCCAGCGCAGAAAAAAGGAAGAGGCTGTGTAGACAGCCAGCTAATCAAACTGATGAAACTCAGGTGTGTAAGCAAGACTCTGACTTGTTGCTGCTGCCCAACTTCTCTATTCCTTTGACAGAGAAATCTGCATCCCTGCAATTGGATTAAGTATTGTCAATCAATCAATCTTCATTTATAAAGCACTTTTATTACCAAAATTGCAACAAAATTTGAATTGTAGCATTACAACCATCTAGTCTGCTTATCTGTGAACCCTGGCCAAGCCCTATGTTGTACTGTAGACATGGAATTTAGCATGATGGGGGAGAAGAGTTATGTTATGTTGAGCCTTGCGCTAGGTTACCCTTTTCTCTGACTTGGCATTTGCCTGTCTGTGTGTATACATGCAATAACCCAGTATCAATCTATATATTTTCTTACGCAAACTACTCACCTGTCCGACAGCAACTCCTGCACTACGGTGGATGCAGGAGGCTGCGGTCTCACCCACCGACTGTGGTAATGGGGTCAACGTGATATTGAAGAAGATGCATTTCTACACGTGAACACAACCAGCATGACAATAATATTTTGTGTTCGCTATAAATCATTTATTTTGAAAAAGGTTAACATTTTTTTTTCAACAGTACTCCACTTTACATACATAAGCTACACAACATAGGCTTGCAAAATATTCGCTGTGTAAGTAGGAAAAGTTAGCGTCAATAGACAAACCGTTGAGCTGTATTGACGCTGTAATACAACTTTACATGTTTAACAAGCTTCATAAACTATAGTTCATACTCAAAAAGTAAACTGAAGTTACCTGTCCAGCAGAAACTTAGCGACCAAAGCATCTGTCTTCAGACTTCTCTGCTGCATTAGCAAACGCCATCGCTGAAAAGATTTGCCCAAAATGACTTTTGTTTGACTTCGTTTTCATTCCTTGTCTCCTCCGTTCAAGCAACCTCAAAAACAGTCTTTCTTTTGCGGCTCGGTGGTCCTGTATCCTTCTGTGCCATTGTTGGTTAACTTTGAACACACACGCGAGGAGCTAGCTACAGTAGGAAGAAGCTACACCACCGCCGCTGCTGCTGCCTCCACCACGCTAGTAAACACTGTTACGTTAGAGGCCTACGCAAACTACGTATTCGGGGGTACATACGCAAGATGTGTGTTCGACAAGCCAGGAGCTAATCTATAACGAAGCACCTTCGTTATTGATTGGTTAGAATCTAACATTCCCCGCCACGTCCACAGTTAATCAATATATATATATATTTTAAGTATAAGTACAAGTCTGTTACTGGTTAATAAAGCAATTTGAAGTGAATCAGAACCTCTCTAATCAGACAGTTTGTAGTAAAATCCCCTCTAATACCTTTAAGTGTACAGTGGCGCAGGGTTAGGGTTAGGGTTAGGAGCATGAATAATGGTTTGGAGAAATTTTTATGATCTAGAGAAGTCCGATTGCGAGGACATACTTCGCATGCAACGTTATAAGGTATGTACGAAATGTTTAATTAACTAAAAGTGAATTAACAAAGCAATCCTGGTGTCGATGATAGCCAAGCCTGTTACTAATGACCCGGTAGTGGAATTTATCCTTCTCTCGCAAATAATTTGCGTTATTGCGCAATGTGTTTTGAAAAAGTAATTGCATTAAACCGCTATAGTTTTGCGTTATATCGCAAATTATTGTGTTATAATGCAATACTTACTTCAATACAACTCAATAGTATTGCAATATAACACAATGCTATTGTGTTATATTGCAATCTTAAATATTTTCGTGATGTCCCCCGGTGGGCTCAGTACGATTGAACATGATTTCAGTTTTTTTTTTCTTCTTCATATTAAAATAGCGATTGAACATGGTTTTAGGTGGTGGTGTTGCGTTGATGTTGGTGTGTACGTATATGATCACAATATCAGTAGATTCCACCTGATAGAAACTGAAATTTATTGAATATTTACTAACTCTGTATGGATTTCATAGTAATTAAAGCTGCACAATAAGCTGGAACTGACAAATACAAATCATTTTGTGACTTTGAAAAGTCCTAAAAATTTAGTTTTTAGAATAAATATGTCATAGATTAAAGTAAACAGGAGCTGATGAAGATACGCACATTTAAAATGCAGTTTTGACATTTTGGTTTTAGTTCCCCTTAAAAAAAAAAACTGGTGTTCGTGTATGCAATATTCCAAAACCTTGAATGCAATTACATAGCTAATACTTTGCATGTTAATGAACTATGAGAGAGTGAGCATGGCAGAAAATGAGAGGTGGTGACAGCAAGAATAGGATATTAATTTGGTGATTACTCTGTTGCACAATTACTACTTCTTTATAATGTTAAATACAAACCAGTCAGAAGGTTGCAGTTTTTATTTTTTTTCGTACCTTCACCAAAACTTTGACCAAGTCCATCTTGTTCAGCAGTAAACACACAACTATATATCGGGCGTAATATCGAAGCTTCTTCACAACTAATTCTGGCCTAAGAGAAGAGAAGACCAAGAGAGGTTAAGCATACAATATATTTCAATACATGCCACTAATATTTTTTTTTACAATCTTTTGAATGTATTATAATGTAAGCCAGACAATTTAAAAAGTATATTTGTATTTTTGCCATAATACAGAGAATTGGGGGGTGGGGGATGGTGGGTGGGACAAGCATATCAGAAAGTAAATATTTTACAGTGCATATACATTTACTCAGAATTAGCACCACAGTTTTGTTATCACGCACGATGGCGTATTAGGGCCATGTATAAATATATATATTTAGAGGGAGGTTGACATTCTGAGAAATACAAATTTACGAGAGAAAAAAACTTGTATATTTGCGACATTATAAGTGAATGAGAACAGCAGATTCAACATATCAACTTAGCTACTTGTACAAAAAAAATACCAAAATGTATGAATGAGTAATTTAAGTTATTTTTAACAAATTAATTTAAATGCTTGATCCTCAGGGTGTGGTCCTTCGCAAAGCGAGGGGTCTTCATCGCTGGCTTTACCCAAGTGCGAATGCTTAACATGATTTGGTTAATCTCTGCTAAAGCAATTACTTTCTCCTTATTTGAAAACTCGACTGAAAAGTATTGGCACAAACATAAGAGTGTGCCTCATGTATTTCTCGCAAGAGTTTTTTTCTCTCGCAAATATGCGATTTTATTACTCGTTAATTTAAAAAAACATTCTCACAAATTTGCGAGGTTATTTCTCATAAATTTGTTATTTTTTTCTCACAAATTTGCCACTTAATAATGTCGCAAATATGCAGGTTTTTTTCTCGTAAAGTTGTGAGTTTTTTCACTGAATATTACCCTGCCCCGCCCCATATAAAAAAAAAATGTTACAAAAGCGCTATATAAATAAAGGTGAGTGTAGTTGAGTAGGATTAGGGATGAGTACCAAGCCCCGGTATCAAACTGGCCCCAAGGCTGAATTATTAAAAACTGTAGTATCGATAAGATTTACTCTGAATATTTCTGATAACAGAAAGTACTCTACGCCTATATGAATGTTATTTTACCTTTTACCTCTCCTTCCTGATTTAATATCTAACTAGAAATAAAATGAATTTATTCGGTTTAAGATGCATTTCCACAATGGGAGGCAAGTCACCTTGCCCCTCTGCACCGTGACTCCTTCATGTGCAAGTATAGTGCTGGGCGATCATTTTGCAATGTTGTGTCCAAGAATGTGAGTGCAACAACTGCGTGCCAATGATACTTTATTCTAACTGTGGTAATAGGTGTAAACATTCACTTAACAGAT
This sequence comes from Vanacampus margaritifer, assembly GCF_051991255.1. Lineage (NCBI taxonomy): Eukaryota > Metazoa > Chordata > Actinopteri > Syngnathiformes > Syngnathidae > Vanacampus > Vanacampus margaritifer. The sequence continues at coordinate 21,277,143 of NC_135445.1, read as the reverse complement.
GCTTTGTGAGACTGTTGTGACACACGCAGTACAGCATACATTGGCAAATTTACCGCCTTTTTTATTTACGTTATACTTTTCATAAAACTCAGACTAGGGCTGTGCATTTAATTGAAATTCAATCACAATTTCAATTACAGTGTTCCCTCGCTATAACCCGGTTCACTTTTTGCGGCCTCGCTGTTTCGCGGATTCTTTTTGATGGAATTTTGCATGCATTTTTTTTTTACAGTAATTATCTATTTTATCAAATTTATGAAGGTTTGAACATTGACTGAGAAACGTGAGAAAATGTAAATGCCTCAATGAGAAAAGTGCATAAAATGTGTGGTAAGGGGTTTTAGAGCCTTAAAACATTTATAATAAATGTAAAACATAAAGCTAACTACTTTACGGATTTCATTTATTGCGTTTTTTTTTTTTTAACCTAACACCAGCGGAAAACGAGGGAACAGTGTATTACATTTCATTCATACATCCATCCACCTTCTGCCGCTTATCCGAGGTCAGGTCGCGGGAGCAGCAGCTCTAGGAGGGAAGCCCAGACTTCCCTCTCTGCAGCCACTTCAACCAGCTCCACCGGCGGGATACCATGACGCTCCAAGGCCAGCCGAGAGACATAGTCTCTCCAGCGTGTCCTGGGTTGTCCAAAGGGCTTCCCGCCTCTCCAGGGAGGCGTCCAGGAGGCATCCGAACCAGATGCCTGAGCCACCTTAACTGGTTCCTCTCAACGCGGAGGAGCAGCGGCTCAACTCCCTCCCGGATGACCGAGCTTCTCACCCTATCTCTAAGGGAGAGCCTGGAAACTCTGCGGAGGAAACTAATTTCGTCCGCTTGTAGCCGGGATTTTGTTCTTTCGGTCACGACCCATAGTTTGTGACCATAGGTGAGGGTAGGAACATAGATCGACTGGTAAATCGAGAGCTTTGCCTAATGGCTCAGCTCTTTCTTCACCACAACGGACTGATACAGAGTCCGCATCACTGCAGACGCTGCACCAATCCGCCTGTCTATCTCCCGCTCCATCTTAATCCCAACCGCTTCACACCCGGCTATGAACCGCTCCAGTGAGAGTTGGAGATCACGGCCTTATGAAGTTAACAGCACCACATCATCTGCAAAAAGTAGCAATACAACACTGAGGCCACCAAACCGGATCCCCTCGATGCCCCGGCTGCGCCTAGAAATTGTATCCATAAAAGTTATGAACAGAATCGGTGACAAAGGGCAGCCTCACTGGAAACAAATCCGACTTACTGCCGGCAATGCGGACCAAACTCTGACACCGGTCTTAGACATTTTCTTGATTTGTACCCAAAAAATTAATCGTTTGAATAATCGTGATTTATATTATTGCCAAAATAATAATGATTAGATTACTATTTTTCCATAATCGAGCAGCCCTAACTCAGACAAACTCCCCAACGACAATAAATGTGGATGAGGACCGTATAAGCACCCCTTTTTCCTTGCTAAACCAGGTAGACTGTTGGTTTGCTTACTTAGTTTTGTGTGAGTCAGTGAAAGGTGGCAGGGAATGTAAAGGTGCGCTGGGCACGAGGGCTCATGCAGGCGTAATATGACATCTACAATTGAGTGTAGTGGACTCAGGCCATTAGCAGTCAGGTGAAATCCCACAAACTCAATAGGATCTGCTGCAAAGACTCACGTCTCCCTATTCAGCGGGAGGTTGTGGCTGGATAGCACATTAAGTACCTTGGAGAGTCGGTAGTCATGCCGGGAATTCATCTATGGAGTAAGATAGCTGTCAAAAAGGCGTATTCGTGATAAGGCTGTGTTCAGACTGCAGGCATATCTGACTCCAATCGGATTCCTCCTCAAATCCGATTTTTAGGGCTGACTGTCCAGACTTTTTTAGCACGTGTAGTGTTTGGCGTCATTGTGACGCTGTTTAGCTCTCTGTACTTTCCGTTCCTCTTAAGCGCGTTAAGCGGTTTTCTTTTCTTTTCTTTTTTAACGACCACATTGTCACGTTTCGGTTCTGTCGGGTCTGGTTTTTGTTTGATTTTAGGTGTTCATGTTCTTTGTTGTCTCAGTGTTCAGTGTTTTGTTTTGTATTCCTTGTCTTTCCCCTCATCTCGTTATGTCTAACCATGTCCACCTGTGTTTCTGCGTGACCAATCAGTGCCCTCAGCCAATTGTGTTTCCCCAGGTGTGTTGTCCATTAGTGTTGGTGTATTTAGTCTGTTGTGTTTGTCCAGTTGGTGTGGAAGCTTTGTCGACATTATGTGTGGGAGTCCGTGTTTCTCGTTGCGTCAAGCTAAGCCCTCGTCCCAGTTAAGTCGTCTTTGTCTCAGTTAAGTCGTCTTTGTCTCATTTAAGTCGTCTTTGTCTCATTTAAGTGTACATTTATCAGTCAAGTCATCCACATGTCAGTCAAGTCATTCACATGTCAGTCAAGTCATTCACATGTCAGTCAAGTCATTCACATGTCAGTCAAGTCGTCCTCATCATAGTGAAGTTGTTCTCGTCTCAGTTAAGTCGTCCTCATCTCAGTTAGGTCGTCTTCTTCTCAGTCAAGTCATTCTCGTCACAGTCAAGTCGTCCACATCATTGTCAAGTCGTCCACGTCATTGTCAAGTCGTCCACGTCACTGTCAAGTCATCCACATCACTGCCAAGTTGCCCACGATCTGCCTAGTCAACCAGTCCAGTCATGGCGACCAGCCTACTCTTGTCCAGTCCAGTCTTGGCGACCAGTCTACTCTCGTCCTGTCCAGTCTTGGCAACCAGTCTACTCCCATCATATCCAGTCATGGTGACCAGTCTGCTCACGTCCCGTCCAGTCATGGCGTTCAGTCCAGTCTTGTCCAGTCATTGTCTGCTCACCTTACTCTCTATGTTTCAATAAAGTTCCTCACATTGCCCTTCATTCCTGTCTACCTGCCGTGTTTCCTCGCATTTGGGTCCACCATCTTGCAACCACTCACACCTACCATGACACATATGTCTATGGCTACGTCCAGGCACTTTAATTCGCTATTTCCGGTTGCGCATTTGAAGAACTGATGTGGTAGCGAGACCGGCTTCAGCGCAAGTAGTGTAAACTGTCACTGTATTTTTGGTTGAGCATGAGAGGAGTCGACGGGGCAGTGGAGCCGTATAGGCGTTTGACTCCCGAGCATGTAAGGACCCAGTCGGGCAGCGAACCAATTGGATATTGACAGTGCCGGCGCATTGGGTTTTTGCACGCGTAGAGTGACACATCGAGCGGTACAGGAAGATAAACGCAAAATAAAACACTCCGGTTACTTTTCAGAATAAATTACTCGCCAGATCCTATTTCACAATCATGTCAGCAAAACGTCATAATGGGCGGAGCAAGGCCTGGAGTCAACAGGCCAGGTGATTATTCACGGTTGAAACACCAGCGAACATGGACGAGGAAAGATTTATAATGGAGGTGCGATAAGTTTCATGTGACAGATGCATACTGTATGCCCACTTCAACCTCTGAAAATATAAAAAATGATTGCAACAATAATTTGTATTTTAAGGAGATTAACTCATTCACTCCCAGCCATTTTCACTGAAACAATCCCCTTCACTCCTGGCTGTTTTACTGGATTTTGACAGATTTTGCAAGACTCACAGAATATTGTGTTCTATTGCTATAAAAACACGGAACATAACAAAAGAAAGATTAGAGGTTCTTCTTTCATCAAGAAAAAAAAGTATATTTCTAACTGTTTCTGTTTTGCAGTAATTAGCATTAGAATATAGCTAAATTTCATCATTATTCAGAAATCTATTTAGAAATGTAAGTAAAAGCTTCTTTTCCAACATGACCCCGGTTAATCTCTTTTGCTCTGCTGCCACCTGCTGGCCATTTTTGTAATAACTACCATTTCTTTAACCTTTCTTTGCAGTTGAGAGGTTGCATCAAAGCCTTCTGTATGCTGTAGATGCTGGAAAAAAACATAGAAAACGTATAAATACGTTTTTGGGACACTTAAAACATTTAAATTAGAATGTATTTATACATTTTTGGGTGGAAATGAGTTTAATGAATGAATGAATGATGTCATTGTCGTTCTCTCCAAAGCTTAATGGCGCTAAATGAGTAAACGCTTTTGCACCTCCTCGGTCTAAGACCGTTTTGTGATAATTACTTATTTATCGCAACTGTTACTAAACTGCTGTGTTCTTGTCGCAAATCCTTTGCCATGTGTGGTAAATCACGCGCAAATTTGCTCCCAACTGTCAAACTTTGTGGTTGTCTTTGCGCTGGTATACCCATCCATCCATCCATCTTCTACCACTTATCCGGGGTCGGGTCGCGAGGGCAGCAGCTTTAGCAGGGAAGCCCAGACTTCCCTCTCCCCAGCCAATTCAGCCAGCTCGTCCGACGGGATCCCAAGGGGTTCCAAGGCCAGCCGAGAGACGTAGTCTCTCCAGCGTGTCCTGGGTCGTCCCCACCGGGATCTTGTTCTTTCGGTCATGACCCACAGCTCGTGACCATAGGTGAGGGCAGGAACGTAGCTCAACCGGTAAATCGAGAGCTTTGCCTTTCGGCTCAGCTCCTTCTTCAGCACAACAGACCGATACAGCGTCCGCATCACTGCAGACGCTGCAGCGATCCGCCTGTCGATCTCCCTCTCTAACCTACCCTCACTCGTGAACACGACCCCAAGATACTTGAACTCCTCCACTTGGGGCAGGATCTCATCCCCGACACGGAGAGAGCACTCCACCCTTTTCCGACTGAGGACCATGGTCTCGGATTTGGAGGTGCTGATCTTCATCCCAACTGCTTCACACTTGGCCGCAAACCGCTCCAGTGAGAGCTGGAGATCACGGCTTGAAGAAGCCAACAGCACCACATCATCTGCAAAATGTAGAGATGCAATATTGAGGCCACCAAACCGAACCCCCTCAACACCTCGGCTACGCCTAGAAATTCTGTCCATGAAAGTTATGAACAGAATCGGTGACAAAGGGCAACCTTGGCGGAGTCCAACCCTCACAGGAAACGAATGCGACTTACTGCCGGCAATGCGGACCAAACTCTGACATCGGTCGTACAGGGACCGAATAGGCCGTATCAGGGGGCCCGGTACCCCATACTCCCGAAGCACCCCCCACAGGACTCCCCGAGGGACACGGTCAAATGCCTTCTCCAAGTCCACAAAGCACATGTGGATTGGTTGAGCGAACTCCCACGCACCCTCGAGGACCCTGCTGGGGGTGTAGAGCTGGTCCACTGTTCCACGGCCGGGACGAAAACCACACTGCTCTTCCTGAACCCGAGATTAAACTTACCGATGGACCCTCCTCTCCAGCACCCCCGAATAGACCTTACCTGGGAGGCTGAAGAGTGATCCCTCTTAAGTTGGAGCACACCCTCCGGTCCCCCTTCTTAACTCTTTGACTGCCAAAAACGTTAAATAACGTTTAGTAAAATCCTATGGAGGAGCGCTAAAGACGTTTTTTGTTTGAAACGGGTGGAGGAAAGCCTTGGCCAGCTGTGCTGAAAGTATCAAGCAGATCGAGTTAGTATAATGACTATTTTTGGCCCCTAGATGGCAGCGATGACTCTCTTTGGACAAGATCGGGTAGGCGTCAGTAGTAGAAGACGTGAGGCGGAGCTAGAGTGTTGAGGGGACAATGGCTGAGAAAGCGAAAATGGCGACGGTGATGATGGTGACTTCGAGGTTGACGCCGAAGTTGGAAGCCTTGAAGCGGCGGCTATGATCACGTCATGAAGCCTCACCGGCTAGCGATGCTAACACCGGAAAACGCGGAGCACAACCGATCACTTCTGCTCAGGCGGACGTTCAATCGGACAACGAAGAGTGCCCCGAGTCCAATGCATATTCATCGGAGGAGTGGATACAGTCTGATCACGGAGAAGACACTGGTTATGGACTACGATGCCACCATGAATGGAGCGGATAAGATGGATCAGAACATCTCTTACCACCCGGTATAGGAACTGAAGGACATGAGGAAGCCAGACGTAACACCACCGTAACGTCACCGTATCATGATCCTGAGAGTAGACTTGATGGCAACATGGCCAAACACACACTGCAGTATATACTTGCTATTCCCCGGAGAAAAAAAGCCAGCAAAAAAGTGTAGCGCCTGCAATCGCAGCGAAACAAATCTGTTGTGCAAATCCTGCTGTGTCCCCTTGCATGCAGGGGAGTGTTACACAAAGAAAAACTGTATTTGAAACATCCACCCAATTGTAAATAGTACCACGGTTGCATACATTTGTAAATAGTTTGCCAAATTGTTTTGTCAAATTGTTACACTGTTGAATGTAAATAAACTTATTTTGCTATCAAAAAACACTTTTTCATTGTTGGTGGTAGTGTTTTACAGAAGTAAAGCACTGTTTAGGTGTTTGTGGCATCATGGGAAAAAAAAGGTGTAAAATTCACTAGAGTGCATGAAATAATATCGTTTCACTAAAAGCTTGATTTCTCCCTATTTTGTTTCAAAACAGAGCATTTGGGTGAAACTAACCATTTTCTATTGTTGATTACTGAAAAACGGAATAAGGTAGAAACAAACTTTTTCTGATCAAAGATGAGAGTCCAATCTTTCATTTGGTAGTATGTGTGTTTCCTTAGTCCAAACACAACATTTTCTGTGGACCTTAAAAGATCAGTCAAAATGCTTAAATCGGCGGGCACCCACGGCATCCCTTTCCTGAAAACGTCTGGCAGTCCAAGAGTTAAAAAGGGGGACCACCACCCCGGTCTGGCAATCCAGAGGCACTGTCCCCGATGTCCACGGGATGCTGTAGAGACGTGTCAACCACAACAGCCTCACAACATCCAGAGCCTTTAGGAACTCCGGGTGGATCTCATCCACCTCCGAGGCCCTGCCACCGAGAAGCTTTCCAACCACCTCAGTGACTTCGACCCCAGAGATAGGGGAGCCCACCTCAGTCCCCAGACCCTGCTTCCTCAAAGGAAGGCGTGTCGGTGGAATTGAGAAGGTCTTCGAAGTATTCTCCCCACCGATTCACGACGTCCCGAGTCGAGGTCAACAGCACCCCATCTCCACTATAGACAGTGTTAATGGCGCACTGCTTTCCTCTCCTGAGACGACAGATGGTGGACTAGAATTTCCTCGATGCCATCCGGAAGTCTTTTTCCATGGCCTCACCGAACTCCTCCCATGTCTGAGTTTTTACCTCAGCGACCGCCGAAGCCGCATTCTGCTTGGCCAGCCGGTACCTGTCAGCAGCCTCCGGAGTCCCACAGGCCAAAAAGGCCCAATAGGACTTCTTCAGCTTGACGCATCCCTTACCGCTGGTGTCCACCAGCGGGTTCGAGGATTGCTGCTACTGCGACAGGCACCAACCACCTTACGGCCACAGCTCCGATCGGCCGCCTCAACAATGGAAGCGCGGAACATGGTCCACTCGGACTCAAAGTCCCCCGCCTCCCTCGGGACAAGGGAGAAGTTCTGCCAGAGGTGGGTGTTGAAACTCTTTCTGACAGGGGATTCTGCCAGACGTTCCCAGCAGACCCTCACAATACGTTTGGGTCTGCCTGGTCGGACCAGCATCTTACCCCGCCATCGGAGCCAACACACCACCAGGTGGTGATCAGTTGACAGCTCCGCCCCTCTCTTAACCCGAGTGTCCAACACATACGGACACGACTACAAAGTCAATCATCGAACTGCGGCCTAGGGTGTCCTGGTGCCAAGTGCACATATGGACACCCTTGTGTTTGAACATGGTGTTCGTTATGGTCAGTCCGTGGCGAGCACAGAAGTCCAAAAACAAAACACCGCTCGGGTTTTGATCGGGGGGGCCGTTCCTCCCAATCACGCCCCTCCAGGTCTCACTGTCATTACCACGTGAGTGTTGAAGTCCCCCAGCAGAACGAGGGAGTCCCCAGGGGGAGCACTCTCCAGCACACCCTCCAAGGACTCCAGAAAGGCTGGGTACTCTGAGCTGCTGTTCGGTGCATAAGCACAAACAACAGTCAGGTCCCGTCCCCCCACCCGAAGGCGGAGAGAGGCTACCCTCTCATTCACCGGGGTAAACCCCAACGTACAGGTGCCTAGCCGGGGGGCAATGAGTATGCCCACACCTGCTCTGCGCCTCTCACCGTGGGCAACTCCAGAGTGGAAGAGGGTCCAGCCCCTCTCGAGAGGATTGGTACCAGAACCCAAGCCGTGTGTGGAGGCAAGTCAGACTATATCTAGTCGGAGCTTCTCAGCCTCGCACACCAGCTCGGGCTCCTTCCCTGCCAGAGAGGTGACATTCCATGTCCCAAGAGCTAGCTTCAGTAGCCGGGGGTTGGACCGCCAAGGCCCCCGCCTTTGGCTGCCACCCAACTCACTGCGCACCCGACCCCTTTGGCCCCTTCCACCGGTGGTGAGCCCATGGGAAAGGGGACCCACATTGCCTTTTCGGGCTGTGCCCGGCCGGGCCCCATGGGTATAGGCCCGCCCACCAGACGCTCTTCTTCGAGCCCCACCTCCAGGCCTAACTCCAGAGGGGGGCCCCGGTGACCCACGACGGGGCAAGGGAAACGAAGATCCAAAGTTTGTATTCATCATTGGGGTCTTTTGAGCGCTGGTATACCATTAGAGCAATATCCTTAGTGAATAAGACGTTAACAGGAAGCAAGTTGCGGGTGCAGATGTGGAGCAAGTTTTGGCGCTAAAATCTTCAGTAAGATATAATTTCTTAAATTTAACAAAATTTGCTTATTTTGATTTGACAAGTTCTTTTTACTTAAAATAAAATTGTCAGGCAAGATCATTGTGCTTATTTTAAGATACTTACTACTTAATTATCTTATTTGATCGAGCATTCTTGGTATTGAGTGTTAACAGCCAGTTTTAAGTACTGTGAGGTCAAAACAAGCATTTCCCACATTTTAAGATGACAACTAACCAACCTCAAAGGCCCTGAGAACTGGGATTTCATACGTTTTCTTATTTTAAGATTTTGCATAATCTAGTAATAAGATAAAGGGAAAAAATACAAGTATGAAAACAGACGAGTGCAATATGGTTCATTTCGTTATATTTACTAAGCTCATTTTTCCTTGTTTCAGTACCAGCTCAGTGGTCTAGTGGTAGAATGCCTACACTCAGACTTGAAGATTGTGGGTTAAATTTCCAGCTGGGTCATGACAAAGAAAATGGGACCTGTTATCTCCCCGCTTGACACTCAGGCTAAGTTATACAAGCGTTAAAAAAAATACTCATGTATTTTAAGAAAATAGTTTTATTTATTACAGCTTGAAAAAACATTACTTGTTTTTAGGCTGAAAATACTATTTTCAAGTCTGCAGTGGTTGATATGGGCCTAGTATTATTGTCTTATTTTTCAAAATCTTACAGGTAAATTTAAGTAAAAATTTATTGTTGTGTTGGCAGGTAATTTTGCTTATTTGAAGTAATCATTTTCTTATTTTTGTATATTTGTTTCCTAAAATTTCTACAGTCCTTTTTGCAGTGTGTTAGGGAATGCAGCACATTCTTAGTGGATTTGGCCCTAAATTCACCAAGCGGAATAGGATGTAATCGGGCTTGTGGAATGACTTTATTTGGTTTACCGACGAGTTGGCAGGTGTGGCATGTAGTAATCTGCTACAAGCCATGCCAAAAGAACTGCTTGAGAATGAGCTGGTAGGTTTTGGTTACACCTTATTGTCCAGATTATGGGCTTTCATGTGCCAAGTTTAAAATAGGGGGTCTGTATTTAGTGGGAGCTATAATTTGGTAAACTGCGTGCAGGTCTGGTTCATCCATCCTTTGGGAATCCGAAAGTGCAGACGCAAAAACATTGTCACACAAATCAATATCAGGATTTTTACGGGCTTGAGCACGCTTGATGGCACAGATGGGATATAGTTCTGGGGAACATTCTTCACTACTCTGAGGAGAATCTACAACCTCCAGAGAAGGAGTTACTTTACCCCCTGCTATGTTGTTTACCATTAGCATTTCTATCCCATCTATGGGCAACTCAGGACACACAATAACCGGAAAAAATAATATAATATATCACATAAATGTAATAATGAGGAAGCAGATAGACTTGCAAAACAGAGATCTGAGCTCCCTGTCGAGGCCCCAGAACCCTTCAGCTCCGTTTCAACTATGCAACCGCCTCCTGATTCTAAGTAGAAGTCAATTGAATCTGGTCGTACAAGTCCTTACAGGACATTGCAATCTCCAGAAACATAAAAATACTATAGGTCGGGCTATGTCTGCTACGTTCCCTAAATGTAGTATTTTAGATGAGTACTCTACTGCCTACCAGGACATTTGGAAATGATACCTGGGGAACAAATTTCTCACAATCACGTCAATTGTTGAGAAAATTTATATTAAAACTATGGCCACGTACCTGAAGCAAGCTGGAAAGCTTGATGAGTACGACAAGATAATTTAAGACAGTGTTCCACCGCAATGGGCCTACAAATGGCCTGAGCGAGGTGCCTGCTGGGTTCGACATCATAGAAAGAGAGTGAACAGCTTGGCACTACCGCATAATAATAATAATAAGTTAGGTTACTTTAGTAAAGCATATAGATACTCTAGTCGGTATTGCTGAGTAGGGAGTTTTCTATAGATTGATCATTTTTCTATGTTTACAGCTTCAAACTCTTACTTCCTCCTACTTTATTTTGATGATATTACAGGATCAATGTTCAAGTATGTTAAAGCAAAAAGCAGAAAGTGTAGATGTGTACTTTTGAAGGATTCTGTGCAGTTGTTACTGTTTTATTGCTGCCTATTTAAAGTGCCTTTAATTATTTGCACTTATTGGATTAATGGATATTTATTTTTATTTTGGTTTGGCATTTTATATGCATGTTCCTTTATTTTATGTTCCTATATAGCCAGCTCAGTGGCTTAGAGGTAGAGTATCCACCCTGAGACTGGGAGGTTGTGGTTTCAATCCCTGTCCGGGTCATACCAAAGACTATAAAAATGGGACCTATTTGCCTCTCTGCTTGACACTCAGCAATCACCAAAATGATCCCGAGCGCAAGCCCCTGCTGCTGCCCACTGCTCCCTGGATGGGTCAAATGCAAAGAACAAAATTTCACCGCACTTGATGGGAGTGACAATCAGTGGTACTTTAACCTTTAACCTTATATCATTAATGCCTATTGTATATTTTCTCCATGACAATAAATATTTTTTCAAGAAGGTAATTGATGCCTGTCAGGTATGCAGCTATTTGTGAAATTTGTCTAGTTATTTGCCCAGAGCACTTTACTTGTTAAGTCGCTTCACATTGATGAAGATGGGATGCAATGAATTTGGCTTCTCCCAAGAAAAACAGTAAACTGAGCAAAAACAAAAATAAGAAGGAACTAGAGCTGCGGGCAGCTATAAAGGGCCCTCGCAGCACGGCCACTTTGGGGTAATTGCACGTTGGGGTACTGACACGTTTGGGTACTGGCACATTCGAAGCAGAAATTATTTGAAAATGGCATAATAAACCTTTACATATTATGGAATTTTTATTTATTTTTTGCCAGGTGTGATGAGTTTTGGTCAATATTAAGACACTCAAAAATCAGCCTCCGTTTTATTTTTTGGCAATGAGTTGCCCTGATTTTAAAGTCCATAGAGGACATAATAAATGAATAAATAAATAAATAAATAAAAAGTACATATGTATTGATAGGTGTGATGCCACACAAATTTTCGAGTGGTCGAAATTAAAAAAATATATATTCATAAATGACTTAGTTATCACACTTACAAAAGTATCAACATTTTGTACAAATATGAAAATACCTTGTGTCACAATTTTTTTTGTCGACCCAAAGGCTAGGTGGCGCTATATTTATAACTGACTATTGTCATAGAGATACCTTAAGGCCGTGACTATAAACATACAAGTGAAGTTTGGAAATTTTTTCAGCATGTACCGAGGAGTTATTACGTTACATTTCGGCTTTCATGGAAAAGGAAATATGAAACAAAAAATATGATGCCCCGAGACCAGTCACATAAAATTTTGAGGGGATTTCGCCTGTGGGCCGCGAAGCCGCCGGAAAAAACACACACAAAAAAACGAAATGGGAACAACGCATAGATCGTCAATAGTGGCGTGAGCAGAGGTGGACTGACCATTGGGGATTTCGGAAAAATTCCTCACGGCCGCGGTCTGTCCAAGGCCAATTTGGACCGGCGTTTATTATTATTATTTTTTTTTTTTTTGTGCGCCCTTCGTGTTTTACAATACACATAGCCATCTTTTAAGAAAATATATGTACAGCCAGTCCAGAGCCCATTATTTTATAAATACAGTCCGACTCGCTGAGAAGCTGTAGACAAAGCCACAACAAGACCCCAATGGCACCGCAGCCACGCTCACCGGCCGCCACTTGCGAGGAGGACACACACGGCTGGTGCCTTGCGGAGTGACTCACCCAAGTCAGCGTCAAACTCAGAGCAATGCATGAACAACTGACCGTTTGTGCTTCGTCGGACTGTCGCTTTGTGACCACTAATAAGCTGCATTGCAGCAGCCAAATAACTACAAACACTAGCGCACAAGCGCATCAGCCCACAGGAGCGCACCAGCCCCCGCCCCCTATGTTGTAGGAGCTTGCTACTAGGGCTGCACGATTTTGGAAACAAACAAACAAACACACCAATATTGCGATTGCGATTTGATTTGCGATTTTTGTAATTTACACGTTAAAATGTATGTAAAAACTACAATTGTCCGTTTAGTTTCAGACAAGTAATTTGATCAATGTTTTAACAATGCAATACTATAATGTCACTATTGGATTAAAAGTACAAGGCGGAGGCATCCTCTTCTGGTGAATGCGCTAAGCGGTGAGCTTTGACCTACATTATGCTTCTGAACCAAATAACTTGCAAATAAAAACAATACATTGAGGCTCAGGCTATGGTGAGATTATAATACACGCTACTATAGTTACATATCCAGAATAATAACAGAATGGAAAATAAGATCCCAATTATTTATTTTTTTGCAGGATCATTAAAATCAAACAAGACAAAGAGAACTATAAATAACTGAATTGTAAACAATCTTCAAGTATTAAGTGTAAACATTTAAACAGGTAAACATTGCACACTATTTATGCACTTATATTAAATAAACAACAACACTCATGACAAAATTCTTTTCTCTCGTATTAACAGTGCAAAACTTTTGAGGTCTAAATTTTGCACACATTTTTTATAAAGAAAAGCTACTTTTACACACTAGATGAACTGGATCAAGTACCAATATAAATAATAACTGGACTCTTACACACTTTTTCAGAATCATTACTCTAGCCTGTATTGCACAAATTTTAGAAACGAGAACAAAAATGCTTCTGCAAGATTAAAGAAATCAGAAAATAAAGTGTAAAAATAGTGCAGTATGTGCGGTAGTGCAAAAGGCTTGCAGGTTTTTGGCTAGAAAAAACAGCATATCCACCATTGCTGGTTCCAGACATGCACGGTCAGTTACAATGTTCCCACCGGTGCTGAAAAGACGCTCTGAGGGGGAGCTTGTAGCTGGTTCACACAAATACTTACAAGCTAGTTTTCCAAGTATTGGAAAGTTTATGTTGTGAATTTTTCACTAAGCGGGAGAGTTCCGTTCTCCTTCAATGACATGAACCAACAGGTAACTGTTCAGTTCAACAGCAATGATATCCTCCATCGTCTGTGCAGTAGCTAAAAGTGGTGTTTGTTTGCTTAACAAACTTCCCAGAGTGCGCAAAACCTTCTTTCCAGTGGCCCCACCTTCACTTGCTGAGTCTGTGCTGCTGACATGAGGGGTCTTCGCCTGTAAAATATAAACAGAAATGATACGTTAATGCTGCACTGAACAACCTGAACTGCAAATAAATCAAAACTAAATTTACCATTCGTGCAATCTCCTCCATCTCAAGCTTCACTCTGTCTTTGATGACTGCAACCTTCTCTGGACTGATGAAGTCAGTTTTAAATCTTGGGTCCAGTAGAGACAAAAGATCTAGGAGCTCCTGTGTGGCTGGGTCGTCATAATGACTTAACAAATAGGCTATAATTTTCGACTTGATGGTTTTAGTCAAGTCGGTGTCTTCCTCTTTTTCAGCCAGTGTTGCATGTTTCAGCAGATGGAGGACTGGTTTAAGATATGACAAACTAACGTAATCTTCACCTGGCTGAGAGGGGTTTGGAGGGGTGTAAGGGCACCATTTATGGATTCAAGGACCTCAATGTCTTGCCAAGTGGGTGCCAGGTGTCGGGTTTTTCTGTCAGACAGAACCTGGGTTAGCGCTTTGCTTTGCTCCAACACCCTGTCTACCATTCTTTGCTTTGAGCCCCACCTTGTTGGACATTCAGTGACAAGAGAAAGCACGGGTAGATTCAGTTCTTTTTGGACTTCAGTCAGTTTGTATTTCTTCTTCCAGATATGGGAAAAATCTCCAACTAATTATTTGCAAAGCCCTGTAACCCGCTTCACTCTTGGCTCCTTCCTCATGGCATTTTCTAGAAGAAAAAATTAGTAAACAGATGAGTGATGAGTAACAGTAAAACAGCAACACACAAACGGGATCAAAAGAAAAAAACAACTTACCAATAGCCAAGTGCATCCTATGACCAAAGCACTGCAACCTCAGCCATTCATTTAGCTCCACCGCTTTTATGATATTCGCTGCATTGTCAATTGTGATGCACGTCTGCTTTGTTTCGCCCAAACCCCACCTTGACAAGCATTCTTTTAGCCCATTGGCTATGTTTTCTCCAGTGTGCACCTCAGGAACATATGAAGTGGTAAAGCAGCGGCTCTTCAGATTAAAATCATCGTCGATTAAATGCAGCATCACTCTTCTTGCTCGACCACATATCACGTGTTGTAGCGAAATGCTGTGGAGTTCAGCTTCAATCTTGGCCCTACATTCTGCATATATTTCAGGCACGGCTACTTGACTGAGGTATGTCCAGGATGGAATGGCATAACGCTTATCCATTATGTGCATCTCCTCCTTTGTAGCGGCAGAAGTCCCATCTTCCATTAAATCCACTTTGGTGCACGGCAGTCACAGCAAACCATGAGGTGCACTTGGAGTGTTATGGTTGCGCTGTGCTGAATGAAGGCACCGGGGCGCAGACTAACTTGTATAAGCCAACAGGGTTGATTGGCCAGCGCCATTAAGACTCGAGCATCAGCAATTCTGGTTAGCTAATACAGCTATCACTCAAACGCCAAAGGGGAAAAAAAGAAAAACGATATAAAACTGCATTGTTTTGCGATTAGATTATTGCACTAGTGCAAACCGCGATGTCGATTAGATTTCGATTTAGCAGCCCTACTTGCTACTAGCAAGATATAGCAAGGGAGAAAAATATCAAAAAGAAAGAAGGCAGGTGAGAAGGGAATGGGTGGTGCCGAAAAAATAAGATGGAAGAAAATAAAAATTTCCAGCAGAACATCGACAGGTAGGCCCGGTAAAAATCACATTTAATATGGGTCAATATTAGACCAAGTAGTCCATACATTTAATGCAAATGATTTGGTAATGGAGCATAATTGATTGATTTTTGTTGCAATGCTCACCATCAAAAAATCATCAAGAAGACCTACATCTGTGATTTGATCACATCACAGTTGGCAGTTAAGGAATGCTTCCATATTATTTGATATGTGGACAAATTAGCTCGATTACTTTCACATAAGCACGTGTGTGTGTGTCTGGGGGGATTTGTGTACGTGAGAGATATTTATGGTGGAGGAGAAGGCACCGAAGCAGGAACTACTAGTAAGCTGAGTTGTACAGATTGTGTTGGGCTGTTGTACTGGGTTGGCAATTGTCCTGTATTATGCGTAGAATTAACTGTTACACAATAATTTTTCATTTATGTTCCAAGTACAATAAAACCAGAATTAGGAACTGAAGTGAATCTTCTGTTTCAATTTAATTATAACTGTTTTGATTTAGTTATAACTATTTAGAATTGGACAAAATTGCTTTGATTTACTCAGTATAGTTCTGTGTGAGAATTCAAATGATGTGAGGGCGTGGCGGCTTTCTCTTTTCACACATTCCTGAACCATTTTGTGGGGTTAAGCAAATGTGTTAATTAGATCCCTTTGTGTTTTACAACCAGCGCCAGCAAAACTGGCTCTGTAAACAACGTCAACCCTTATTTGATTTCCTGTGTTCCATCTTGTGACTACAAGGGCGAAGGAGAAGAAGGAGGAGCATTTGGTGATTTGTATTGCGGTATCATGTGACTGTCTGAGAGGAGAGCAGAGAGAGGGGAGGGACTTTTAGATGGACGAAAGAATATGAGTGACTAGCGTCACAGTTGAGAACCATAATGGCGCGGGTAGATGCATATTCTCACTGTCCACCAATTTGTGAATAAAATCCTTAAGAAATGCCTGAATTCACTGACCTCATTGTATGTTTTGATAATCAACATCATGAACACGGGAGAAGTAAGTATTCATCTTACTTCAGAACCTATTCACTATTACTGTAGTTTTGACGGCCTGATAAATTAGCATCTATGTTCCTTTTTAATGTTATTGATTAGGCCTACAATGTTTTTGCTCATACAGATCTAACAGTCCTGTCACCATAGAAAGAGGCAGAGTCCAGTATTGTGACAGCTAAGCCAAGAAGCCAAATTTTATGTGACTCTCAAAGCGCATGGTCAGGAATGCATACAGAAAAGCAAAAACCAACATGAGGCCGGGACTAAAGGCAGGGGATCACTTGTTACGTTGTTCTCCAAGACATATGTCAACAAAGTCATTGACGTAACCAGCAGATTAATATCATAATCAATTTCGAAAGAAGTAAAGGAGGGAGGAATGTTTTCTGTGCAGATTGACACCAACCACACAAGATATTACCTCCACAGACCAGTGTTCTGTGATAGTAAGATATGTCACTGATGTGATCCATGAGAGGCTTTTTGGAGTGGTGGACTGTGAATCATCAAGCGGGGACTATTTTGTGGAGCTACTCAGGATGGGAAATTGATGTTTTTTCAGAATTTCACAAGTTACTTCATGTTAAAGATTAGATATCTCTTAATATGAAAAGAAAAATGCACTGAGCTGTTACCAACGTCTTACAAATGCAATTATGCCATACAGTGGCAGAAAAATTACCTAAACAAAAATCAATAATTTTCCCCCCTTTTATGCTGACATGAGTATGAAAAGTTGTACTTGTACATTTCATTGAACACTTAGTCGTTTGCCCTGAACACACTGGTGTTGGTCCTGTTGCATGAAAACCTTTTTGTTAATTTCTTAGCCAGAATTACTTGTGTTGTTAAAGAAGTTGTCCAAGAGATGTAATTTAATCTCACTTGAAAAATGATGCATAAAGTTGACATTTGTGGTGATATTACTAATTTAGCCACGCAGACGGTTTATCATGCGCAGCAATGACGTGACGTCATCGTTAGTGGATGTCTCTGTGAAATTAGGAGATCGAAAAGGCTTGCCTCATTTTTCCAAAATATTATTTCTACCTCTTCCCGCATCGCTCCTCTATAGATATGATGAGAAAAAGATGAGCCCCGACGACATATTTATAAAAGTCCGTGGCCTTGACACGCTGGACCATGCGTAGTTACTTCCGTAACATTGTATCTTCTTCTGCGCATGCGGGTCACTTTGCAGACGCATACGGTTCACACAGCAGACAGACTGATGGGCACGATTAATATGTTATATGAACACTTACTCAAAAAAAATTATGATTTCACCCCAAAAATCTAAATTGAGAATTAAGACCTGCAGTGTGAACCACGCCAAAATAAAACCAAAACACCTGAATCAGAATTGCCACATGTTATTATGGAAAGAGACTTTCTTAATGGAAGAGCGCCAGTCTTTCTCTGCTTTATCCCATCCTTAATTAAATAGCAATAAACATTTATGTTTGTTTTATGTGTTAATGTATTTATTTATTTTTTCTTGATAATGAAATGTATGTTCACTTATTAGTTACTCCTATATTGTAGTTTATACAACACTGAATAACCCATTTATTGAGAGCCATTTTAGAAAATTGCAAAAATGTTCAATACTCACCCGGTATTGTGTTCAATAATTAAATATACACTACATCTGCCAAATGACTGAATAGACTCTTTTCTTTTTCCGTTTGTTTATATTCAACAATAGAAAAATGTAGGTTACACAAAATGCTGAGATTTCTCCCATAGACTCTCAAATTGTGTTCATCTTGTATAAAATGTGGCAATGATGTCATCTACTGATGGTTGTGCATCAGTAAAGTTGTTTCCAAGTTTGAAATTTACAGTGGAAGAGAATCAGATGGTCCTCCACCAGTTCCCATTGAAAAAACGTAATTGACAAGTATACTTGTCAATGGCAGTGAATTAAAAATAGGGTAAATGTAGCTTAAATTTGGGGCTGAAATTGATCAATTGCAATGCCATACATTTCAATGGGAAACATTACCTCAATTTACACGCTTTTGGTCTACAAGGGGTCGGATAACGAATTCAATTAGTAGCCTGAGGTTCCACTCAACTTGGAAACAATTGGTTCAGAGCAATGAGGACTGTGGAATAGCGATTACAAAGACAATACATGTATGATGGAGTGGACAGAGGAAAAGCATAAGTGGCAAAGTTGAAGCTAATGAAATTCTCTTTGGGAGTGGCGAGGTTTGGAAAGGATCAGCAATGAGCTCATCAGAGAGACAACACTGACTGAAGGGTTTGGAGGGGGACAGAGGATACATCAATAAAAGGATTCTGGAAATGGAGCCAAAGAGGAAGAGATGATTTGTGGATGTCATAATGCAATACTTGGGAGGGTATATTGCTGATGAGGGAAGACTGCTGGAGTTGGATCAAAAAAATGCAGACGACAGAGAAAGATGGTAGCGGATGATTCAGTGTGACGATGCCTGAATAGAGTTAAGGGTTAAGGGAAAGAAGAAGATGAGGATACAGAATTGTGTATATTATGTGCTAAACAGAGAACAAAATCATATTTTCAACAAACCTGTCCTCCCTGTTGACCTGATAATAGTAGGACCGCTGTCGGATGGCTGAGTAGAAAGAAAATGCCTCATTCAGGTAACTCGTTTCGGAAGTACGTAGGCTGTCAAAGTTGGAAAAAAACAACTGTGAGCCAAATTTTAAGCATAAGGCACTACTCAAAAACAGTCAGCTTTTATTATTTTATCTTGATGCACTCCCACATTGGGTTTGTAGTAAATGTAACTGTACATGTTATAATTCACCTTGAAACATCCCCACTGAGTGTAGGAGCTCCGCGTTTGATTTGCCCCCCAACCACTAAGGGGCAATGTGCTTTTGTTTGTATACCTGATCCATGGGCAGGTGGCTAGGTTGTACTTAACTAGGGTTCCACTGGGGGACAAGTGTTACTGATTGGGGAAGCAAACAATTTTCAAATGGGTGTTTATCTTGTATTTTGGGCGTTTTTGTTGTTACTTTGAGAGTTGGGATTTTGTGAATTAAGAATTAATTGTCAAGCATCATTGAGAGACTTCTATGGGTTTCTTTTCTCTTCTTTCCTTGCCTTTTTTTACAAGAAGTCAAAATTAAACAGTCAGTAGCCACAATTGCAGTGGATAAGTGGTGGTGAACAATCCCCTACAACTGAGAATTTGTTGTAAATGTGACTGTATAAGTTATGATTATTATTGTAAACATGTCTTAAATATTTTTGAAATGACTAGCTGTATTTTTTTTTCTTAAAGCAACACAAGACTTACAACACATTTTCCAGTATTGGATTAGGTATTGTGTATAAAGAATAAAAGTGCAAGTGCAAATATCTCTGGCATCTTATTCCCTGAATTTTCTTTTAAACCGATTAAGTGTCAAAATAAGAAAATACCGTGTGCAACGCCATTATCCTGGTCACGTGATTGTGACGATATATCCGGTTTGAATAGGAGTTTGCTGACGTGATGGGCAAGAAATAGGCCTTCTCCTATCCCAAATATTGCGACAATTCTGATCAGAGTAAAATCCTCAGTATGTCAGGTTTCTTATCAGTCCGTGTGGGGGTGGGGCGGTGGGGGGTGGCCTCTCCTAATGTGGGCTAAAGTGTGCTTAGAACACGACATGTTGCTGGCCTGGTAAAAGTCACCCGCATGTTTACCGTCCAGGCTCGGGATGTCCACAATTTAAATTTCTTGAGTGAACAATGTCAATGGTGACTTGACTGGTAATTTGAGCCTCTGTAACATGCAACTTGCAGACGGTCCCCAACTTCGACTTGCTATGAATCGGCCGGCTGAATGAGTTCTCCTTATCGGCCAGTTTCATCCCCACTTTCGGCTAGACACAAATCTTTGGCAGGTCCTCCGTGGCTTTACTGCTTTTGAAGAAGTGCTTCTTTGCTGTAGGGCGTAATTCCACCTTTGATGTCCGCCGTGGGACGCAATAATTCCTGTGAGTCTCTATATTGTTATTGACAACTAAGTCATTTAATGTGTATTTTACGCACGCCATACGTCACAATGATCTTGTGACTGTCCAAAATGGCATATACTGTACTTATTGCAAAAATACTCATAAAAAGTACTATAAAATCATTATTGCTCAACATAAATTATAACAATTTTCAGGTAAGAGTTGAAATGATTCATTTCACAAAATACTAATTTTTTCATAAATCTTTAACATCATAAAAACCTGGGGTCTCACTTATCAAAGGGTGCATAGGATCCTCACTAAAAGTGCACATACGCAAAAAACTGAAATTGGTGTACGGAATGAATCATACCTATCAAACATGGACATGATTCCGTAATCACCTTCATTTGGTAATGTGCGTACGTGGATCTCATCCTAATTATCTATATATGGGCATTGTGAAGCAGAAAAATTTGTATAAATGAGCCATGCAAGGTCAATTTTGTTTATCTTTTAGCGTGTATAATAGAGGCCACCGCAAAACACTCAGGGAAAACAAATCATATTCAAAATCAAAAAAGAAAATAATTCCGCTTTTCCACTAGACCGTCGGCCTTAATTGGCCCCTGATGCTCCTGTTTCCATTTGACTTTTTCGGGGCCGAGCGGTTACAATGGAACCGACTTTTACAACCATCTTGGAGGTGGCTCTGCAGCACCGGTTGTCTGGAGTCGAGCGGGGCTGTGTTGTCACTCATTTAATTGGCCGACAGCAATAAGCGAGCAACTCAATGGCACACCCATTTCCTTATTTTACGCAAGCGAGGCAGAGGCGAACGCAGACCGTGGCCAGTCATAAAAATACAAAATATACATAATGTTATACATAAATACTAAGCCATATTTACGATTTAATATGTACAAGTGTATGGATTTTTAATGATTGTGGTATAAAAGACATTCGCACACACGGCTCGCCTGGTTGTGTGTTCCTATTGACTTGAATGAGATCCAGCCAGCCGCAGCCCGGAGCCTTGTTGCTCCCCCGGCTCATACTCATGGCTCCCGCCTCGGGGATGGCGGCTTTAGTGGCCGCCGGAGGGCTTTGTACGCCGGAGAGTGAGGACGGCGAGCCATTGACTCGGAGACATGGCCAAATGGATGAGACTGAGCTCTCCATTCAGAATGAGCGCTTGCAGCGAGCGTCGCTTGCTGGTCTCGAAATCATGATTGCAATATTTCCTCCATGGTGGTCCATATTAAATTGTAGCTATGGTTCAGTGTTGATGCAAAATTAGAGCTGTCACACAATACCATTTTTAAATCAGATTAATCACATTTTAGAATTTTGATTAATCACGATTAATCACTGAATTAAAAAGGCTTTTTTTATCAAAATATTTTTAACCGCCAAATTTAAAAAGCACCTGTTATGTGTTCATTCTTTTGACATTTGAGGACGTCTTCAACATTTTTTTGATCCACTACACACGCTCATCCTCTTTTTCTAATCAGTTAATTACTTGCATAATTTAGAATGGGGAAAAAAAATGACCCCAATATTTTGACAAACACAAACATTTATTAAATGCTTTACTTTAATGAATGTAATTATGTTTATTGCTCAAACACAACCTGTGCTACCTTTAATGTAGCCATCCGCTGTCAAACTAAAGGATAATCTGTGGTCAAACTAATAGTGTGATTAATCTGAGTTAATACATGATTGATGCGATAATTCTTTGTGATTAATTAATTACTTAACGCTTTAACTTTTACAGCACTATGCAAAATGTTTGTAGGCTCCTGTATATTGCATATTTTTGTCTTAATGCTGGCCGGCGGGCGCTTGTGTATGTTGGGTTAAAACCTGGAAATAGTTTTTTCTATAAGTGAAATTGTGCATTTGATGGGCTGTACTTTGCGACGTCGCCACATCATGCAAAAGCAATTCATATTTTTAATCCATGCAAAAAGAGTAGCAGAGACTTGCCAAATGTTATGGCAGAACTACACGCTGCGAATGTGCAAGCCTGGACAGGTCAATTGATCCTGCCCCCATCCCGCTGCACGCCTGTTGTAATGGAAATGCAATGGAGGCCGACTGGTGTCATGCCGCGACGCACAGTTGTAGTGTGGTACCCCATGGCATTCGGGTCTCGTGGAAATGTAGCTTAAGAACACAGGCTTGGTGTACTGTACGTGAAATTGCCTGTATTGACTCCCTTCAATGTATGGGCATGTATAGGCACTACAGAGAAGAAAAGAAAAGAAAAATTAAAATCATGTTCATGATTAAATGTCATAGATCTTTCTAAATAAAAAGGTTTTCAGGCCTGATTTAAAAAAGTCCAGGCTCTGGGTGGCCCTCAACTGGGCAGGTAGCCTGTTCCAGAGTCGCGGTGCGGCTGCTCAAAAAGCTCAGTCTCCCATGGAGGAGAGCCTTGTATTGGGGACTTGGAGGAGCAACGTGTTTCAAGATCTGAGGGTGCGGATGTAGTATTCTATCGTGATAAGGTCTTTGAGGTAATTTGGTACAAATCCATTGATGCATTTTTGAGTAAGCAGCAGAATTTTGTAGTTGATCTGGGATTAAACGGAGCCAGTGCAGTTCATTTGCATCTGGCCACCTTCCTTAGACTCTCAATCAAGCATCAATTTCTCTTTTGTTAAAAAAAGGCAAAGACCCATTGGTGTGCACTTCATATTGTCCAATTAGTTGATTGAATGTTGACTTTAAGTTGCCGTCTAAATTACTGGCGTTACGCTTGGAATCTACCTTACCCTCTATTATATCTATATAATATTGATAGTGAATATTCATATGACTCACTAGTAGTGGTAGTAAAGCTGTCCAATTTTTGATGCAACTTCTCCAATCTGCCATCTCTTCAAGCCATAGCGGCTGTCCAGAACCTGCCTGTCAAAAACACAAAGTACAAAAATAGTCATTATAGAAGCAATCAACCCTAAACACTGCAATCAATATTCAATCTTTTTTCATGTAGGGGCATGGAGAGGGTGGAGTCCAGTATACCATAATTTCCACATTGATTGAGATGTATGAAAGGAATGTGCTTGTATTATTTTGTGTGAGTGATGTTTTCTGGATTTGGACGCATGCCGTGTTTTAGTCTGAAAGCCACACAAGTCTGAGTACATGTGGTAATTTGTTACCCATAGGACGGATGTCTCAGTGCTATGACCAGCTCTGAAGCCAGATTTAAGATATAAAATTGAAATGCTATGAAGAAACCACCTTTTCCAAAATTGAATAAAAAATGTATGTTTTGAAGTGGTCTAAATGTATTAAAATTAGACGGATCAAGCTAAGTTTTCTTTAAAAGTGGTTGATCACAGCGCGTTTAAAAGCAGAGGGGACTACATACTTGATGAGTGAACCGTCAATAATAGATCAAATGGTGAGATACAGAGTTTTAAAAACCTCTGAGAAATTGTGTGGGGGTAGAATCTGTCATGTTTGTACTCTCAGACTGTTCCTTTGTGTTGCAATTGCCTGATGTAATCAGCAGCCCATGAGAGTCATCCACAGACTATATAGGCAACAGCGGAAGACGCATTCTGTTTGTCGGACGATTCATCTGCTTGCATCACCTTCAGTTGAAGCTTTGTTTTACAAATACATGTAAAAACTATTATTTGTGTCTGCGTGTTTGGGATCCACTTACTGAACATAACAGATTTGTCCGACCATATGCATCCCACAGACTCAAATAAGCCGTGTCATGCCCTGGCCTCCCAGGGACAGTTGGTTGGACGTTATGAGCAGTCCTTGACTGATATTAGGGAGGCGCTAAATTCAATAGCAACGCAGTTTGATGATTCCGCGCATGTTTCGTCCAGGGACTCATCAGGGGGCTCACCTCGCGAACCGAGTCTCACAATCCTACTTGCTATGGGGGTGAGCCCGGGTTGTGCAGTGAACGCATTCAACACTGAATAAAGATTAAGATTCACTGACTGTCACATCCACCTAAGTGGGACGAAATTCATTCTCCACATTTGACCCATCCCCTGAGGGAGCGGTGAGCAGCAGCATCCGCGCTCGGAAATCATATGGTGATCTAACCCCCCAATTTCAACCCTTAATGCTGAGTGTCAAGCAGGGCGGCAATGGGTCCCATTTTTATAGTCATTGGTATGACCCGGCCGGGGATGAAACAGCTGATTTAGAAGGACTCATCGCTCTCGCCATGCGACTGGACAACAGCTTGAGAGAGCGGTGGAGAGAACGTCGCATGGAGCATCCCAGGCACCCCTCGCGTGCCACCGGGACGGTCCCAACGGATCCTGGAGGCGGTCCCGGGCTTGCGACATCTGTCATAGAGCCAGTAAAGAGAGACCAAGTTTTTGGAGAGGAGCCCGGAGAATTGGAGTGTTTTCTGCCATTCCCACTGCCTGAAGTCCGCTGAAAACCTAATTTCGAGGTCACTGAGTTGAATAACGTTCCTTACGAGTATCATGACTTGAAAAAAGTATTCAGCAAAGACCGAGCCCAATCCTTGCCTCCACATTGTCCATATGACTACGCTATAAACTTTGTCTCGAATGCCCCATTACCAAATTCCAAACTGTACCAGGTGTCCAAACCCGAGCAGAAAGTGTTACAGGAGCGCATGACTAAGTCACTAGCTGCCGGTTTGATCCGCCCTTCGTCTTCGCCGGTGGGTGCCGGGTTCTTCTTCATTGATAAGGACAAAACTTGACGTCCGTGTGTAGATTACCGGGGCCTTAACGACATTATGTTCAAAGATAAATGCCCATTACTGGTATTGGATTCAGCATTCGCTCCCTTACAGATTGCAACAGTGTTCATCAAATTAGATCCCCGGAGCGCCTACCATTTGGTGAGGATCACAGAGAGGGATGAGAGGAAGACAGCATTTAAAACTCCGTTAGGTCACTTAAAATCTGGTAATGCCCTTCGGACTCTCTAATGCCCGTATTTCAACGGTTAATAAACGATATGTTAAGAGACATGCTGAATCAGTTTTGTTTTGTCTACCTTGATGATATCTTAATCTTTTCCAAAGATCTCAATGAACACTGTCACCAGATCAGAATGCCGTTATAACGCTTGCCGGAGAACCGACTTTATGTGAAGGCAGAGAAATGCGAGTTCCATTCTGAGTCAATTCCTGGGGTTCATTGTAAAGAAGGGTCACTTAAGAGCAGTCCCCGCAAACATCCAAGCAGTGATCAACTGGCCAACCCCAACCACAAGAAAGCAGCGGTTTTTGGGCTTCACAAATTTTTATCTGCGCTTCATACAAAATTACAGCCAGAGAGCAGGATCTCTGACAAGGCTCACGTCAAATAAGGTGCAGTTTAAATGGAGCCCAGAAACTGAGTCCGCCTTTGTCAAACTCAAACATTTATTCACAGTGTTGAATCATCCTAATCCCAAACTCTTTTGTTGTTGAGGTTGACACATCGGACTCCGGAGTGGGAGCAGTCCTCTCGCAGCGCTCCTCGGTCGACCAGAGGCTCCACAACCCTGTGCCTTCTGTTGGAGGCAGATCTTTTCCTTCGCGTGTTCGTTTTCTTTCGGGTAGTGAGAATGTTGGTTATCCGAATACAGGCTGAAGATCGATGAACAGTTAGCAGTTATTCAACAATTCTTTCTCTCCTTCTCTATCTTTTTCAGACACCCCCCCACACATACTTCACACGCATTTTTTACCTGTTCTCTCTCAACCCCCACCCCCACTTCTCTCTTCACTCTCCACACAGTCACATGCATTCCTGTATCATTCTCTCTCACGCACTTATTCAGAATGGTTTGGTATTTGAACCATTCACTTTCCCTATGAAATTTTCCCTTTACTTTGTTTTATTTATTTATTTACTTACTTCCTTATTTATTTATTATTTATTATTTTATTTTTGTTACTTCATTGACTTATTTTTGTGGTACCAGTTTCACATAGGCCTTCTCTTTCCTTATTCAAAGACACTTGCTAATTCCCAAACAAAAGTGTCCGAGCCTTAACTCTTTCACTGCCACTGACGTTTAAAGACGTCAAGTAAAAACCTACGCTTCACTGCCAATGACGTCAAAAGACGTCATCCAATGATTTTTTTTTTTTTTTGAAACGGGTAGAGGAAACCCTCCCGCATGTCTGGTCAAAGTTTCAAGTCTGTCTGTTGTGCCTAAGGACTATTTTTGGCCCCTAGAGGGCAGCGATGACTCTCTTTTGACAAGATCGGGTGGGCGTCAGTAGTATAAAAGGCCAGGCGGGGCTAGAGCGTCGAGGAGTAGACGAGAGTTGAGGAGAGACGAAAAATGGCGACCGACGGTAAGAAGCAGACCACGCTTGATCGATTTTTTGGAAAAGGAGAAGCATCAACCAGTGCTAAAGTGCACCATTATGATGACCGCGATGATGATGGTGATAAGGAGGTTGACGCCGAAGCTGCAGCGTTGACGCGGCGGCAGCTTCGTTCACGTCCTCAGGCCTCAGAGGCTAGCGGTGCTAGCGCCGGAAAACGTCGTGCACGACCGAGCACTTCTGCACGCGAGGACGTTCAATCCGACGAAGGTGATGATGATGGCGACAATGAGGTTGATGCCGAAGTTGCAGCGTTGACGCGGCGGCAGCTTCGACCGCGTGTTAAGGCCTCGGAGGCTAGCGGTGCTAGCGCCGGAAAACGTGGTGCACGACCGAGCACTTCTCCGCACGAGGACGTTCAATCGGACGACGACGAAGAGTATCCTGAGTCCGATGGATATTCTTCGGAGGAGTGGGTACAGTCTGACCACGGAGAAAGTGATTCGGACAGTATTTCATCCGCAGAAGACGTCGAAGGTAAGCACAAACTTGCTATGAGATACTTTTCTAGCACGCTGCTAGCACCTCGTGTAACGTGAATGTGCATTCATAGATCGTGGATCGTGCTCACAGCGACGTCCCACTGCAAAGACGACAAAGAGAGGTATAAAAAAAGTGTTTTCAATACACCGCAACAACAAAAGAAAACGCTCTTTCGATATTATTGTAATTGTATATATTTCTTTCAGCTGCAGCTCAGAGTGACGCTCCTCAGAGTGAGCAGAATAAAGGTCCATCAACCAGTGGATCCAAGAAAAAACGTAAATATATATATTTATAGATATATATTTGCAGATCCCCAAAAATCTGGCTGGCATGAAGCAGGCTGGCAGCCAAACTCCTTCCCCTTCACTGTGGAGCCAGGACCAAGAGGTGCCGCAGCAGAGCTGAATTCAACCCGGCCAGTTGACTTCCTGCAGCTCTTCATCACAGACGAACTTCTGCAGCACATTGCTGATCAGACAAACTTATTTGCACGTCAGTCAATGCAAAAACGGGCTGAAAGTCTGCCACACTGCAGGAGTCGTGCTTGGAAGCCAGTGTCTGTGTCTGAGCTCAAAACGTTTTTTGCACTCCAATTCCTTACTGGGTATATAAACAAGCCCAGTATCGAAATGTATTGGACTCAGGACGAAATAGAGACGACACCATTCTTCAGTCGCGCAATGCCTCGAAACCGCTTCCAGCTCATCTGGAGTTTCCTGCACTTCAACGACAACGAGACGGCACACAGTTCAGACGACAAACTATTTAAAATTCGTCCTGTGTTCAATCACGTTGTAAACAAGTTCAAGGAACTGTTTCAACCGGGCAGGAATATTTGTATTGATGAGGGAATGATGAGTTTCCAGGGACGTCTTTCGTTCAAAGTGTACAACCCCCAAAAGCCGGTCAAATATGGGATCAAATCATACATTTTGTGTGACTCCCAAACCGGCTATTGTTTCAATATGCAACCCTATGTTGGCATTAGTTGTTCTCTCCCTGATACAGTGTTCAACTTACTGGATCGTCTGCCAGGAAATGGGTACACACTATTCATGGACAATTTTTATGACTCTATTGCTTTGTGTGAACGTCTCCTGGCAGCGCGCACCAATGTTTGTGGAACGCTGAGGAAGAACAGGGGTGAACCCAGTGAGATAACGTGCCTAACCAACACTGGCCTTGGGGTGGGGGGGAAACTGGTAAGGCACAACACAAATGTTTTAATTGTGGCATGGCAGGACAAACGTTTGTTGAGGATGGTGACAACGTTTCACAAAGATGAAATGCGGACAGTGGAGGTGTGGCGGAAGGCACAAAAAAAAAAGTGCCTTTCGAAAAACCAATTTGTGTTGTGGACTACAATTCCAAGATGAATGGAGTGGACAAGATGGATCAAAACATCTCGTACCACCCATTCACACGGAAAACGTTGAAGTGGCACAAAAAGTTTGTTGCCTATCTTTTCCAAATATGCATGTTCAATGCTTACATATTGTACAAAAAAAAAATGGGACGAGTCAACCTTTTTTGGAGTTCATCCAGCAGGTGGTGAGAGGGTGGCTGTTGCCACAAGACCAGGAGGAAGTTGGGATGGAAGAGCATGAGGAAGCCAGACAAAATACTAGGTCACCGTATTTTGATCCTGAAAGCCGACTTGATGGTAACATGGCCAAACACACGCTGGAACACATGCCTGCTACTTCCCGGAAAAAAAAGCCAGCAAGAAGGTGTCGGGTCTGCATGCGAAGGGGCATTCGCAGTGAGACAAGGCTGTGGTGCAAATCTTGCAGTGTCCCCTTGCACGCAGGCGAGTGTTACACTGTTTACCACACAAAAGTAAAATTTATGTAGTTCAAACATCCACACAATTGTAAATAATCACACATGCACTGTTGTACACCTTTGTAAATAGTTTGTCAAATTGTTACTGTTTTCTATGTAAATAAACAGTTTTTTTTGTTATAAAAAAAGACTTTTTCATTGTTGGTGGTACTGTTTTATAGAAGTAAAGCACTATTTAGGTGTTTGTGGCATCATTCATGGACAAAAAGAAGTGTACAATTCACTGAAGTGCATGAAATAACATCGTTTCACAAAAAGCCATTTTTCTCCACTTTTTGTTTCAAAACAGAGAATTTCGGTGAAAGTTACCATTTTCTATTGTTGATTACTGAAGAACGGAATAAGCTAGAAACAAACTTTTTTTTTCTGATGAAAGATGAGAGTCCAATCTTTCATTTGGTAGTATGTGTGTTTCCATAGTCCAAACACAACATTTTCTGTGGACCTTGAAAGATCACTCAAAATGCTTAAATCGGCTGGCAGTGGGGACAACCCGTTTCGGAAAACGTCTGGCAGTGAAAGAGTTAATTTCTCAGAAGTGGTCGAACTATTCCTCTTATTTCAAGAGTGCTTGACTAGGACCAAACAAAAGCACTCGCACCTTAATTTATCAAAACCAATCGAACTTCTTATTCTCTTCTTTCTCTTATTTCTTATGCGCTTATTTCTTCGTAACGTTAGCCCATATACAAGGACTTCAGTTTCTAGGATTCTAAAATAGAACAAAACCACCTTGTATATTTAATGTCTTAGTAAAACATAAAACAAGGATTTCTTCTTTCTAGGATTCCATAATGGAACGAAAATACCTTGTGTTTTACTCAGAAGTGGTCGAACTATTCCTCTTATTTCAAGAGTGCTTGACTAGGACAAAACAAAAGCCCTCAAACCTTAATTTATCAAAACCACTCGAACTTCTTATTCTCTTATTTCTCTTCTTTCTTATGCGCTTATTTCTTTGTAACGTTACCCCATATACAAGGACTTCAGTTTCTAGGATTCTAAAATAGAACAAAACCACCTTGTATATTTAATGTCTTAGTAAAACCAAAAACAAGGATTTCTTCTTTCTAGGATTCCATAATGGAACAAAAATACCTTGTGTTTTACTCAGAAGTGGTCGAACTATTCCTCTTATTTCAAGAGTGCTTGACTAGGACAAAACAAAAGCACTCAAACCTTAATTTATCAAAACCACTCGAACTTCTTATTCTTATTTCTCTTCTTTCTTATGCGCTTATTTCTTTGTAACGTTACCCCATATACAAGGACTTCAGTTTCTAGGATTTTAAAATAGAACGAAACAACTGCCGAGGCTAGCGTTTTTGTTATTTAATATTTCCATCACAATATAAATCAAATTCCATCCACCTTATTTAATTGTTCAGACAAACCAACGTGAAGCGTATAACACACGATGTACTACAATTACGCTATGTTGCATTCGCCAATCGGTGGCGCTGCACTACAACTTTGGTGTTTAAATGGTGGTCACGTGTTCCTGTAGTGACAAAAGCGCCAACAGCAGTCTTATTTAAAACAGCAAAAATACTCAAAAATACAAATAATACTACTTAACATTAGTTTGAGATTAATGGATTAGAAGATCATGGTTATGTTTAACGTTATATTTATGTTTAGGCTTAGTAAAAAATAAGACAGAATTGAAGGTCACGTGTATCCGGTAGAGCACCACTCGCCCATGGTCTGCAGCTAGACTCTTCTCCCTATGGGCCGGAGTACAGAAGTAGCGAGGGCACGCGAGAGGGGTACGTTTGTTGCTGCTCGTGGTGGGTTTTTATAAAGTTTCTATCTTAAATATCGCCGCTATGGCCTAAATACCTTAATGCCTACTTGTTAACTTGTAGAGCTGACTGCCAGCGCCGGACTGTGTCGATTGACCGTCACATTTATTCAAAAAGACAAGTTGGTGACTCATGTTTTTAGCATTAGCCGTCCTATGGTTCTATTGCGGCCCTCCCGACCACTTAACTTTACACGGGTCCAGTTGCATTTGCTTTGACATGTTTCTCAAATGGTTGTATAAAATAATCACTGAAGTGATTGATGATATTGATAATTCACTGTTAGTAATTATAATATGCATTACATGGTGTTTTAGCCAGCTTTGATTGTTTGAAATACAATGAACTCTGACAGCGCGTTACTGAATGAAGCTGTTGTTTTTTACATTTGAATTTTTTTGAACTGTATGTGTTTTAAGCATCTTCTTTCTTAGAATACATTGTTTTTTATGGATTAAATTAGTTTAATGCTGCTATTGCTAATTTTGCACAACTTTAGCACATTATAGCTTTTTGATAAATTAATTGACATGTCTAACAGATTTATATTGTACAATACTGATGATGGATTAGAACTATTTTCTATTTATAATGTGATTACAGTAATTTCTGGACTATAAAACGCTACTTTTTTCACTTGCATTCGACCCTGCGGCTAATACAAAGGTGTGGCTTATCCATCAGATCACAAGGGGGCGCACTATAAAGGAAGCGCAAAGGCGTCAGGCAGAGCAAAACAAACCAAGTGAGCCCAAATACAGTCTGACGAGAGACAATTTGCTCCCTCATTTTGGAAAATAAAGTAGGGGGAACCCTCATATATCAGTGCGGTAACATTAAAACACCTGCGGCTTACAGTTGGATGCGGCTTATATGTGTAACAAACTCCAGTATTCCCTAAATTTAGCTAGCATGGCTTATAGTCAGGTGCACCTTATAGTCCAGAAATTTCTGTAGTGTTATTTATGCAATTAGATCTCATGCATCGATACACCGAACCTCAGTTTGTGAAAGTTTAGATTAAATTTTGTTAAAAAAAAAAAATTAACAAAAATGAAGTGTAGATTATCTTTTAAATAACGCCTGGCCTAATTGTTGATGTGCTTAAACTTTTTCTTTTGAATTACAATAACAAACAATAAAAATGTAGATTTCAAATCTTGTCATCTTGGTGTATTCAATTGATTAGTTTATACACTACAATTTGTAATGTCCTATAATTCAAATTATTTATTTGGGGACCTTTAACAGATATTAAATTAAAATATATTAATTAGTTTAATTAATTGAAAATAATTAATTAGATAAAACATTTTAATCGCCTGACAGCACTAGTTAAAACGCTATTTCGCGAGCATGTGGTAATGGGTTCGAGTCCAGTTTTCACCACTTTTTTTTTTCATGCACAGAACTAAACATTATGAGCTACAGATTCACAACACTTCAATGATGAAAGCAAGTTCAGTGGGTACTGTGGAGGAGCTTTGACCTGTAAACAGGAGGCGAGGGTTCGAATCCCACCATGAACTAGTTTATAAACCCACTAAACAGCCTTTCATTTTCAATGACATATTCACTCTAGCATTCAGCAAGATATCCTTCAATTGCATTTCGGAACACTTCAATGATAACAGCAAGTCCTCTGAGTCTCAGTGGGGACTACGGCGGAGCTTTGACCAGTAAATATCATTAAGCATATGATTTATACATGTATTTAAGGCAAGTTGTAAAATGATGGTTCAAATCCCACTTTAGACGGATTGCAGTTCAAGTTTTCTTTTTATTTATTTATCATTCAACTACAATTAATAATTTTCACAAAATATATATTTCAATATACTTCATAAGCATTTCGCATGCATTCAAATCTCAGCATTCAGCTATTAGAATTTAGCGTTCAGCCTTCCCACGCAATTTCTGCAGAAAATGCACTTTGTCTAGTTTATATAGTGTTTGGAGATTAGAGACTGCTGAATATGCAATGTAACTATCTACTAGCATGATAGTGTGTTGTGTATGGTTAGATAATACTACATTGGTTGTTTCTTTATTTCCTAGTTTTACGATGACCTGAAAGGGTAAGGGCCAGAAGCCATTGTATAAATAAACAGGGCTAAAAGGAAAAGAAGTCTGATTATTTGGAACGTCGTTAACTCGCTATCTAGCTGGTGAAATCTCAAAGCTTCAGAGCGAGGATAGCATAACAGTGAATGTCTACTAACTATGAATTCATATGTGCACTATACATTGTCAAAATTGTATACACTCAAGATAGTTTTTTTGCTGTATATGCTTGGAATAGGCTCCAGCACTCGCACAACCATTGTGAGGACTAAGCTGTTCGGAAAATGTATGTATGGATGGATGTACAAGGGGTAAGGTTTATCTTGAAATTGTTTATATAAGCTGGTAAAATAAGGGGGTGTCATTATCTGTGCTATTTCATTCATTGCAAAATTAATGTACCGGTAATCAAATTACCCTATCAAAATTACCAAGTAACAAATTGAGCAACATTTCAGCTTTGAAACTAAACAGAATAAAAGATGGAAAAACAGATGGAAAATAACCAGTGAAGGAAATAACCTGTGCTGCTGCTGAAATTTCCACAGCTTGGTGTAGACATCAAAAGTCCGCCCAAAGTAGGACTGCCACTGCTTGTGTCCGTACTGAGGAAGGTCTCTGCAGCAAAATGATTTAAGCATACATCAGAAAAATAATATCATCATATGCATTCACAAAATGATTCAATCACGCAATCGCCAAACTGTTTAAGATTCATTCTCAGGTAGGGCTGAACGATAGATAGTGAGCATATCGCTATCTAGATATGACCATTGAAGATAATATCAAAAATAAAATCAATATCAGTCAACTTTGTGGACTTTTTACGCTCGCGCTGCATGTAGGTCAACCATGTCCTTTGTCTCTCATTATTTACAAATACGTACATATTTTGTAGACATGCCAAGCCACATTACACAATGAAAAACAAAAACCTTGTATACTTGCATTAAAAACGTGTGTGACATATTTCTCGTGTACAGGTCTGCACACCAAATATTACCCTAAGTAAGGCCATGATCAAACAAAATCATTTAAATTGTTTCTTCATATTTTTAATGTACTGCCTGAAGGCAACTGGGATAGGCTCCTGCACCCACGCAACACTTGTGAGGAATAAGGAGTCACGAAAATAGATGGATGGATATTTTCAATGTTTTAGTTATAAACAATTAAACATTAATAATTCACAACAAAAAAATAGCTACTATGTTGCCCCTCACTATGTTGCTCACCGCTCCCTCAGGGGATAGGTCAAACGTGGAGAACGAATTTCGCCCTACTTACGTGGGTGTGACATTCAGTTGTACTTTCAATTTTATTTTTTTCCTTTCAGACATATTATCACATCATATTTTTTTTTGTTTAGTTTATTTGGTTATAACAATCAATAAGTAAAAAATAAATATACATTTAAGAATATGTATATGTATGTCTGCAAACCTCCACAAAATAACTCATGTATGGAACTAAAAAATGACTAAATAAGTGTTGAGATTTTTGGTTAAAGATATACTTTACCTTATGTAGTATTCCTTTAGCTTTGGATAATTTGGTTTGAATATATTTAACATGCGGCTTCCAGCACAGTTTATTATCAACAACACCTTAAAAAATATTTTCATATACTCTTTTTAACTCAATATTGTTAATCATAATTTGTACTGGATGATGGGTCTGACGATATCCAAATAATCTAAATTTTGTTTTATTTATATTGAATGATAACTTATTAATGTCAAACCCCATAATTTCAAAGTATTTAATTCCACTTGCACTGTTTCAGAAGCTCTGTTAAATCTTTCCCGGAGCAAAGCAAAGTGGTGTCATCCGGAAAGAGTACACATTTAAATGATTCTGATACTATACATATATCATTTATATACAAAATAAATAATATAGGACCAAGGATTGACCCCTGGGGAACTCCACATATTACCTTTATTAATTCAGATTTTACTTCATGTAACTGCACATATTGTTTTCTATTTGCAAGATAATCAGTTATCCATGACAAGGCTTTTCCTCTAATCCCATATCTTTCCAATTTTCTTATAAGCAATTTATGGTCAATTGTATCAAAGACTATTTTAAGGTCAATGAAGACTCCAATTATATCATCTTTATTATCGATGGCATTTGCAATTTGCTCTGTCAGATTAATCAATGCCATAGTAGTTGACCTATTGCGTAGCCTGTGCACCTGCTACGCTAAAGCCTTAAATAAACGAGTACTCGAGGCAGGAAAAAGCTCTCGGATTTTTCATACTCGAGGTACCTGTGGCGGTCAATAAATGCAAAATAACCATTTCAGCCTTTAGTTCCTGACTGGAAAACGGCCACAAGAGCGGGGACCGATACCAAGAAATGTGTCTGCTATCGGTACTAGGGATGCGCCGATCCACTCTTTTCATTACCGATTTGATACGATACCTTGTATTCAGTATCTGCCGATACCGATCCATACTAAATTGTCTTTGCACTCGATGCTTTTAGATGTTTTTTAATGTCTTGGAAATATTTTTTTTAACATTTATTGCAGTATGATTTTCATTCAGTATTTTCAATTCATGCATGAATGTATATTGAATGAATGTAATCATTACTTATCATCATTATTGACTTAAGTACACTTTTAGTGTACTCATTTCCATCAGACTTCCATCAAAGTCACGTGTCGTTTGTGGCCAGTTCCATTCGTTTGGAATTGGTAAATCAGTCCCCAGTCCCCTAGCGTTTACTTCAGTTTACTGCCTGGTTATATAACTGTAGAATTTTCTTGCACTTTTTTCTCCTTTCTCCTTTTAAAAATCAACATTAATATCACCACATAGAATTACATGCTTGTAATTCATTCTTGACAATAATTCACCCATAACTCAGTGGATTCTTCCACTTCATAAACACAAACAGCCCAGAACGTGTGTGTCTGCACTCGTTCCATCGGATCATCTTGAGTGCATGTCACGTGTCATTTGTGGCCAGTTCCATTTGTTTTTTTTTTCCTTTTTTCTTTTACAAATTAACATTAATATCACCACATAGAATTGATTGATTCTTGACAATAATTCAGTGGATTCTTCCACTCCATAAAAACAAACAGCAATGTCAGAAAAGCATATTGTGAAAAACATATCCCGTCCGAATTAGTTGATTTGATGTATTAATCTTCAATGTAGTAACAATTCTTTCTCATCCTGTTATTGTAACAGTCCTTATCAGGGTCAATAAATTCCATTTGGGTCAGAGAATACAGAGTTGCTGTTTCAGGTCCTCTTTATCTCTCAACTTTGGCCAACTCCTCCACGCTTTTGATCACTTTTGTTAAGGGTTGGACATGTCTCTGCTTCGTGCTGGGAGGGCCGCAGCAGGGGAGTAGTAATTTTGGTCCACAAATAAATTCAACTTAAATGCAACAATAATAATATTTTCTCCATCCATCCATCATCTACCGCTTATCCGGGGTCGGGTCGCAGGAGCAGCAGCTTTAGCAGGGAAGCCCAGACTTTCTTCTCCTCAGCCACTTCAGCCAGCTCCTACGACGTTCCCAGGCCAGCTGAGAGACATAGTCTCTCCAGCGTGTCCTGGGTCGTCCCCGGGGCCTCCCGCCGGTAGAACATGCCCGGAACACCTCTCCAGGCAGGCGTCCAGGAGGCATCCGAACTAGATGCCCAAGCCACCTCAACTGGTTCCTCTCAACGCGGAGGAGTAGCGGTTCGACAACGAGTCCCTCCCGGATGATCGAGCTTCTCACCCTATCTCTAAAGGAGAGCCCGGATACCCTGCGGAGGAAACTCATTTCGGCCGCCTGTATCCGGGATCTTGTTCTTTCGGTCACGACCTACAGCTCGTGACCATTGGTGAGGGCAGGAACGTAGATCGACCAGTAAATCGAGAGCTTTGCCTTTCGGCTCAGCTCCTTCTTTACCACAACTGACCGATACATAGTCCGCATCACTGGAGACGCTGCACAGTGAGTTGGGTGGCAGCCAAAGGCGGGGGCCTTGGCGGTCCGACCCCCGGCTACTGAAGCTAGCTCTGGGAACATGAAATGTCACCTCTCTGGCAGGGAAAGAGTCCGAGCTGGTGTGCGAGGCTGAGAACTCGCCTGCACACACAGCTTGGGTTCTGGTACCATTCCTCTCGAGAGGGCCTGGACTCTCTTCCACTCTGGAGTTGCCCACGGTGAGAGGCGCAGAGCAGGTGTGGGCATACTCATTGCCCTCCGGCTAGGCGCCTGTACGTTGGGGTTTGCCCGGGTGAACGTGAGGGTAAACTCCCTCCGCCTTCGGGTGGGGGGACGGGTTCCGACTGTTGTTTGTGCTTATGCACCGAACAGCAGCTCCGAGTACCCACCCTTTCTGGGTAATGACAGTGAGACCTGGAGGGGCGTGATTGGACTGGCTCGATCAGAACCTGAGCGGTGTTTTGCTATTAGACTTCTGTGTTTGACACGGACTGACCATAACGAACACCATGTTCAGACACAACGGTGTCCATATGCGCACTTGACACCAGGACACACTAGGCCGCAGTTTGATGATCGACTTTGTAGTCGTGTCATCGGATGCAGCCGCATGTGTTGGACACTCTGGTTAAGAGAGGGGCGGAGCTGTCAACTGATCACTACCTGGTGGTGTGTTGGCTCTGATGGCGGGGTAAGATGCTGGTCCGATCGGGCAGACCCAAACGTCGGAGCTGGAACAGTAAGGTGGTTGGTGCCTGTCGTGGCGGCAATCCTCGAACCCGCTGGTAAACACCAGCGATAAGGGATGCCGTCAAGCTGAAGAAGTTCTATCTGCCGTTTTTGGCCTGTGGGACTCTGGAGGCTGCTGACAGATACTGGCTGGCCAAGCGGAATGCAGCTTTGGCGGTCGCTGAGGCAAAAACTCGGACATGGGAGGAGTTCAGTGAGGCCATGGAAAACGACTTCCGGACAGCTTTGAAGAAATTCTGGTTCACTATCCGGCATCTCAGGAGAGGAAAGCAGTGCGCCGATAACACTGTGTATAGTGGAGAAGGGGTGCTGCTGACCTCGACTCCAGACGTCGTGAATCGGTGGGGAGAATACTTCCACCGACACGTCTTCCTTTGAGGAAGCAGGGTCTGGGGACTCTGAAGTGGGCTCCTCTATCTCTGGGTTCGAAGTCACTGAGCTGGTTGGAAAGCTCCTCAGTGACAGGGTGGATGAGATCCCCCCGGAGTTCCTAAGGTCTCTGGATGTTGTGGGGCTTTCGTGGTTGATACGCCTCTACAACATCGCGTGGACATCGGGGACAGTGCCTCTGGATTGGCAGACCTGGGTGGTGGTCCCCCTTTTTAAGAAGGGGGACCGGAGGGTGTGGTCCAACTATAGAGAGATCACACTCCTCAGCCTCCCTAGTAAGGTCTATTCAGGGGTGCTGGAGAGGAGGGTCCGTCGGAAGTCGAATCTCGGATTCAGGAGAAGCAGTGTGGTTTTCGTCCCGGCCGTGGAACAGTGGACCAGCTCTACATCCTCTGCAGGGTCCTCGAGGGTGCATGGTAGTCCGCCCAACCAGTGCATATGTTCGCCCAACCAGTGCATACGTGCTTTGTGGACTTGGAGAAGGCGTTTGACCGTGTCCCTCGGGGAGTCCTGTGGGAGGTGCTTCAGGACTATGGGGTACCAAGCCCCTTGATACTGGCTGTTTGGTCCCTGTACGACCGATGTCAGAGTTTGGTCCGCATTGCCGGCAGTAAGTTGAATTTGTTTCCAATGAGAGTTGGCCAAGTTTGCCGATGTGAGGTTGTCACCGATTCTGTTCATAACTTTTATGGACAGAATTTCTAGGCGCAGCCGAGGCATTGAGGGGGGCCGGTTTGCAGCGGGGCAGGAGAACTTTGGGTTGTGAAAAATCGGTAGATTAATTTTTTTTTCCTCACGTTGTGCCCGTAGTGGTGGGGCCGACATAAATTAATTTGTCGAAGGAGGGGGGGTTGGTGCAGGTGTCTCTACACTAACTTTTAAACAATTTTTTTCAGTTGGTTGCACTGCACAGGATTTGGTCACACAATTTTTTTGGAGGTGCAGCATGGCCATATTTACTGATGTACAATCGTCTCAATTTGG